>NC_045742.1:23935467-23935646 GCF_008692095.1 Etheostoma spectabile
TTTTACAGTTATTTTTGGAATTTGTGTTCAATAAACCTCATTTATAGGAAATTACACCTAATGTTTGAGTTATAAAAGCAGAACTTAGGAATTATTTAGACTTCATTACAGGAATGGATGTTGATGGACAACAAACAAGCGTTGTGTGGAATCAATCATGTTATGTAAAAAGAACATTG
>NC_045742.1:23935656-23937519 GCF_008692095.1 Etheostoma spectabile
ACGGGTCAATTTGACCCGAGGACAACATGAGGGTTAAAATAAATCTACATCATTGTAGTTTGAGTCAAATATGCAAAACAATACATGATAGCAAAAAATAATTGTAATTTGTTACTATGGTATCCTCAGTAATGGTTATTTGTTCTAAAGCTCTATGTTTTTGTGAGTTTATTCTCCATTTCACCTTTGTTTCCAAGTCAGAATCAGTTCTCTCAACCTTTTCAAACATAGGTGTCTTCAAGTTGACATTTCTGGTCTTGTAACTTTTCAGTCAGTTTTATTGGACGTTGTTGGGTCAACGTGAAAATTGTTGGGCTGTCCCCCCAGACGCTGGATGTGCTAACACATTATCCTCATGCAAGCACACAGCCAAAATGGCTGCCAGTAAAAGCCTTTTCCAATTGAAGGTAAATTAGGCGGACTAGTGCGTCACTAACAGCAGCCTCTGACAGAGGCTTTTAGTGGGTGTTTATACATGCTGTCAAAACCCAGGAGTGTTAAGGAGTAAAGAGAGAGAGGAGTAAATGGAGAAAGTATGAAAGATAGAAAAAAAGTATGATGAAGGTAGAGCAAGGAACATTTGGACAAGAAAGGAACGGATGAAAGAAGACAGCAGATGTTTGAGAAAGAGAAGAGGGAATGTGAGAAAAGAGTGAAAGAATAGAGAATGTGGACAAACGGAAGTGATGGAGAAGCTTCTGGAGGATGATGAGATGAGAGGAAGGGGGTATTGAATAAAGATTAGAGAGATGTAGGAGTTGATCCGAGGCAAGGGGAGGAAGAAGAGAAGAAGTAGAAAAATGGACTTTTGACAGAAAGGATGTGTCAAGTAACTTTTTGTGTTTTCCATCTGCGTTCAAGAGCTTGCTGACATTAAAGGTGAATTCCGGTCAATTTCAACATGTAGCTTTCTTTTTTTTTTAAATTGTAGTGCTGTCAGTAGCAAGACAAACGAAAACAATTGGTGCTGTCTACACCGAGTTATCCTCCTGCTAGAGTTAGCACCCAACAGTTTCAGGCTTTTGAGAAAATCATAACGCAGCAGTTCCGTGTGTATTTGTAGCTCATCCATTTTGTGTGTGATCGATCTTTTCTTGGTGAGTAGGAGGCTTGGCAGTGTCGATCTGTGTGCTGGTTACCTTAGCTGGGCAGGCAGCCTTGGTTCCCGCCTTCCTCGCCTCCTGCACCCGGCAACAATCCCACGAGCGCCTGGTGGTGTGGTGGGTGTCCTCCATGCCTTCGTGGCTACAAATTGTAGTTTATTTCCCCCTCAAAAATAGGTAATTGAGCACAGCAGTGGTTATGACCATATCAATAACAATGTAACGGACATGAGCAGTGATTTCCAAGCAGTTAGACATGATTATGTCATGATTTGTCTAGTACTGGAACCCAGAAGCAGATCAGGACAAGGTAAGTTGGAATAACCTGGTGAGTATTTATTTGTAGTATGAATATGGAAGTGGGTAAGTCCAGATGTTTGGCAGTGGGTGAAATAGGGAGGCTGGAGGGTTTGTGCAGATCCCAGAATGCAACTGTGTTGCAAAAAGTTGTCGGCCAGGCAGGCGTGAGATTCTATCCAGGTGATTAACAGCAGACAGAGGAACAGGAGGCAGTTTAGCGACAGAAAAAAGACAAGACAGCAAAAAGACTTTCAAAAACTCAATGATTGATACGAAAGCTTAACATACTGGTTCTAACAATCCGGCAGGGAATGGATGTCTGGTCACGGCGTATTTGGTGCAGAGGTGATAATCAGGAACGGGTGTGCAGATTGCAGATAATAGCAGGTGTGCGTAGTAGGAGAATCAGCAGGGATGTGTTCAGGAAAGTCAGGATAAACAGACTTCAGGTTAGAGCAAA
>NC_045742.1:23937529-23938393 GCF_008692095.1 Etheostoma spectabile
AGGCAAAACAGGCTCAACATGCTGGAGCCATGACAGAGGAGACGGGGCTCAGGCATGTCATTTAAATAAAACTACATGTACATGTAAATCATATATATATCATAAAATAGGAGTTATTTATTATTCCTATAACAAACAGTAAACTGATAATTGATTTTTACCAAATAATTCAAGTCTGTAGCTGACAATAACCAGTGAGACAAAGAGACATGTTTGCAGATATGCAAATAACATTTGACCCGATTAGACGCCATCGCTATACAAATCTTTTGTATATGTATATATCTATAGGGGTAGAAAACCATCAGCCCCCCCCCCGATTGAATCTAGACACCGTTTGTGGCGACAAAGGAGCCTAAAGACCAGACCGAAGGAGGATTCGGACCAGTCAGCTTGTGTAGATGACTGGAGGTGGAAGGGGGGGTGGAGGGTTGCACTCTTTGTTATTGCCACTCTTCATTCTAACCCCAACCGGCCCGTCAGACACCGCCTACCAAGAGCCTGGGTCTGACCGAGGTTTCTGCCTAAAAGGAAGTTTTTCCTCTCCACTGTGGCACTGTTGCTTGCTCTGGAGAAAACTACTAGAACTGTTGGGTCCTTGTAAATTCTGGAGTGTGGTCTATCTGTAAAGTGTCTTGAGATAACTCTTGTTATGAATTGATACTATAAATAAAATTGAATTGAATTGAATTGAACTCTTTGCCTACAACGACAGCTGAATGGCAAAGAGAGAAACAATTATTTAAAGCAGGGTTGTGACTGTGATTGGCCCTTGCCATTTGTGTACAATTCTGATTGGTTTAGAAGGAAGGTGAACGCCTCCAACAGCTGATTGGAGTTAGGTAGAGCATTGATTAAGAGTGA
>NC_045742.1:23938408-23938946 GCF_008692095.1 Etheostoma spectabile
ATTTACACTGAGATACGTTTCAATCAGGAGAGACTAGTTGCAGATATGCAACAGTTATGCACAGCATGATAAAAATATACATTTATTAGGATAACAGCTGAATTGATTTAGGTGAGCATTAATTAAAAGTTAGGTCTTCCTGAAAGAATTTACACTGAGCTGTCCTTGAAAGAAATGCTCTCTTGTTGTTAATTAAATTACCTAATTAAGTACATTCAGCCATTCTATTTAACATATACAATAATTTGAGCAAACTTATAATTTATGGGGTTTGGATGCAAAAGAGTGTTTGTCCCCTGATTTATACATCAAACTATATAACACATGACTGTGATGCAACTTAACATTTAAACAACAATAGACCAGCAAACATGACATTTATTTTAAAAGATTATTTGTGTAGTGTTTGTGTGTATGCAGTAGTTATTATATAGGTGATTGATTGATTTTTTGGACCACGTAAATATAAAAATATGAAAACAGTAGGCCTACTCTGTGTCATACATTAAAATAAATAGATAGATAGATAGATAGATAG
>NC_045742.1:23938956-23945319 GCF_008692095.1 Etheostoma spectabile
AGATAGATAGATAGATACTGTATTCATCCCGAATTCATGGCCTGCAACTTTTAGTTTTTCTGGGTTGAAATTTCAAGATTTAGTTGTTCTTTTTCTACACTTTTCTCAATTTCTTTTGTCAATTTTATGCCTATTTTTTGTCACTTTTTTAAATTTTTTTTTTAATTATATTTCACTCAATTTTTTAACAATTTTTTTGTCACTTTTTCTGATATTTTTGGACACGTTTTTAGCATTTCAACACATGTTCGGGATCACTGTACTGCTGACGTGACGGGTTTCCAAATATTTTCTTCTGTCATAAATTGCAAGCATTAATATTTTTGCTGTTTTTTTCCAACATTTGTCACTTTTTTCAAAGTTCTTTTGTCATAGTTCTGATTTGACCCTAGGACAACAGGAGGGTTAAAGAAATTCATCCATGTTATGCAAAATACTTAACAGTAAAAATAGGTAATGACTATGATTAGCACCTAAGCCATACTTTTAAACCCTGTTGAAAACTGCCTATGCTTCGGACTGTTTTGTACCAGGTAACAACGGGTAGTTCCAACATAAAGAAACAACTGTTTGTCCAGATTAGTCCTAGATCTGGGAGGGTATAAAATCGGTTGAGCTACCCCTAGTGGAGCTCCTGTGAACTACACTCACCGGCCACTTTATTAGGTACACCTGTCCAACTGCTCGTTAACATTAATTTCTAAGCACCAATCACATGGCGGCAACTCAGTGCATTTAGCATAGACATGGTCAGAGAATCTCTGCAGTTCAAACCGAGCATCAGTATGGGGAAGAAAGGTGATTTGAGTGACTTGACGTGGCATGATTGTTGGTGCCAGAAGGGCTGGTCTGAGTATTTCAAAACTCTAATCTACGTGGATTTTCACGCACAACACATCTTGGTTACAGAGAATGGTCCGAAAAAGAAAAACATCCGTGAGCGGCAGTTCTGTGTGGCGGAAATGCCTTGTTGATGCCAGAGTCGAGAGAGAATGGCCAGACTGTTCGACTGATAGAAGGGCAACAGTGACTCAAATAACCACCCGTTACAACCAAGGTGGGCAGAAGAGCATCTCTGAACGCACAGTACGTCGAACTTTGAGGCAGATGGGCTACAGCAGCAGAAGACCACATCGGTGCCACTCCTTTCGCTAGAACAGGAAACTGAGACTACAATTTGCACAAGCTCATCGAAATTGGACAATAGAAGATTGGAAAAACGTTGCCTGGTCTGATGAGTCTCGATTTCTGCTGCGACAGTCGGATGGTAGGGTCAGAATTTGGCGTCTACAACATAAAGCATGGATCCATCCTGCCTTGTACAACGGTTCAGGCTGTGTGGTGTGTGTCATGGTGTGGGGAATATTTTCTTGGCACTCTTTGGGCCCCTTGGTACCAATTGAGCATCGTTGCAACGCCACAGCCTACCAGAGTATTGTTTGCTGACCATGTCCATCCCTTTATGACCATAGGTACCCAACTTCTGATGGCACTTTAGCAGGATAATGCGCCTTGTCATAAAGCTGGAATCATCACAGACTGGTTTCTTGAACATGACAATGAGTTTGCTGTACTCAAATGGCCTCCACAGTCCCCAATCTCAATCCAATAGAGCATCTTTGGTGTGGTGGAACGGGAGATTCGCATCATGGATGTGCAGCCGACAAATCTGCGGCAACTGTGTGATGCCATCAGTCAATATGGACCAAACTCCCTGAGGAATGCTTCCAGCACCTTATTGAATCTATGCCACAAAGAATTGAGGCAGTTCTGAGGCAAAAGGGGGTCCAACCCGTACTACAGGGGGTACCTAAAAGTGGCCGGTGAGTGTAGATCCTCTATTAAAATAATTTCTAAAATATTTGAGAACATCTCCACAAACAATTTTGTGTGCTATAACCAGCTTGTGAGGACTAGTTTTAGTTTTCTTACCTCACCAGATAGACCTACCACATAGACCTCCAGTGGCATGAGGGGACCCATGACAACCTTTGTCTGGCAAGAGTTGCGGGGGGGGGGGGCGGCCGGTGGTCCTGTGCCTATGCCTGTCTCTAAGTTCAGGTTTGTTCTTGGGATTTGCACCCCTAGCCACTGTACCCTCCCAAGTTAACCCACGTGGTTTTGGGGTTGCCTTCTTCCTCATTTCCAGCTGTTGTGGTGGTTCTCACAACCCCATCTTCCGTCTGCACTGCCGTTGGGGTCTTCACTGTTTACCCATAGCTGGGGCTATTTACCCATAACTGGGACGGTTGACGGGCATCAGGGCGTTTCTACTCACCGATGGGCCTGCATGCCGCATCTCTGGGGCCCACTGCTGCTCCGAGATCCTGTACAACTTGCCTTGCCTTGCCAAGCCACAAGGGACCAGTTACCATGTGTGCCACGGAGAGGCGTGTATGAGGTCTTGGCAGTGGAGGAGGCAACAAAGGGCTGTCCGGTGGCAGTAGCTGGAAGTAGAGAGTGGCAAGCAGAAGCAGCATGTAGCATGTAGCATGTAGCATGCAGCACGCGTTAACTACAAGCACTATTACTCCAACACTACTGCAGTGACGCATCACACACCCTGCATGCCAACGCACACACACCCACACACACACATGCAGACACCATGCACACACACACAAACAAACACACACACAACACACACCAGACACACAGCCCAGAACAAGACGACAGATACAGACACAGCCATACCGACACACGCACACACACACACACACACACACACCACACCCAACACACACACACCACAGATACAGACCACAAAACACACAAAACACACACACACACAAAGACCCCCCCCTAATGCACCACAAAGACCTCCCCCCCACACACAGACAGACAGACAGAACGCACCAACCCCACAGACCTCCCCCGCAGCCCCCAAACACAACAACCACACCACAACACACAGACATACACATACCCCCCCACAACACACCTACACACACAGACACATACACACAGAGACTCACCACCACACAGAGACCCCCCCCCCACCACACACACACACATACATAAACTACAAGAGACAATACACGTTCCTTTCCTCGCCGGCAGAAGCTTTCTGTACCACTTCTTCTTCTGCTTTTTCATCATCTGGCTCTGAAGATCTTCCAGATGGGACCTCAAAGTACACTCAGTCCTCTCCCACTCCTGCTCCTTTTCCTGCTGAGTCAACTTGAGGCTTTCTGTGGCCTGAAGGAGGGATGCCTTGTCCTCCTTCCACTCACTGAGATGAGTTTCCAGCTGCTTCTTAGCCTTGTTCAGAGCAGCCAGGAGGCAGTCACTCACAAAGCTCTGCTTGTCAATCTGAGTCACATGGGAGGCTCTTGTTTTCTCGCTCTCCTCCAGCAGGGAGGTTTTCTCCTGCTGCCATTGGACCCGCTCACTCTCCAGCTGATGGTCAAACTTTTTCTCGAGCAGCCACGAGGTTCTTGTTGTTCTGGTCCTGCATCTCCAGCTGGGCTCTATAGGAAGCCTGGGATCTTTCAAGTTTTGTCTTTCCCTCTTCCTGTTTCCGGAGAGCTTCCTCCATCTTGCTCAATTCATCCTGCAGCTTGTGAACTTGAGCCCTCTCCATCTCTTGGTAGTTCTCCAACTCTAACTCCGCGTTGGTCTTAGCTACCATGAGCATCTGTCTCTCCATCTTCTGAGTCTCCACTTCCTTTTTCACGGCCTCCTTCTCTCCCTTCATCTGCTCCAATTCGACCTTCAGGTCTTGAGTAATGAAGTACTGCAGGTCCAGATCTTTTAGGGCTTTTTGCAGCCTGTTGCTGATTTTTCCCATCTGGGATTTCAGATGTTCTGTTTCCCTGGGTGTGGAGGGGACACATTCATCCAGCTGGGCTCTATGGAAAGCCTTGGATCGTTCCAGTACCTCCTTTGCCTCATGCTCCTTTTCGCGGAGAGCTTCCTCCATCTTGCTCAATTTATCCTTCAGCTCCTGACCTTGAGCCCTCTCCATTTCCAGAAAGCTCTCCAACTTCACGTTGGTCTTACCTACCGCGGGCATTTGTCTTTCTTTACGAAGCACCATCTTCTGAGTCTCCACTTCCTTTTTCAGGGCCTCTTTCTCTCCCTTCATCTGCTCCAATGCGACTTTCAGGTCTTGAGTAATGAAGGTCTGCAGGTCCAGATCTTTTAGGGCTTTTTGCAGCTTGTTGCTAATTTTTCCCAGCTGGGATTTTAGATGCTCTGTTTCCCTGGGTGGGGAGGGGACACGTTCAGCCAGAGCCTCATCCAGCTGGGCTCTATGGGACGCCTTGGATCTTTCCAGTTTCTCCTTTGCCTCCTTCTCCTGTTCTAGGAGAGCTTCCTCCATGTTGCTCAATTTATCCTTCAGCTCCTGAGCTTGAGCCATCACCATCTCCGGATAACTTTCCAACCTCACGTTGGTGGACTTACTTACCTTGAGCATCTGTCTCTCCTTACAAAGCTCCATCTTCTGAGTCTCCACTTCCTTTTTCAGGGCCTCCTTCTCTCCCTTCATCTGCTCCAATTTGACCTTCAGTTCTTTAGTAATGAAGTACTGCAGGTCCAGATCTTTTTGGGCTTTTCGCAGCCTGTTGCTGATTTTTCCCAGCTGGGATTTCAGATGCTCTGTTTCCCTGGGTGGGGAGGGGACACGTTCAGCCAGCTGAACTTTCAAGTCACACATCTCCTTCTGCATCAGCTCTTTCTCATGGCCCAAACTGCTGCCCTCTCTCTGTTGTTGGAGCTGATCGAGGAGACTGGCCAGCAGTCCTCTCGGATGATCAGGTGAACTCTCCCCTCAGATTCACATTGGGTGAGAGTCGCTTCGCTGTCCTTCAGCTTACACCGTAATTGTTCTTCAAGTGAACTGAGATAGAAATTGAGTGGTTGAATCTCTCTGGAGTTGAAATCCATGTTTTCCAGTGTTTTTTCTTCTGTTGCAATATGCACCTTTGGATTGTCACAGTCAAATGACTTTCTGCCACAAACTGCTGTTTGTGTGAATTTGTGTCAGAACTAAAGTTGGGTCCCAGTATTCATAGTGTGTCGTTATGACAACAACAAAAACATGTAATCTCAATCCAAATGGTTATTTATTCTATTCCATTCTAGCTGTAATTCTGTTGTTGCTATGGGACACCAGTTTGTGTATGTTTGAATGTAATGATCTCTGATGATTCCTAAAATATGGCGAAGAAAGATCACTTTACGAAATATTTAAGGGAAAAAGATGTCTTTGCACAAGAGCAGTACACACAAAATATGCGCCAGTTGGGACGCCATTTTCTCTAACTCCAATAACCATGTACAACCATCAGCAACTGCCTATTATTAAAGATGTGCATTCACCACAATAATTATAAAAGAAATTGTGTGCACATCCCACCATCTGGCAGGTGAAGGACAAATGAAAAGTAATAAAGTGAAAAAATGTAATGCCTGCAACACTGCTTTATGCTCCCATAATTTAATACAAAAGGCAACGTTGCCTTTTGTATTAAATTGTGGGAGCATAAAGCAGTGTTGCGGACATTTATCACAATAAAACTTTTTTTTTTTTACTTTTATTTAAACTGTCCAATACTTTTTAAAAAGATAACAGTTTTTTAAATCCAATATATTGTGCTCATATTGTTATGAGAATTTTCCTATTGTGGGAATAAATGGACTGTTCTTATATGTGCTTTTCTAGTCTTAATGACTACTCAAAGCGCTTTTACATAGTACAGCACCCATTCACCATTCACAAACTGGGGCCGAGGCTGCCGTACATCTCATCAGATTAACACTCACACACATTTACACATTGATGGCGCAGCATCGGGGGCAAGTCAGGGTTTAGTGTCTTGCATCATCCATTTTGTGTGTGATCGATCTATCTGTTGTTGGTGAGTAGGAGGCTTGGCAGTGCCTATCTGTGTGGTAGATTCCTTAGCGGGGCAGGCAGCCTTCGTCCTCGTGTGTACACGTTGTACCTCCTTTGCTGCAGCTGCTCAGTGTTGCCTGCACCAATTTAGGTCGGGTTTTTTTCAATCGAAAGTACTCGTATATTTATAGCGCTCAAGATTAACATCAAAATTGGCCGGAATTCTCCTTTAAAGTTGCTTGACATCACCCAATGGAATAAAGTGGAGTGCGTGGAGTGTGACATAAGATATTTTTCCTTTCCAGGAGAACCTTTCTTCCTAGAGCTGTGTCTCTTCCCAGGTTTTTGGCTTAAAGCTGAATGTGTCTGTCAATACATCAACATCCATGATTTTCATTTCATCCGTGCTTAAAGATTACCTTGCTCTGCAGTTGTGACAATCGAACTAGTGTGGACTTCACTTGAAAACAGGAAATAAACAGAGGTATGTGCACTGGCTGAATTAACACACCTTTTATGCC
>NC_045742.1:23945339-23948728 GCF_008692095.1 Etheostoma spectabile
GTCAAATTTGCTGTGTTCACTTGGAAGGAATAACTGCACATGGCTAGGCACTGGTAATGACATTTTGACCATGTTTAGAGTCTAAAAACATGTTTAAAACCAATCTGATCACCCTGACATGGAAGCTAAAGCTAAGCATTTATATGTGCTTGCTCCTTACTGATCGTAGTAATGTTTCCAGGCTAACTCTGTATCAGCATATTTCACATTTTAAGAGCCTGTGTGTGTGTGTGTGTGTGTGTGTGTGTTTCAAGGGAATATTTGGCCAAAATGAGTAGAAGCAGTTTTGTGTGGCCTACAGACAAAGTGCTGTGTTAAGACAAACTTTGATCTATTCTCTCTCTACCGTTCTGCTTCACTCTTTCAAAGGTCCCTCTCCTCCTCTCACTCCACCACTCATCTCTCTCTTGTTCTGTCTCTTGTAAAACAAATGGATCTGTGTTCAACCTATTGGGGGTGAACACCTACCTCCCTCCCTCCTATCTCTCTCTTTCAGTCTCTCTCACTCTTCCAGCTATTGGACTTGTGACAGAATCAGAGAAATATTGATAAACCATATTCCAGCCAGGCGGAGAGCTGAGGAGTTGTAAATCTCAAAGCGTTGACAAGAAAACAAGCCAAAATAATGAAATGTAATGCTGATGCATCAAAAGCAGGTCTTATCAGCAACGCAGGCCAAATAAAAGTCAGAAAAAGAGCATCACTCAGTCTTTTATGAAGCATGCCAAGGGAAACCTTGTATTTGAAGCTAAATTACCAAAATAAATGGTAACAGCAAACAGAAGAAGGCATCTGAAGAACCTTGAAATGTCCAGTAGAGGCTAAATGTTTTGACAATGTATCTGCCTAATAGATGCTTGATGTACTGTACAGTACTGTGACAGCAAGGTATGACATGTCATGTTTATGGCAATTGTCTGCTCTTTATGGGCCGGCAACAGGGAAGTGGACAATGTGGACTCCAAACAAGTGTGGAAAATGAATTGTGTACCAGCTATGAACATATTTGCAAATTTAAATGATTCAAGCCTTTCTTTGCCCACATTTTCTCTGGATAATATGAAAGATATTTAGAATTAGCACTTGATATCAGAACTGTGACGTCTATTCATTACATTTATACATTATGTGGTCAAATGGAGAAATATGTGTCAGTCATTAAATGTCCTGAGAGTGGGGTAACTTCCAGCTAGCTAGTCCACTACTACCCACAAAACCTGGATTGACTACCTCACCACCCAGTATGCGAGGATTAGGGACCGTGATCCCGACAGGGTTGTCTCCAGCACGGGAGGTCTGCAGGGAACAGTTCTGGGTCCCTTACTCTTCACTCCCTACACTGCAAACTTAAACACCTCAGTTAATGGCCACCAGCAAAAAAAAAAAACTGACGTTGTCGTCCTCATCACAGACAGAGAGAACAGAGAACTGACCCAGGACTTTGTGAGTTGGTGTCAACTGAACCTCCTCCAGATTAAAGCAGGGAAAACCAGAAAGCTGGTGCTTCACTCCCTTCTTCCTCCAGTCAACATTCAGGGAATGGACATTGAGAGGGGGAAATCTTACATGTACCTGGGTGTTCACCCAAACAATAAACTGGACTGGACATATAACAAATATGCACTGCACAAAAAAGGAGTGAGCAGACTCTATTTTCTGAGGAGACTCGGATCTTTGAAAGTGCGGGTGGCATTTCTGAGGACCTTTTTTTGACTCTGTGGTGACTTCAGCCATCTTTTATGCAGGACTCTCTGACAGCACTCAGCAGCTCCTTCAGTGACAGGCTGCTGCACCCGTAGTGGCGCTGTCAGACTGACATGTACACATGACACCTCACTCATGTGCAATATCAACGTTTAATTAACTGTGCAATATTATCAACATTTTCGCTGTGAATGTTGTCCGTTCAACCTTTCAGTTTGTTTACTTATATTTTGCCTTTACCGTTTAATTCTTTTTACTGTTTTTTTCCTACTCTGTATATATTTAATATTATTTCTTGTTTTTTTCTGTCTTTCCTTTGAAATCTGCAAATTTCCATGGCGAATGGGTATGGTGTTACATATGTGCCTCATTCCTGAGCGAGTAATTGTATGGTTTGAGGACGGAGAACTATATTTTGCACATTACATTGCATTTTGAACAGAAATTGACAATTGCAAAATTTATTCAGATTGAGCAAACAAAAACCTCTTTTGTGCTCAATACATTTATTTGCATCTCTTTCAGACGCAGCTACGCTCTGGTGATGTCTCCCTCGCTCTTAGTCTTGTTACTCAACTCAAGTCACACTCAAGTGTCCCACAAGACCAACCAATCGGAGAGTCAATGGTCAATTCTGATTGGCTGTTCGTCTCCAATTAGATTACAAGTCACAGGAAACACATATATACAGGGAAACAGTCTTTAACACAACACCTGCACTGATTCCTCAGCAAGGGGTAATTCTGCTGTTACCAGGGGGTACTTGGAAAGATTGTGGAGAAGCTTAATTAATCAAAATAATAATTGAAATTAGGATTTAATTAAAACAATATATCAACTATAACAGCTCAACACAGATGTTTAAAGATATAGTGAAGTAATCAATGGTAGAAATAAAAAGCTAAAAGTAGGCCTACTGACTTAACAGTTCAAATGATTAGCTAAAATTAATGGAATACTGTTGAAACATTAACTGAATTAATTGAAAAGTAGTAGGTCTAGCTAGCTAGTAGAATTTCTGACCAAAACAACCTAAATGTTTACAGTACAATTGCATAAAGATGTAAGAATATTGACTTTTTATATAGTAAATAGTGTGAACACATTGGGAATTGATGTGGTGGAGTATGTGAGTTAATATGACAGGGCTGTGGGAGAACCTCAGTCCGGAGAGGTTGGAAAGCACTGATCTACAGTATTTATATTAATCACCGACCGGTATATTACAGAAATGCCTCAATACTGTGTTAATCACAATACAGTTGTGTTGTTTGAGTTACAATAACATAAATCTGTGTGCGACTAACGTCATCTTCACAAGCAATCTAACAGTAGCCCGGTCTATGCTTCCAGCATATTACCCGAACACACCTAAAATGTCAAAATACAGACACTTGTAAGAAGTTTGTAATCCTAGTTACATAGTTATCGTATTTTAACCTTCATTCTGTTTGCTAAAGCTATATTTTACTGGCTTGCAAAGTAGCTATCCGTTGCAAATGCTAACATTAGCTAATTTATGTCAAAAAGCAGTAGCTAACTAACGTTACTGCCAAGATATGGTTTCCTTTTAAATATATTTAAAAAATAAATAGATATACTTTGCACAGTGCAAACACTTGACAACACTCAACGAGTCTTAAAACACCTCTCTGGTCTCGAGTGAAACCATATCTTGGCAGTAG
>NC_045742.1:23948738-23949016 GCF_008692095.1 Etheostoma spectabile
TTTCTGCTTTTTGAGATAAATTAGCATGAGGATACGGATGGCTCCTTAGCAAGCTAATATATCAACATAGTTCAGGTTAACAAAGCATGATAATGTAACCAAAGTACTACTTAGTAGCTATAGTGTGACAAGCCTACTGCTGTTCAGTCTCGTATTGCAAAACCCAGCTAGCCTGTTCAGATGACATGCCGGCTGCGGTGTGCTAAATTAGCTAGATTAGCTAGCTAGAGTCTTAAAACACCTCTCTGGTCTCCAGTGAAACCATATCTTGGCAGTAG
>NC_045742.1:23949026-23952711 GCF_008692095.1 Etheostoma spectabile
TTTCTGCTTTTTGAGATAAATTAGCGCAACCAACGGATAGCTCCTTAGCAAGCTAATATATCAACATATTTCAGGTTAATAAAGCATGGTAATGTAACTAAACTATTAAAAATTACTTACATGTGGCTATAGTGTGACATGCCTACTACACACAAGGACATATGAGTCAAACAAAACAAGGGCATTATTGTACACACAAATATTAAGATATTTCTGTGATATAAGTCAATCTTACAAAATACTGATTGAAATGTGTTTTAATCCAGTAATGCTAGTTTAACAGCTCCACTGTAATCGGTATTTGCTGTAACAGTATTCTGTCAATCAGATTTACTTGCAATCTAACTGGAGACCAAAAGCTAATCAGAATTGACCTTTAATTCTCCAATTGGTTGATTTACCCTTAAAACGCTGTAAAAATGTGAGCGAGTGTGTCTAGAGTAAAGAGGTTGGGAGCGAGGGAGACATGACCGGAGCGCAGCAGCATCTACCTGCGCTCAGAGAAAGACATGCAAATATCTTTATTGAGCACAGAATAGGTTTTTGTTTGCTCAAACTAAGTTATTTTTTGTTAATTTCTGTTCAAAATGCAATGTAATGTGCTTGCAAAATATAGTTCTCTGTGCTCAAAACATACAATTACTGGCTTAGGAATGAGGCAAAAATATGACGCCATAAATGGGGGGAATTGTTGGGTCTCTGTGAATTATAGTGTAGTCTAGATGTACTCTACGTGTAAAGTGTCCTAAGCTAAACTTCTGTTATGGTTTGTAACTATGAATAAAATATATATAATTGAAGACTACATTTAGTTCAAATCTGCTCAAAGTTGATGAAGGGACTCAAACCCTGGGCAACCCTACAAAGCTGGAGCTCAGACTCTCCACAGTATTGTCACCTTACAGCCATCCTTGGGAATCAACTGAATATGTACATATTTATATTGTTATTTTAGTTTCAAAACGTTTTGCATATGGCCTTCCTTTTTTTGTTTACTGAAATCTAATTCATGCATAATGTGATTTTGACCATTATGACTGAACACACAAAATTACAACAACAGCTCCAACTGAATGAGCCAGAACAGCAGCTTTTACACTACGCACATGGCCAAATGGGCCAGAGAAGCTGCTGTTGGACAACCTGTAAGCAGTGGCTGCTCAGGAATTCTGAAAGAACATCCAGATGGCTGGTCTGCCTCTGGGTCACATTTGCTGAAACATCTGCTGATTTAAAACAACAACCAAAGTGTCAGTTTTGCCAAAGGACAGGTACAGCAACCAGAGGGGTCACCTGAAAGCTCTGTATTTTATTAGATAGGCTAAGACTTGATACTGTATTTAGATAGATAGATAGATAGATAGATAGATAGATAGATAGATAGAATACTGCTTCACCTGAAGACAGATATCACATACACCTACAGACTGTCAGGCGTCTTTCCATTGTGATTATTCACATAAAAGAAATAATGTAAAAGGACAACACTGAGTTAGTGTTAGCTTCCTATTCTGAAAGACTATTTGCTCGCCATTACTCCATAGCCATCTTAAAATTTTTCTCTGCTTTAAAAGGTTTCAGCGATAATGGAAGTGTACTCCATTCAATTGAAGCCGGGTAATTGAACGCTTACGGAACCCCAGAGGTGACATGGATCTTGACATGATCTTGACTTTGTTTTGTGAGACCTTGACTTTGTTTTGCAAGATATCAAGTTTCATTTGCGAGATATCGAATTTGTTTTGCCAGATATCAAGTTTTATTTGCGAGATCTCGCAAGTGCAACAGACATTAAGGCTAACTTAGCTAGCTAGTAGTGCAGCCCAAAAAAAGCAATGTGGCACCTCCCTCTCCATCCCATGGGCCCACCACCTGTGGGAAAAAACGCTGGGAACGGGTGCGCTGCCTCGTTTTATAGGTCCCAACTTGATTTGTATGACTTTTTTTTTCAAGTGTGAGAAAATATATGCTGGAACAACATGATTACGGGGAGGTAACTTTAGCATAGTCGCACTTTGCCAGACCTTCCTCCACAGCGCTAAGGAGGAGGGTCTTGCTAGTCCAGACACAGTATTTTGGGATGGGAGAACAACCTGCTCTGGTTTATTGGCATCAAGCGGTATGAAGGTAAATGTGGTGCAAAATGTGGAAGTGGAACATCTTGGATATAGACTAACTTTAACACGACCGTAATTAACTTGTTTTGGAGTTTAGTTTTGATGCGGTATAGTATACTATTAAACCAGGAGTGGGCAGTCAAAGAGGGATTGACTGAATACTCCTGGTAACGTTTTTAATATTGATCTATCCAACAACCCTGATTTACATGCCAAGAATTTAGTCTATTGGTAGATTTCAGTGAGGACTTTCTGATCCATGGCCTCCCCTGAAATAGGATTTTCTAATGTACATCCTTAATACTTCACAGTGTCCTCAGCTAAATAACAGGTTCTTCTAGCTTCGCGTTCATCTCTAGGAATTTTTCTAGCTTAATTCTGGACCCAGAAAAAGATGGCCTCTGTTTTCTCTAAATAAAGAGACAGCTTGTTATCAAACACGATAAGTCTGATAAGTCATGTTCCAAAATGTTGAAGACTTTTCCTGCAAAATCTCTATGAAACACTTGAATAGCTGAATTGTCTGGATAAAGAAAAAGGAGATGGACAGGCATCCTTCATACTTCATTTGATGGTTACATGGTTAACATAATCACATTTTGCTGTTCATAATGCAAGGTATTGTATGCTGACCTTCATGTCCTGTGCTATTAAAATGCTTTGTGTCTTTTTTTATTATGCACATTTATTATTCTGCAGCTTTCATTAGCTAAGCTTAATAGAGATCTTTATCTTTACAACCCTGTTGTTTTTTTATACAGGTTGTTGTACTGACCTTTTGATTCCTGGTAGCATTTAAAATGTGTTCATTGATCAAATGGGGCTAAAGGTTATCTGTAAAACAAAACAAAAAAACAAAAAAAAGAAATGAAGCATTTCCTTTCTCATGGACATTCAAAAAGAAAGCATTCTTCAAGTCTGTTTTCATCTGTGTTCCCAACATTGTGAATACAATAGTTATGTTTAATGTTGTGCTAGAAAGTTTTAATGAAAAACATTTTTTCACTACCCAAAATTACAAAGAAAGTAATTTTATGCATTTCTTCTACCAGCTGTATCAAGCATACAGCAGGAACATATTAGATCTTTTTTTAATTTTAGTCAGTATACTTAAAATGACATTTCTTGCAGGCACATTTCTACTTCTGCTTATTAACAAATACAGCTGGTTATTTGTACATTCTCTTTTAACATCCTACTTGATGGCAGAGCAACACTGATAAACTTAGGTCCGGTTTAAAGGCAAGGCGGCTTTATTTACATAGCACATTCTAGCAACAAGGCTTGTCAAAGTAGTCTGGCAACGTCCTCCTACGTTATTCCGCTCAATTTTCATTTTATTTCTGTACTGCGTCTAGGTTTGCGGTATATTTGGTTTTCTCCAATCCAATCAGAGAGCAGAGGAAGAGGCTCAGAACGATGACGTTGGGGTTTTGCACTAGTTTGAGTTCTAGAGAAAGATGCGAGCAAAGCCATTCGGTCCGCTGTGGCATCACTGACGAATATCCAGAAGTTAAAGGGGTGATAGAATGGTTGTATAGAGTATATCACGCTGTTCCTTGAGGTCT
>NC_045742.1:23952721-23956204 GCF_008692095.1 Etheostoma spectabile
GATAGGGTATGTAACATTTGTTGGGCTGAAAATGTTGCTTTTGCTGTTCATTTGGCCCTCACACCACCCTGCTAAATTGACCTGGCTTGACAAGAGATGTTCTGCCTTATATGGTCTGCTCATGAATATTTAAATTAGATGCGCGCTGATTGGTTGTTGTGCAATGCGCTTTGCTGCGGCACACAAACATGACTAAAACATCCAAGGTGGAGATAGCATGGTTACCGCATCTATTTGAGCCTGAATCTGAGGAAAGATCTGATGTAGAGGAGCCACTTGCCAGTAGATTGGAAATGACTCTTCAGTCTGGTAAGTTGGGTCATTTAGCATTACTGCATTTTCAACACATCAGCCCAACATTTGCCGTCCGTTTGTTACACAAGTGTAATACTCACACGTCAGTGTTGTAGCCTAAGAATAACTTTGTATTAGCCTTGTTTTTAGTATCGTAAGCAACATAAGTTAATGTGCACACGAGACACATATTTACTACTTGTACCCTCGCAGTTTTCAGTCAAGATGTCTAGTTCATAGAGCTGCTCACAACGACGTCTCTGATTGTTATGATGTTACGTAAATTATTTACACGTAGTAGTGCTATGTATCTTACAACAGGACGTCCTTTAGCTGGACGAGACACTATTTCTGTTTGTATGCTACGTCTAAAGCATTAGTACTACTCGCCTGTGTCAGTAGGTCAAATGTTATCTTGGAACTACTATCCTGCTGATTAGATCTGACTTTGAGATTATTACCTTCTTAACATGTAGTAATATGTAAAATTACAACTACGGTGCATACATCTTACCTTGGCAGGTGTTCTTGTGGAAACTGTGCACAAATGCCCCAGGAGAGAGAAAATATGTTGCCAATAAATACCTCAGGTAACTAATACTAGATACATTAACTCAAGCTACTTTATGCTTCCTGTTCATTCAACATTATGAAATATCAACAATCTCATGGTTTGTTTTTACAGGTCATGAAAAGAATGACCCAGGTTCCTGAGGAGATAACCTGTCGATTCACCATCCTGGCCTTCATCCGGTGTGCCTCAAAAAATATTCTTTGCAAAATGCAATGAATATTTACAGAGTTGACCATGGCCAGTTGAGAATCAGAGGGATGGAAAGGTGAGGGCCATTTGATACCACTGTTAGCATTGTCTATAACATACCCACTGATTATTGGTTCAGCATTATTACAAAACACAGTATTATCAACAACAAATGAAAACTTTATTTAGTTTAAAACAATCATTCTCTGAATCTAAAAGATAAAAATGTGGTGTTCGTCCGTGATCCCCTCCTTGTGTTGTGCTGCGTATACGGAGGAGTTTCTGGAGGCTTCAGGCAGTATGTCATGTTGGGTGCCTGTCGAGCTGAGCACACAGGTCCTGGGCCCATGAATCTGCCGGACTGTCCAGATAAGGAAGGGGATGGTGATCTCGAACACCAGTTCATCCGGTCTAAGACATAGCCTGTTGTGTGTGAAAATCATTTTTAGCACCTATACATTGCACATTCATATTTGTTGTTTGAAGTGTGTGAAAAGTTATGTTTAGTGCCTATATGACGCACATTTTTATTTTTTTTTTGTAATAAAAAAAATTTAAACTTACAAATTATTGGCTCTGTCTTCACTTGTTTGACGGTGTAACCTCCCCTTTTGGCCTTTGGGAACAGACGTCTGTACATTATTTCCCCTTGGCTGTCTTCTTGTGGCGGCGATACAACCTGAAACAAAAACATAAATTTTTAACATAACTATTACCTTTTACACACACCAAGCAAAATACTCCAGTTTAACTCCAGCAAAAGCAGTTGTCTTACAAGTGTCTTACAGTGGGAGCAGCTTAAACTGAATGATTTACATTTAGATGCCAGCAATTATGCCTGATGTCTCCTAGACCATTGCTCATCTCACTCCTTCACTGACACAACCAGTTTCTGCAGACAATTTGTCCCCCATTCACATTTGCCTTTTCTAAAGACTTGTATTGTTGTAATGACAAAGTTCATAGGTCGTGTACATGCCTGCAAAAGGCATCTAACACACAGTCTAGCATTCAGTCATACCTGTTGGTATCAAACCATTCCTACCTATGTCCAAATTATTTTCACCAGCCCCCACAAAAGAATGCAATGATTGAGAGATTCAGACCAATCAGTGATAATCCTATGATAGTTCTATTCCTACTTTAAATAGTTCACTAATGTGTTGTGAAGCTCACATTTTGATAAAAGTCACTCACTCATCATGGTAACTTGTTAGATAACACTGCTCTGCTAAATGCTACACATTCACAAGCTACACAAACCCAAACGTCTGGTTTTGTAAGGATAACTAGAAAGGTTACCTTGTAGATATGTGAGCTTAATGTCTTATGAGACAGTTGTGTCCCCGAGATGACACACTGAGTACTGTTTATCAACTGCATCTTTCGTGTCTTGACTTTCTTCTGTGCTCTGAAATAAAAAAACTGCAAATCAATACATTGCAGTCTATATACACACTGTTTTCACGAGATTGCTCGATATCATATGAAATGATAACGTTTCTAGTTCTGTTGCCAAAGCTAACGGATATGATGCTGCTAGCTAGCTGAGTAATGTTACAGCTTAACGCTAGCTCGCAACCAACTATCAGGATTCTACTCAGCTGCAGTTAGCTTTCTTGCTGAAATACAATAAAAATTAACCTACCAAAGTGGACCAACATGCATGGTGAACTATGATGGAGCTACTGACAACACGGGGTATTTTTCGAATGGACAGTTAGAAAATGAAACGTTGCCCCTTTGCCATACAGTTATCAACACACATTCGCCTATGCTAGCTACAGGCTACGTTAGCATTGCTAATGTTCTATATGCGACGAAATCATACTTACAGCTTGATGTTGGGATGACACAGCAGTCGAACAGCAACCGCAGCTTAGCAAATCTCTGCTTTAAATTGTCCGTTTTGAAACTGTCTTTGGGGGAAAGTTCACAGGGATCTCCTTATAACTGCAGCCATGTCCGTCGAGTGTTTTGCTTCCTTGGGAAGACTAGCTATGAGAAGTGTCTCCGTTCCGTGTACAGACTGGAACTCTCATTTGCAACCCTGGTTCATGTCAATATCCTGGTGAATATATTCCGACAACTTTCTTCTTATAAACCCGTCAGAGTACAGAGCCAGCGTTCTCAGTTGGACATCTAATCGACCTACGCTAGCTGCATTAGGAGCTGGTCTCAGGTCATTGGCCTGTGTGTTAGATGTTGGGGCTGGACCGTTCTCCTTATACGTCCAGGGCGTGACAAAGCTAATGGTTCTGAGATCCTGATCATCTTTTGGCTTTGTTGGGATTCGCCCGTTTTCAAGCGGCAGTTTCAAAATGTGTGGATTTTCAGAGGAAAGGCATGTCAATGGATTTAAAGCTTTTATGATGTCCTATTTACCCACTGAACTGTCGTTATTCACCTATGACAAGGTAAAATCG
>NC_045742.1:23956229-23956340 GCF_008692095.1 Etheostoma spectabile
TAAATACCTCAGGTAACTAATACTAGATACATTAACTCAAGCTACTTTATGCTTCCTGTTCATTCAACATTATGAAATATCAACAATCTCATGGTTTGTTTTTACAGGTCA
>NC_045742.1:23956350-23956474 GCF_008692095.1 Etheostoma spectabile
GACCCAGGTTCCTGAGGAGATAACCTGTCGATTCACCATCCTGGCCTTCATCCGGTGTGCCTCAAAAAATATTCTTTGCAAAATGCAATGAATATTTACAGAGTTGACCATGGCCAGTTGAGAA
>NC_045742.1:23956604-23957144 GCF_008692095.1 Etheostoma spectabile
TTAGTTTAAAAACAATCATTACTCTGAAATCTAAAAGATAAAAAATGTGGTGTTCGTGCCGTGATCCCCTCTTGTGTTGTGCTGCGTATACGGATGGAGTTTCTGGAGGCTTCAGGGCAGTATGTCATGTTGGGTGCCTGTCGAGCTGAGCACACAGGTCCTGGGGTCACCACTGAATTCTGCGCGGGATGAGCTTCCAGCTAAGGCTGTGGGGGGAGGGATGATCTCGAACCACCCAGTATTCATGCCGGCAGTCGAAGACATCGCCATGTAGTGGTGACTAGTGTGAGACACGTTTCATTGTTTTAGCACCTATACCATGGCACATCATTATTGTGTTTGAACGGAGACAGAACCTGCAACGGTGAGTTTCCGAAGGACCGAGGCAACGAAAAGTGTGTGAAAAGTTATGTTTAGTGCCTATATGACGCACATTTTTATTTTTTTTTTGTAATAAAAAAAAAATTTAAACTTACAAATTATTGGCTCTGTCTTCACTTGTTTGACGGTGTAACCTCCCCTTTTGGCCTTTGGGAACAG
>NC_045742.1:23957718-23970265 GCF_008692095.1 Etheostoma spectabile
AGCCTCCCCCACAAAAGGAAATGCAATTGATTGAGATCAGACCAATCAGTGATAATCCCTATGAATAGTTCTATTCCTACTTTAAATAGTTCACTAATGTGTTGTGAAAGGCTCACATTGAGCCCTCTCCATCCTTGGTAGTTCTCCAACTCTAACTCCCGCTTTGGTCTTAGCTACCTGAGCATCTGTCCCCCATCTCTGAGCTCCTCCACTTCCTTTTTCACGTGCCACCTTCTCTCCCTTCATCTGCTCCAATTTCGACCTTCAGTCTTGATAATGTAAGTCTGTCAGTCAGATCTTTTGTGCTTTTTGCAGCCTGTGTGCTTGATTTTTTACCCTCTGGTATTCAGATGTTATGTTTCCTGGGTGTGGCGGGGCAACACTTCATCCACTGGGCTCTATGGAAAGCCTTGGATCGTTCCAGTACCTCCTTTGTGCCTCATGCTCCGTTTCGCGGAGAGCTTGCCTCCACGGCTTGCTCATTTACCTTCACTCCGACTGACCCTCTCCATTTCCAGACAGCTCTCCACTTCACGTTGTCTTACCTACCGCGGGCATTTGTCTTTCTTTACGAAGCACATCTCTGAGTCTCCACTCCGTTTTTCAGGGGCCCTCTTTCTCTCCCTTCATGCTGCTCCAATGCGCCTTTCCCTCGGTCTGATTATTAGGTCTGCGTCCAGAATCTTTTAGTGGCCCCTTTTTTTTGTCGCTTGTGTATGTTTTTCCCAGCGGGAGTTTAGATCTCTGTTCCCTGTGTGGGGAGGTGACACTTTCACAGAGCTCATCCAGCGGGCTCTATGGGGACGCCTTGGATCTTGTCCATTTTCCTCCTTGCCTCCGTTCTCCTGTTCTAGAAGAGCGCTTCCTCCATGTTGCTCAATTACCTTCAGCTCCGCGCTTAGCCATCAACCATCTCCGGATAACCTTCCACCTCACGTTGGTGGACTTACTTACACTTGAGCATCTGTCCCTCCTCCTACCAAGCTCCATCTCTGATTCGCCACTTCCTTTTTCATCGGGCCTCCTTCTCTCCTTCTTCTGCTCCAATGTGACCTTCAATTCTAGTAATGAAGTACTGCAGTCCAGATCTTTTTGGCTTTTCGCGCCTGTTGCTGATTTTTCCTCTCAGCTGTGGATTTCAGATGCTCTGTTTGCCCGGGTGGGGAGGACACGTGTCAGCCACTGAACGTTCAGTCACCACTCCCTTCTGCACACTCTTTCTCATGGCCGCAAGACTGCTGTCCCTCTCCTGTTTATGAGAAGCTCTCGTAGGAGACTGCCAGCAGTCCTCTATAGATACCGTGACCTCTCCCCTCATAATTCCATTGGGTTAGATGTCGCTTCGCTGTCCTTCGCTCACCGTATGTTCTTCAGTGAACGAGATAGAAATTGAGTGGTTGATCTCTCTGGGAGTTGAAATCCATGTTTTCCATGTTTTTTCTTGCTGTTGCATAGTGCCCTTTGATTGTCACAGTCAAATGACTTTCGCCACAACTGCTGTTTGTGTGAATTTGGTCAGAAAACTAGTTGGTCCCGTATTCATGTGTGTCGTATGACCAAACAAAACCGTAGTCTCAATCCAAATGTTCTTTATTCCATTCCATTCTAGCTGTAAGTTCGTGTTGTTGCTATGGGCACCAGTTTGTGTATTTTTGAATGTAATGATCTCTGATGATCTCTAAAATATGGCGAAGAAGTATCACTTTACTAAATATTTAAGGAAAAAGATTGTCCTTTGCACAAGACAGTACACCAAGATGCGCCCATTGGTGACGTCCATGTTTCTCTACTCCAATAACCATTACACAACCTCAGCAACGCCTATTATTACATGTGCATTCACACAATAATTATAAAAGAATTGGCACATCCCCACCATCTGGTCAGGTGAGGACAATGAACAATTATAAATTGAAAAAAGTAAGCCTGGGCACACTGCTTAATGCTCCATAATGTTAATACAAACAGGCACACGTTGCTTTTGTCCTTAAATTGTGGGAGCTAAGCCAGTGTTGCGGACATTATCCAATAAAACTTTTTTTTTTTACTTTTATATTAAACTGCTCCAATACTTTTAAAAGATAACATTTTTTCATCCATATATTGTGCTCATATTGTTATTGATAAATTTCCCTATTGTGGAATACATGAACTGTTCCTTATATGTGCTTTTCTAGTCTAATGACTACTCAAGCGCTTTTCACTAGTCAGCACCCATTCACCATTCACTAAACTGGGTCGAGGCCTGCCGTACATCTCTCAGATTAACACCACACACTTACACATTGATGTCGCATCATCGGGGGCAAGTCCGGGTTTAGTGTCTTTGCATCATCCATTTGTGTGTTGATCGCTATCTTTTTTGTGATAGGCGGCTGGGCAGTGCCTATCTGTTGTGTAGATCCTTAGCGGGCAGGCAGCCTTCTCCTCGTGTGTAACGTTGTACCTCTCTTGTGCAGCTGCTCATCAGTGTGCCTGCACCAATTTAAGGTCGGGTTTTTTTTCAATCGACAGTCCGTATATTTAAGCGCTCAAGATTCACATCCAAATTGGCCGAATGCTCCTTTCAAGTTGTTTGCATCACCCAATGGCATAAAGTTATGCGTGGAGTGGACATAGATTTTTTCCTTTCCAGGAGAACCTTTCTCTTCCTAGAGCTTGTGTCTCGTTCCCAGTTTTTGCTTAAAGCTGAATGTTTCTGTCAATACTCTCAACAAAGATCCATGACTTTTTCATTTATCGTCTTAAAGATTCCTTGCCTCTGCGTTGTGACAAGCGAACTAGTGTGCTCACTTGAAAACGGAAATAAACAGAGTTATGTGCACTGGCTGAATTAACACACTTTTACCTTCTGTCACATCTACTGCAGTCAAATTTTCCTGTGTGTCACTGGAAGGAATAACTGCCATGGCTAGGCACTGTAAGACATTTTGACCATGTTTATAGTCTAAAAACCATTTTAAAAACCAATCTGATCACCCTGACATGGAATCTAACGTAAGCATTATATTGCTTGCGGCCTTACTGATCGTAGTAATGTTTTTCCAGGCTAACTCTGTAGTTCAAGCATATTTCACATTTTAATATCCTGTGTGTGATGTGTTTGTGTGGGTGTGGTGTTTTCAAGGGACATATTTGGCCAAATGATAAGCGTTTGTGTGGCCTAGCGACAAGTGCTGTTTTAATACAAACTTTAATCTATTCTCTCTCTACCGTCTCTGCTGCCACTCTTTCAAAGGTCCCTCTCCTCCCTCACTCCCACCTCATCTCTCACTTGTCTGTCTCTGGTAAACAAATGGATCTGTGTTCAACCTTGGGGGTGAACACCTACCTCCCCTCCCTCCTATCTCTCTCTTTCAGTCTCTCTCACTCTCCAGCTATTGGACGGGCAGAATCAAGAAATATTGATAAACCATATCCAGCCAGTCGCGAAGCTTAGGAGTTGTAAATCTCAAAGTCGTTGACAGAAAACAAGACCAAAATAAGAAATGAATGCTGATTGCATCAAAGCAGGTCTTATCACGCACCAGGCCAAATAAAGTCATAAGAACACGAGCATCAACTCAGTCTTTTATGAACATGCCAATGGAAACCTTGTAATTTGAGCAAATAACCAAAATAATGTACAGCAAACAGAAGTGGCATCTGAAGAACCTTGAAATGTCCAGTAGAGCTAGATGTTTTGACCATGTAATCTGCCTAATAATCCTTGATGTACTGTACCAGACTGGCAGCAGAGGTATGACATTGTCATGTTTTATGCATGTCCTGCTCTTATGGTGCCGGCAAGCAGGAATTGGACAATGTGGACTCCACAAGTGTGGAAAATTGGAATTGGTTACGCACTATTACATATTGAATTTAAATTAGATTCAAGCCTTTCTGTTGCCCACATTTGTCTACTGTAAATCTGAAGAAGTAGAATTAGTCACTTGCATATCGCAAACTGTGACGTCTATATCATTACCTTATACATTAGTGGTCAATGAAGATATGTCAGTCTTAATGTCCTGAGAGTGGATACCGTCCAGCTAGCTAGTCCCTACCTACCCACAAAACCCTGATGATACCTCACCACCCAGTATGCGCAGTATTTAGGACCGTGATCCCGACAGGTTTTGTCTCCAGCACGGGAGGTCTTGCAGGGAACATCTGGGTCCCTTACTCTGTCACTCCCTAACCTCAACTTAAACACCCTCGTTAATGGCCACCGCACAAAAAAAAAACCTGACGGTTGTCGTCCTCATCACAGTACAGAGAGAACAGAGAACCTGACGCCAGACGTTGTGAGTTGGTGTCAACTGAACCTCCCCGATTAAAGCAGGAAAACCAAACAGCTGTGCTTCACTCCCTTCTCTCCATTCAACATTCGGATGACATTGAGAGGGGGAATCTTACATTACCTGGTGTTTTCACCAACAACACTGGACTGGACATATACAAATATGCACTGCAACAAAAATGGTGAGCAGTAGCTCTATGTTTGAGGAGACTCGGTATCTTTGAAGTGCGGTGTGGCATTTCTGAGGACCTTTTTTGACTCTTTGGTGACTTCCAGCATCTTTATGCGGACCTCTGAAGCACTCAGCAGCTCCTTCATTACCGGCTGCTGCACCCCGTAGTTGCGCTGGTCAGAGACTGACATGTACACTGACACCCACTCATGCAAGTATCAACGTTTAATTAACTGTGGCAATATTATCACATTTCGCTGTGAATGTTGTCCGTTCACCTGTCATTTGTTTCCTTATATTTTTCCTTTACCGTTTAATTCTTTTACTGTTTTTTTCCTACTCTGTATATATTTAATATATAGTTCTTGTTTTTTCTGGTCTTTTCCTTTGAAATCTGCAAATTTCCATGGCGAATGGGTATGGTGGTTACCTATAGTGCCTCATTCCCTGAGCGAGTAATGTATGTTTTTGAGGCACGGAGAACTATCTTTTGCACATTACCATTGCTTTTGAACAGAAATTGACATGCAAAATTTATTCAGATTGGCAACAAAACTCTTTTTGTGCCATACAGTTTTATGCATCTCTTTCAACCAGCTACACTCTGGTGATGGTCCTCCTCTCGCTGCTTATGTCTTTTTACGTCACTCAAGTCACACTCAAGTGTCCCCCAACACCAACCACTCGGATCAATGGTCAATTCATGATTGGCTGTCGTCTCCAATTTAGATTACAATTCACAGGAAACACATATACTACAGGGAAACCTCGTTACCAACCAACCCCTGTCACGATCCTCACATGGGTATGCTGCTGTGTACCGTGGGGTACTTGTGAAAGATTGTGGAGAAGCTAATTATCAAATAATATTGAAATTTAGGATTTAATTCACAATCATATACAACTATAACAGCTCAAGCACCAGATGTTTTAAGATAGAGTGAATAAATCAATGGTAGAAATAAAAATCTAAAAGTAGGCCTACTGCTAACGTTCAAATGCTTTACTAAATTATGGAATACTGTTGCAAACTTAACTGAAATTACTTGCAAAAGTAGTAGGTCTAGCTCAGCCTAGTAGAATTTCTGACAACAACCTAAATTTTACAGTACAATGTGCTAATGTTAAGAATATTGCCTTTTTAATAGTAAATAGTGTTGACACTAATTGGACATTGATGTTGGAGTATGGATGTTAATATGACGGGCTGTGGAGAACCCTCAGTTCCGGATAGGTGGACAACACGATCTCTATTTTATTAATCACCGCCGTGTATCTTACCGAATGCCTCAATACTGTGTTCTCACAAACAGTTGTGTTGTTTTGAGTTACAATACACATAATGCTGGTGGCGACTAAGTCATCTTCACAAGCAATCTAACAGTACCCGGTCTAGATGCGTCCAAGCTAGTACCCAACACACCTAAAATGTCAAATACACAACACTTGTAAGGAATTTGTATCCTAGTTTACATATTATCGTATGTTAACCTTCGATCTGGTTTGCTCAAGCTATATTTACTGCTTTGCAAAGTAGCTATCCGTTGCAAATGCTAACCATTAGCCTAAGTTTGGTCAACAACATAGCTAACTAACTTTACTGCCGATATGGTTTCCTTTTAAATATAGTACTCATTTCAAAATAGTACGACCGATCATACTTTGCACAGTGGCAACCTGACACACCCACGAGTCTTAAAACCCTCTCGGTCTCGGAGTGAAACCATATCTGGGCTATAGTTAGCTGCGTTTCTGCTTTTTTGAGATAAATAGCATGAGGATCCGGATGCTCCTTAGCAGCTATATATTGTTCACATACGTTCAGTTAACAAAGCATGATATGTAACGCAAAGTACTCTTAGTAGCTATATGTGTGACACAGCCCTACCTGCTGTTCATCTCGATTGCAAACCCAGCAGCCTTTTCAGATACATGCGCTGCGTTGTGCTAATATTATCTAGATTACAAGCTAGAGTCTTGAAAACACCATCTCTGGTCCTCCGGAAACCATATCTGGGCATTAGGTTAGCTAGCGTTTCTGCTTTTTGTGATAATTGCGCAACCAACTGGATAGCTCCTTGCACCTAATATATCAACATATTTCAGTATAAAGCATGGTAAGTTCACTAACCTGTAAAATTTACTTACAGTGCGGCTAAGTGTGACATGCCTACTACCACAAGGACAGTCCTAGCTCAAACAAAACCAAGGGCATTATTGTACACACAAATATTAAGATTTTCTGTGATAGAATCAATCCTTACAAAATACTGATTGAAATGTGTTTTCCAATCCAGTAATGCATTTAACACTCCCTGAATCTGGTATTTTGACTGTAACATATTCTGTCAATCAATTTACTTGCAATCGACCTGGCACCAAAAGCTATCATATTGACCTTTATTCTCCAATTGGTTGTATTTCCCTTAAAACGCTGTAAAAGTGGGAGCGAGTGTGCTAGAGTAAAAGAGGTTGGGGAGCGAGGGGAACATTACCGGCGCAAGCATGCATCACCTGCGCTCAAGAAGCCATGCAATATCTTATTGAGCCAGAATAGTGTTTTGTTATGCTCAAACAAGTTATTTTTGTTATTTCTGGGTTCACAATGCCAATGTATTGTCTTGCCAAATATATTCCGTGCTCAAACATAATTACTGGCTTAGTGAATGAGCAAAAATATGACGTCCATAAATTGGGGAATGTGTTGGTTCCTCGGGTGATTATAGTGTAGTCTAGATGTCTCTACGCTGTAACAGTGCCTAAGCAAACTTCTGTTATGGTTTGTCTATGAACACATATATGATAATTGAAGACACTTTAGTCAAATCGCGCAAAGTTGATGGAAGGAGCTCAATCACCGCGCTGCACCCTACAAGCGGCAGCTCAGACTCTCCACAGTATGGTCACCTTACAGCCATCCTTGGGAATCAACCGAATATGTCCATTTAGATTGTTATTTAGTTTTCAACACGTTTTTGCATATGGCCTTCCTTTTTTTTTCTGAAATATTAATGCATGCATAGTGATTTTGAGTCTTTATGATGACGTGAACACACCAAATCAACGACAACCCTGCCAACTCATGACCAGGACACCACTTTTACACTACGCACAGGCCAAATGGGCCAGAGAAGCTGCTGTTGGCACAACCTGGAACGCAGTGGCTGCTCATATGGCGAATATCATGAAAGAACAATGATTCACGATGCTAGCTCTGCATCGTGGGTCCAGAGCAATGGGTGATATCGGAAACATCTGAACTAGGAGTTACATAAACACCGCAGAGAAGGTGCTCATTCAGTGTGCCAAAGAGAACAGGGTACAGCAACCATGGTCACCTGAAACCTCTGTATTTTATAGAAGGCTAGACTTATCTGTATGTTAGATAGTAATATAGATAAGAGTA
Organism: Etheostoma spectabile; assembly: GCF_008692095.1. NCBI lineage: Eukaryota > Metazoa > Chordata > Actinopteri > Perciformes > Percidae > Etheostoma > Etheostoma spectabile. The sequence goes on from NC_045742.1 coordinate 23,965,579, forward strand.
TAGATAGATAATGATACTGCTTCACCTGAAGCACCAGATATCACATCCCCAATACAAAGCCTGCCGGCGTCTTTCCAGTGTGATGTATTCACATAAAAGAAATAATGTAAAAGGACAACACTGATATGTGAGCTTCCGATTCATAAGACGTAATTTGCTCGCCTTACTCCATACCAATCTTAAAATTTTCTCTCGCGCTTTACAAAGGTGTCAGCGATATGTAAGTAGCTCCATTCAATGAACGCCGGGTAATTGCAACGCTTACGAACCCAAGAGGGTGACATGGATCTTTACATGACTTGACTGTGGTTTTGTGACGTGGACTTTTGGATGTTGTGCAAGATTATCAAGTTCATTTCGAGATATCGAATTTGTGTTGCCGATATACAAGTTTTATTGCCGAAGATCTCCAAGTGCAACAACTTAATGCTAACTGCTAGCTAGTATGCACCAAAAAAGCAATGTGCACCTCCCCCATCCCATGCCCACCCCTGTGGAAAAAACGCTGGAACGGGTGCCTGCCTCGTTTTTATGTCCCAACTTGATGTGTATTAGACGTTTTTTTTCAAGTGTGTAGAAATATATGCTGAACAACTAATGTTACGGGGAGGTAACTTTAGCATAGTCGCACTTTGTCAGACCTTACCTCCACAGCGCTACTGAGGAGGTCCCTTGCTAGTCCAGACACAGTATTTTGGGATGGGAGAACAACCCTGCTCTGTTTATTGGCATCAAGCGGTCTGAGAAAAGAAAAAAGTACATGTGTTGCAACAATTGGAAGTGAACATCTTGGACTAGACGTAACTTTCACACCTTAATTACTTGTTTGGTAAGTTTAGTTTTGATGCGGTATAGTATACTATTAAAGCCAGAGTGGGCAGTCAAGAGGATTGACCCGGAATACTCCTTGTAACGTTTTTATATTGCTCTATCCCAACAACCCTGATTTTACAGGCCAAGAATTTAGGTCTATTGTAGATTTCAGTGCGTGACTTTCTGATCCATGCCTCCCCTGAAATCGAAATTTTCTAATGTACATCCTTAACTTCACCAGTGTCCGCAGCTAAATAAGGTTTTCAGCTTCGCGTCATCTCTAGGAATTTTTCTAGCTAATCTGTACTAAAAAGATGGCCTTCTGTTATTCTCTAATAGTAGGAGCAGACAGCTTGTTATCAAAAAATACTGATAAGTCATGTTCCAAATGTTGAAGATCTTTCCTGCACATCTCTATGCAACACTTGAGAGCTGGAATTGTCTGGATAAAGAAAAAGATATGGCAGCAGCCTTCTACTTCTTGATGTTACATGGGTATACTAATCACATTTTGTCTGTTCATAACTGCAGAGGTATTTTATGCTGACCTGTCATGTCCTGTGCTATTAAAATGCTTTGTGTTCTTTTGTTTTATTATGCACATTGATTATTCTGCAGTTTCATAAGCTAAGCTTAATATAGATCTTATCTTTACAAAACCCTGTTGTTTTTTTTATACATTTGGTTTGTACGACGCTTTGATTCCTGTAGCATTTAAATGGTTTCTTGATCAAATGGCTAAAGGTTATCTGTACAACAAAACAAAAAAACAAAAAAAAAGAATGAAGCTTTCTTTCTCCATTGACATCAAAACAGAAAGCATTCTTCGCAGTCTGTTGGCATCTGTGTTTCCCACATTGTGAATACAATAGTTTGTTTCATGGTTGTCTAGAAGTTTTTACAATGAAAAACTTTTTTCATACCAAAATTACAAAGAAAGTAACTTTTATATGCTTTCTTTCTCTACCATGCTGGTATCCAAGCATACAGCATGAGACATTTACGATCTTTTTTTTAATTTTAGTCAGTATCGCTTAATGACTTCTTGCAGGCACATTTCTACTTCTTATCGCTTATTAACAATACTCGCTGTTATTGTACATTCTCTTTTAACACTCTACTTGACTGGATAGCAACTACTGAAACTTAGGTCCGGTTTAACAGGCAATGGCGCTTTATTTACTAGCACAGTCTAGCAACAGTGCTTGTCAAGTAGTCTTGCAACGTCCTCCACTTTATCCGCTGCAATTTTTCATTTTATTCTGTACTGCGTCTAGGTTTGCGGTATATTTTGGTTTTCCTCCAATCCAATCAAGAGCAAGGCAGAGGCTCAACGATGACTGTTGGGGTTTGCACTAGTTTGATTCGTGCGAAGCAAAGATGCGAGCAACCTTCGGTCCGCTGTGGCATCACTGACGAATAACAGAATTCAAGGGTGATAAATGGTTGTATAGAGTATATCACGCTGTTCCTTGAGGTCTTCTGATAGGGTATGTACCATTTGTTGCTGAAAATGTTGCTTTTGCTGTTTCATTTGGCCCTCACAACCACCCCTGCTAAATTGACCGTCTGTTGACAATAGGAGATGTTCTTCCTTATAGGTCTGCTCATGAATATTAAATTATATGCGCGCTGATGGGTTTTTGTGCAATGCGCTTTGCGCGGCCCACAACATGACGAAAACCTCCAAGGTGGAGATAGCAGTTACCGCCATCTATTTGACCTGAATCTGAGAAAGATCCTTATGTAGAGGAGCCACTTGCCAGTAGATTGAAATGACTCTTCATGTCTGGTACTATTTGGTCAGTTAGCATTTACTTGCTTTTTCACACATAGCCCAACATTTGCCGTCCGTTTGTTACACAATGTAATACTGCCCTTCAGTGGTTGTATCCTAAGATCAACTTTTATTGGCCTTGTTTTTTAGTCGTAAGCCACATACGTTAATGTGCACACGGACCCAATATTTTAACTACTTGTACCTCGCAGTTTTCAGTCAAGATCTATTCATAGAGCTGACCTCACACACACAGTCTCTATTTTGATATAGTCACGTAATTTATTTAACCGTATGTAGTGATTCTATGTAATCTGGCAACATGACGTCCCTTTAGCTGCCAGGAACTACTATTTCTGTTTGTAATGCTACGTCTAAAGCATTCGTACTACTCGCCTGTGTCAGTTAGGTCAAATGTTATCTTTGGAAAACTACTATCCTGCTCGATTAGATCGACCTTTGAGATTATTATCTTCTTAACATGTAGTCCATAGTAAATTACACTACGGTGCATACACTTATCCTTGCATTGTGTCTTGTGGCAACGGGCACAAAGTGCCCCAGGAGAGAGAAATATGTTGCCAATCATCACCTCAGGTCACTAATCCCTAAGACATTACTCAAGCTACTTGTATGCATTCCTTTCATTCACCATTATGAAATATCAACAATCTCATGGTTTGTTTTACAGGTCATGAAAATGACCCCGGTTCCTAGTAGAGATAACCTGTCGATTCCACCTCCTGGCCTTGCATCCGGTTTGTGCCTTTCAAAAATATTCTTTGCACATGCAATGAAGATTTACGAGTACATGGCCACGTGAGGATGAGCAGAGGGATGGAAAGGTAGGTCCTTTTGAATACCACTGGTTAGCCGTTCTATAACAATACCCCTGAGTTATTGGTTCAGCATTAATTAACAAAAACAGTTTATCAAGACAACCAAATGTAAAACTTTATTTAGTTTAAAACACCTATTACTCCTGAAATCTAAAGATAAAACTGTGGTGTGCGTGCGTGATCCCGCCTCTATGTTGTGCTGCGTTACGGAGTGGAGTTTCTGAGCTTCAGGGCGTATGTCATTGTTGGGGCCTGTCGAGCTGAAGCACACAGGTCCTGGTGCCCTGAATTCGCCGACTGCTGTCCAATAAGGAATGGGGTGGATGATCTCGAACACCAGTATCATCGGTCTAAGACCAGGCCTGTTGTGTGTGACAACACGTCATTTTAGCACCTTACCGATGCCATTCATATTTGTTGTTTAAGTGTGCTGAAAAGTATTTTTCCTATCTGACGCACATTTTTTATTTTTTTTGTAATAAAAAAATTTAACTGACAAATTTGGCTCGTCTTCACGTGTTTGACGGTGTAACCCCCCTTTTGGCCTTTGGGAAAGACGCGGACATGTATTTCCCCTGGCTGGCTTCCTTGTGGCTGCAGATACAACCTGAACAAAAACACATAATTTTTAACATACTTTATTACCTTTTACACACCCAAGCAAAAATCTCCCAGTTACCCAGCAGCAAAAGCAGTGTCCTTACAGTGCTTACAGTGGGGCAGCTTAAAAACTGAAATATTTACCTTTATGGCTCAGCAATTAGTCCTGATTCTCTAGGACCATTGCTCATCTCACTCCTTCCTGAGACAAACCATTTCTGCAGACATGTTGTCCCCCATTCACATTTGGCCTTTTCTAAGACTTGTATTGTGACTGACCAAAGTTCATAGTGTCGTGTACATGCCTGCACAGGCATTTCAACACACAGTCCTAAGCCATTCAGTCATACCTGTTGATACAAACCCATTCTACCTTATTGGTCAAATTATTTTCCCAGCCTCCCCCACAAAGAAATCAATTGTTGAATCACGACCAATCAGTGATAATCCTGATGAATAGTTCTATTCCTACTTTAAAATATTCTACTAGATTGTTGTGAAGGCTCCATATTGAATAAAGTCACTCACTCTCACATGGTAACATTGTTAGATAACACTGCTCTGCTAAATCTACAATCACAAGGTTCTACACCACACACCATAAGACGCTGGTTTTTGTAAGGATACAGTAGAAGGTTACCTTGTTTTAAATGAAAAA
>NC_045742.1:23970290-23970410 GCF_008692095.1 Etheostoma spectabile
TATGATATGTGAGGTCTTAATGTCTTATGAGACAGTTGTGTCCCCGAGATGACACACTGAGTATCTGTTTAGCAAGCTGCATCTTTCGTGTCTTGACTTTCTTCTGTGCTCTGAAATAAA
>NC_045742.1:23970437-23972735 GCF_008692095.1 Etheostoma spectabile
CTATATACACACTGTTTTCACGAGATTGACTCGATATCATATGAAATGATAACGTTTCTAGTTCTGTTGCCAAAGCTAACGGGATGATATAGCTAGCTAGCTAGCTGAGTAATGTTACAGCTTAACGCTAGCTCGCAACCAAACTATCAGGCATGTTCTCTTACAAAGAGAGAACCAATGCTCATGTCTCGACTTAACTCTCACGAACCAAAAACCAGTAAGGCTTCTGCAGTACAATTTGTTCCAACATTCACATGTGCCTGTTTCTAAAAAACAGAAAGCTATGTTTGTCTGAATGCAAAAGGTCACCCCGCGTCTAGGGGTCGTCGTACATGCCTGTGCCCTGCAACAAACGGCATCTTCAACCACACCAGTTGTCTTCACTTGCATCGCGCGTCATAATATGTTTGGTATACAAACACATCCTCAAGACTATGTCCAATATTTATTTTCATAATAAAAACCAGCCCCTCCACCACAACAAAAGGAAAATTGCCGTCTGCATTGATGGAGGATCCCAGACCCAATCAGTGGTGATAATCCCTTATGAATTAGTTACTAGTCCTACTTTAATAGAATAGTTACCTAATGTGTTGTGAGAACTGGCTCATGCATACTCCTTTGATTTTTATTTTTTTATTTATTTAAAACCACAGTTACAATTTTTACGTTTTATTAATTAATTAAAAGTCACATCATCATCATGGTAACTGTTAGATTAACATGGCTCTGCCTACAATTGCGACCACAAACTTTTCTAGTAACAAATTGCTCACACAAACAACCATAATGACTTCCCTTCCCGTGATGGTTTTGGTCCAAGGTGACTAAGTAGTAGAAACTGGTACTCTCTTTACCTGGTGTTGCTATGAGTCGGTGACGGCCACCAGGGTGACGGTTGTCTTAAGTCTTCTATAGACAGTTGCGTCGTCCCCGAGATGACACATGAGTTATCCTGTTTAGCACGCTGTGTTCCCCTCCCGGTTTCCCCTGCCCCTGCATCTGTCGTGTGTGGTCTGCCTTTTTTCCCTGTGCGACTGAAATAATAAAAAAAAAAAAAAAAGAAACAAAAAAAAATGAACAAAACGGCAACAGGCACTACAGTGCGTCTATCTGACCCAGCGTGTTCTCGTGTTTGTCACACCGAGGCTGAAGATTTTGACATCGATATCTATATTTGAAAAATAGAACCCCCTGTTTTTCCTAGTTCCCTCTGTTGCCAAAATGCTAACGGCGTGATGGATCTTTGCCGTGTGGCAGCATGAATGATGTCGTTCATTGGATGAATATTGATGGGAGAGATCTAGTAGCTAGTCAGTAGCCTCCGGGCACGCGCAGTAATGTTACAAGCTTAACGCTTTATTTTCGCTCGCAAATGACCAAATCAGGCCGGATTGATCACTCAGCGGAAGTTAGCTTTTGCACAGAGTTAGCTTTCTTGCTGAAATACAATAAAATTTAACCTACCCGGGCCCCAACCAGCCGATGTGTGATACTTGGATGGAGCATCAATGACAACACGCGCGGTATTTATGAAGGAACATGTTGAGAATGAAACGTTGGCCCCTTTGCCATTACATGTTATCAACACACATTAGCTATGTCTAGCTACAGGACGAGTTTAGCACTTTGCTACATGTTACTATTAGCTGACGACAATTCATTACTTACGTTTGATGTTGGGGATGACCAGGCTACAGCGTCGGAACAGAAACAACAGCAGCCTTAGCAAATTCTCTGCTTTAAATTGGCCGTTTTGCAAAACTCGCCATTTGGAAAACGGAAAGGAAGGAAAACGTCTCACACGGGACTCTCTCCTTATAAACTGCGCATGTCCCGTCGAGGTCGTTGCTTCCTTGGGAAAAAGACGTAGTCTAGAGCAGTGTCTCCGTTACCGTGTACAGACTGGCAACTCTGCATTTTGCAATCCCTGGTTCATGTCAATATCCGCGGCAAATATCACAAAATTATTCTTACGTAAAATCCCGTAAGGACAGGAGCACGCGTTCTCAGTTGGAACATCTACTGGCGACCTAACGCTAGCGGCATTAGGAGCTGTCTACAGGTCATGGACTGTGTGTGTTTAGATGTTGGGGCTGGACCGTTCTCCTTATACGCCGGGGCGTACAAAGCTAATGCGTTCTGAGACTCCTGACGTCGCTCTTTGGACCTTTGTTGGGATCGTTCCCCGTTTCAGCGGCGTTTTCAAAATGTGGGTATTGCTCAGACCCGAAAGGCATTGTCATGGGATGTTTTTTTAAAGCTTTTATGGATGTCCTATTTTACCCATGAACGTCT
>NC_045742.1:23972760-23976986 GCF_008692095.1 Etheostoma spectabile
GTCGTTATTCACCTATGACAAGGTAAAATCGGTTTTGCATTCTATCACCCCTTTAAAGCCCGAGCAGGAACAATCTTTGCTGAGTTTTGTTGGGGGCCAACATGTTGGGGCCCTCCTCCACACGGGGTTCGGGAAAAGTTCGATTTTCCAGCTCACTCCGTTAGTGGGGAAGGAGTTGGCTAAGGCTAACGCTAGCAATGCTAAGCCGACATTAGGATCAAATGTTAGCGATTGGTTCTGGCAGATCCAGAGTGGCTCTGAGCAGATCCAATAGTTTGAAATTTCAACAGAGTACCCCCCCTTAAAGTAAGTAAACACTTGTCAATTGAGAGTAGCCAGACTCTCTGTACAAATGAAATGGATCAGAGTCATGTAGGACCAGGCTAAATTCGAAGTGCTTTACATAATATAACAGCTAAAATAGAATAAGACCGGTATGAAATACAATTATACAGTTATAAGTACAGTTAGAGTGGCTACTTTGGAAAAGGCAGCATCAAAAAGAAAAGTCTTCAGCCTTGCTTTAGAAGAACTGAGAGTTGCACTGGACCTGCAGTTTATTGGGATTGGGTTTTTTTTCCGGATATGTGTCTTGCTGCTAAAAACATGCTGCTTCCTCATGTTTAGTTCTGACTCTGGGGACAGAAAGCAGACCTGTCCCAGACGACCTGCGAGGTCTGGGTGGTTCCTAGTGTAGCAGCAGATCAGAAATCTGCCCAGTTATGTTGGGGAACTGTGAGCTCTACTCTACTCCGGTGTCATTCACCTTAGCGCTGCCCCACCATTACAACTTTTCTTTTTTGGGGCTATAATGGCATTTAGAGGCTAAACTGACAGGATGTCTTAAATGGAAATAAAAGCCTAGACAAGACAGAGAGCTCAGTCAACAAACACTTCTCATTAACACCAATGACAGCTTAGGTCAAGGCTGTGTATGCCGTGCACAGACATTTTTGGGGGCAGGTGCTCAAGTGTATAATACATTATTTCAGTAATCAACATTCATTATTACAATAAGACATCATCATCAAGGATGTAGGTTTTATTTCAACATTGGATGGGGGACACAATAAGCTTTACAAAGCTTAATTTGCACTAGTTATTTGCTTCTTTGGTCAAATGTTTTCTCTTTAATTTGAAGGTCACAATGGCCTGTTGTTCCATTAATACTTCTACTACTACTACTAATAATAATAATAATCTTTATCTATACTGCATTTATAGTGCATCGACCTCCATTTTACAAAGTGCTCATAAAATACATCAGGTTTTTAAAACAACCGATACAAATCATTTGATGTATAAAAACCTGTACACTATTAGTTAAGAAAAGGAAAGAACAGAATATTTTTAAAAGAATAAAATGACAGTTTTTTTTTTTGTAATTATTTTTTTATTTAGAAAGACGGATTTCCATCACATTCGTTAATGTACAGCTTTACCTTTGAAATTGTACAGTACTTACCCGGATAAACCAAGTGTTTTGTTCTACTGCCTTTCTGGTCTTTTCTTTTCAGACTGTTACTAATTTTTGTAAACAAAACAAAGATGAACAGAATTGAACAATATGGAGGTTACACCATCTCAAGTGAAAACTATACAATTACAAGAACATAGAAGGGCACTTAGTTCTTAAGAACATCAAATAAAGTCAGATCTAGTTGGTTTTACATACTCAGTCCATTTGGTCCAGATCTTATAAAACTTTCTTTTTCTACTAGAGGAGAAAGAAATCTTTTCCATAACATAAATCTGGTAAACAATTTCAATCCATTCATCAATGGTGGCGGGTCTGTTTTTAGCCACTTCCTTGGATGGCTTTCTTACTGGCTGCCAGCAGTATAGCCGCAGTTTTTTGTCGGTATGGTCCATGTGTCCACTGTAAATTGCCCAAATACAACGTTTCACATTGATGAATTGTCACAATGAATATATTTTCATATGTTGTGGATCTCTTTCCAGTACGGTTTTATTACTTGCACTCCCAAAACATGGGAGTGGTTAGCTCCTTTAGACCCGCAAAGTCTCCAGCAGGCATCACCATTGTTTTGATATCGTCTCTGAATGGGAGTAACAAAAAATCGTGCAATGTTTTTCCAGCAAAACTCACGCCATGTGTTTGAACCAGTCGAGATCCACTGCAGTTGACATATTTCTTCCCAGCCTTCTTGTGATATTATTACCTTCGTTTCCTTTTCCCATTTTCTCTTTATGTATTCTGTATTCTCCTGTTTAGATAGCTGTATGGCATTATATAACTTGGAGATAATTCTGCTGTCTGATCTGGGCTTAATTAGTGATAGAAAAACCTCCATGAAACTTGAATCACCTTTTCTCAATACCTCTTTGAAATTTCTATTAAAATAATGTCTCACCTGGAGGTACCTAAAGAAATCATCTTTTTCCAGTCCATGATCTTTCCGTAAGGTTTCAAAACTCTGAAATATCCCTTTGTGGATAAATGAATAATAGGTAGTTAAGCCCTTCGATATCCATGACTTAAATCTGTTATCAATTCTATTTGGTGCAAATTGCGAATCATAGGCACACCACCTCATAAGTTTAGATGTATCTCCTATTTTGCAAATTTTAGCCAATTCCTGCCAGGATTTGAGATAACTGCCCGTTATGGAGTCTTCTGGAATCTGCTGTTCTTCTTGTAGTTTGTAGTCACTAAGTAGGGCTGTAATTGGGATTCCTTTTATTGTCGTGCCTTCGATTTCCTTCCAAGCTGCAGTGTATGATGGTGAACACAGGCAGACTAAAGGTCTTAGCTGGGCTGCATAGTAATATTCCTGTAAACAGGGAAGACCCATTCCCCCTTGTCTTTTTTTAGTTGCAGAGTTCTGAATTTGATTCTAGCCTTTTTACCCTGCCACAAATACCTCGCCATTAATCTATCCCACTCTGAGAACTGCTTAGATGGGATTCTGACTGGTAGACATTGAAATAGGTACAGTAACTGTGGAAGGATATTCATCCTGATGGATTCTATCCGGGAGCTTAAACTTAAAAAGGGAATAACATTCCATCTATGTAAATCAGATTTTATTTTCAAATTTAGTGGGCCATAGTTTATATCAAACAGTTTTGAGAGATCCCTTGGTAGCGAAACACCTAAATATTTGATAGACTCCGCCTCCCAATTCCAATTGTATACAGTCTTAATTGGAGATGGTGGATCGTAGTTAAATGTTAAGACTTGAGTTTTATTTATATTAATTTGGTAACCAGAGACTAAACTAAACTCTTTAAGTAACTTCATCAATTTTGGGATTATCTGTGTGGGTTGTGTTATACTTATCAATAAATCGTCAGCAAACAAGGATAATTTTTGCTCCCCAGATGTCGTTGTGACCCCTTTTATATCCGGTCTCTGCCTGATCAGTTGACTAAGGGGCTCGATAAACAAGGCGAAGAGGAGCGGCGACGCACAACAACCCTGTCTCGTTCCTCTCTCCAAAGTGAATGAATTGGACAATTCTCCATTAATTTTCACTCTAGCCGTTGGTTTAGTGTATAACGATCTAAATGCGTTGATTATCGTTGTATGAAACCCAAATTTTGAAAGCACTTTATATAGAAACGACCACCCCACAGAATCATATGCTTTCTCAGCATCTAAACTTAATATCAGTGTCTCTAATTTTTGCTGAGTGACCTCTTTCATAATGTGTAACGTTTTCCTAATGTTGTCTTGGGTCTGTCTTTGCCTCACAAAACCAGTTTGATCTTTGTGTATTAAAGCTGGTAGTATGACTTCTATTCTTTTAGATAATATGGAGGTGAAAAGTTTATAGTCATTGTTTAAAAGACTTACAGGACGATAACTCCCGCATTCTAATTTGTCCTTTCCTTCCTTCGGTATAACTGAAATCACTGCCTCTCTCCATGAGGGAGGAATATTATTATTTTCTAAAACCCAGTTGAATGTTTTCTCTAGTGTTGGGATTAGCTGATCTTGCATAATTTTGTACCATTCTGTAGTGAATCCATCTGTCCCTGGAGATTTTCCCTTTTTTGTTCTCTTGATTGCTGATTGAATTTCTTCTTTTGTGATTTTGGATATTAGTTTGTTATTTTGTTCATCAGTGATCGTTGGAAGGTTGATCTTTTCCAGAAAGGTTTCGATCCGGTTGTCGCTACTCGTCTGTGATTGGGAATATAGTGTTTTATAATATTCTTGAAAGCAGTTTTTGATTTTCTCCGGATTAGTTTCTATTGTC
>NC_045742.1:23976996-23977958 GCF_008692095.1 Etheostoma spectabile
GGTTGTTTCTTATTTTATGTATAGTTCTGCTGGCTTGTTGCTTTCTTAACCTATACGATAGAAGTTTCAGGGATTTCCCACCTATCTCATAGTATTGCTGTTTTATAGAAATAAGCTTTTTTTGAATTTCCTGAATGTTTATTTCTTCTATTTCTTTCTTCAGTTGTATTATCTTATGTTTTATGTTGACATCTTTGGGAGACTTTGCATGTTCTCTCTGTAAACTTTTCAAATCCTCTTCTAAATCCTGGAGTTTTTTCTCTCTGGTTCTCTTCTCATATGAGGTTATGGATATAATTTTACCCCTAAGCACCGCTTTTAACGCGTCCCAGATTATTGGGGGGGTCACTTCCTCATTATCGTTATTTTCTAAATATATATTAATTTCACATTTTAGTTTGTCTCTAATGTCCAGTTTGTTCAAAATGTTAGAGTTCAGTCTCCATAGAGTGGACCTTTTCTTGTTATTTAGATAGATTGAGATGTAAATGGGACCATGATCTGAAAGAGTAGTAGGTCCCATTTCACAGCTGTCTACCCTAAAAACCTCTCCCTTGAACATAAAGAAGTAATCTATGCGGGAGTAGACGTTGTGAGCATGTGAATAGTGTGAATAATCTCGACTCTTTGGATTTCTTTCTCTCCAAACATCCACGAGCCCCACCTCTCTCATCCAGGTATTTAATCTTCTGCTAATGTTTTTTGCATCGGGTTTCCCATTTGAAGAGTCAAATTTCGGATTTAATCGAACATTAAAGTCTCCGCCACATATTAAAATCCCCTGACTTTTTGTTGTCATTATATCGACTATTTGTTTATAGAAGGACCAGTCACTTCCAGGAGGAATATACACATTAAGGAGGGTTATCACCATTCCTTCTATTTTGCCTGTAACCATAACAAATCTGCCCTCCTTGTCGATATATTCTGAGATGTGCTCATAATTTACAGCCTTGGATATG
>NC_045742.1:23977968-23982203 GCF_008692095.1 Etheostoma spectabile
CCACTCCCCTTCGCCTCCCCGAGCCATGTGAAGAGAAGTAAACCTGTTTAAATCCTTGTTTATTTAGTTTGGCGTGTTCTGAGTCATTGAGATGTGTCTCCTGTAAAAAGGCGACTTGGATTTTATCTTTCTTTAGTTTTGATAATATTCTTTCTCTCTTAATTGGACTGAGTACTCCATTTATATTAAACGATGCTATTTTTAAAGAACCGTTTTGCATCTATGTGATTCCCCCCTCCATCTCACTCTTAAACCTGGTGCATTTCCTCCTCCCCGCAAGAACCGGCAGGGAACAAACAATTAACATAATACACATAGGACTGAACATAATGTCTTGTATCTTCCTAGGTAGGGGTCTATTAGCCTGACCCTGTTGAGTCTCCATAAGGGGCTCGAAGGAAAAAGTCCCCCTCCTCTGTCCAGAGGGAGAGGCCCTTACCCGCAACAGTTGCATGTTGAAAAAAAAGAAAAAAAAGGGAAAAGTATCCCAACTCCAAAGGAAATAAAGGTCCCGAATGGACCGGATTACTCAATAGATTGTTTCCACCACTAGTTACATATTTAGCTGAAGATATCTCACAGATCCTCTCGCCGTCCTCGGTCTGGTGAAGACCCGCTAGGTCCCGGAGGGGCCCCCGGTTCTCCTGAAGGCTCGCAGCTTTTCCCTGTAACTGGAACCCCGGCCGGCTTTCCATGCGCCCTTCGTCGCTCTTCGGTCCGCTCTCGTCCAGGACAGTTGTTGTACTTGCTCCATGAGCGTCTCCGGAGGTTTGATGGTTGGTACGGCGAAGCCTCGTCTCAGCAGGTCCTCCGATGCCTCCTCTATCGTATTATAGGTTTTAGTTCCGTCTTCGTATCGAACACGCAGCTTCGCTGGAAAGAGGGTCTGGAAGTGGATGTTATTTTCCTTCAAAACTTTGCGGATTTCTTTATATTCCCGTCGTCTTTTCAGTATGAGAGGTGGATAGTCATGGTCCAGGTTGATGTGTGTGTCTTGCCATATGAACCCCTTCCTCTGCCAGGCCTTGCGGAGTCTCTTTCATTCTGAAGCTTAATAACTTAATTATGATGGATCGCGGTGGCGCGTCAGCCGGTGGTTGCGGCCCCGCTGAGCGGTGGGCTCTTTCAATGTGGAGTTCAGGGATATCCTCGTTTAACTCGAGACCTTGGCGGAGCAAGACCTCGACAAATGGGATCATCGCAGTATCCTTCTCGGATCCCTCCGGTACCCCATATATCCTTACATTCTCACGTCTGGATCGACTCTCCAGATCCATCAATTTGTCCTCTAGGTTAGCGTGTAGCTTTAACATAGCCGTGATGACCTCCTCCGTGTTCAGGATCCTTTCCTCTGCCTTCTCCACACGTCCCTCCACCTCCTCCATCCTGGTGTTCACCTTCGCCAGTTCTTCTTTTATCGTCTCAAATTGTTCTTTATTTTCTTGGCGAAACCCTTTCAGTTCTCTCAAGATCAATTCAGTGTCGGCCATTTTCCTCGTGGCTTGTTAGCTTCAACTCGTTAGCTGCTAGTTGTTGCTGCGTCTTTTCTCTCACCCACCTGACTTCAGTCGGCGTTTATTTCTCAAAGTAGTGGTGCGGTACTCTCCCCCCTTTTTCGGTTATTGTATTGATATATTTGCTTAGATTCTATGGGGATAATTTCTCCAATTACTCCGGTTCACCCAGGAGCGCTCTCGCTATGCGTCCATTGTGGTAATGGTGCGGTCCGGAAGTCAGATGCTCAAAATGACAGTTTTAAGCTTTAATAAAATCAGGAAAGGCTCTCTGATAAATTTATGTTACAAGAAGGGACATAGCTGAGCGTATATCCTCGGGCAGGTTGATCCAGAGCATCGGGGCCTTGACTTCTACTACTTTACGTTTCAGCCGGGTCTCTGGAACCGACAAAAGACCTCTGCCGGAAAGAGTCTCAACCCTCGTGTTGTCTTCCAATCGACCTGCAACTTTGTGTTTTTCTGGGCCGAAATTGACGTTTTGATGATTCTTTTCCTACAACTTTTCTTAACATTTTTGTCACTTCTATCATGTTTTTGTATTTTTTTTTGTTTTTGTTTTTTTGTCATTTTTTTATTGAAGGAATTGCACAATACAGGTTACATATGTCAAACAATACATTTCCCTTCAGTTTTACTTTTTTAATAAACATACCATACCACTCTTGGCAGTTATTGCGTTCACACCGACACACAAAAAAACGGAAAAAATGGAGAAAAAAAAAGAATAATAATAATAATAATAATAATAATAAAGAAATAAATACAAAAGAAATACAAATTAAACGATAGTAATGTACATTCTCACAGCTATGCATAAAAAATACATCAAACATAATTACAAAACAAGTACAAGTAAAATAACAATAAAAAAGGTGTCTCATACTTCAGGCAGTACTTTAACCCTTGTGTTGTCTTCTCATCGACCATCATCTTTTTGTGCTTTTTTCAATCTTTCTGCTGTTTTTTTCTACACTTTTTTTTTTTAAATTCATAGCCAACAAACCTAATTTTTATGACATTTCACAAAAACAATTAATTTCTCATTTTTTCTCAGCACTTATGGTCTCTTTTTTGTCACTTTTTCCGAGGCTTTGGTCACTTTTTCAAAATGCCATACAATTCAATAAAATCAAAATTCAATTCACTGAAAGTAATCATAAATTTTGACCTGAATAACATTCATCCATGTTATTTTTAGGCAATATCGTTGAAGGAAAGCCAAGTTCCTGATATTAAAATTTTTAAAAAACGGTCAAATTTGACCCGAGGACAACACAAGGGTTAAGATTCTCAAAATATGTTTTTGTATTTTTTTTAACAAGGTTTTGTCACCTTTGGCGATTTTTCCAATTTTCTTCGGTCACTTTATTCAGCGTTTAAAAAAAAAATGTTTTTGTTAAATTTTTCCTTTGTTTTTGAAGCTTTTTCCAACATTTGTCACTTTTTTCTACGTTCTTTGGTCATAGTTCTGGTATATTATTTATTTGTAAACGGCTCAATTTGACCCCGAGGACAACAGGAGGGTTAAAAGTGGTCAGTTCTCCCTTTCTTCTTTTCTTAACCTTTGTGTTGTCCCTCTGGGTCAAAATTGAATATGAACACTTTTTTTGACATCTTTGACGTTTTTATCACTTATTTTTCTGTTTATTTTTTATTTTATTTTACATTTTTGTCTCTTTACAACATTTTTTTTCCAACGCTTTTGTAGCATTGTTGGACGTTTTCGGTGCTTTTTCCCCCACTTCCACCAATGTACACTAACAACAACTTACTACCATTATTTTTTAACTTTCTGGTCACTAAACCTTATACAGCCTATAAAATGATATCTAACTTTTGACTTAAAAAAAGCAAAACATTATTTTGATTAATATTTAAGATCACAGGATGTTGATGGATTATCACAGACTGTCAAAGTTTAGTCAGAATTACGCTATTAAATTTAATAAAACACCCAAAAGTCAATGATAGTAGTGAACTGATCCTTAGTTTGACTTGTAAAGAGCATTTCATGGAACAATCCGTTTGGTAGAAACAAATCCAATTTGCTGCTTCAGAAACTTTTAAAGCGGGTCAAATTTGACCCAAAGACAACATGAGGGTTAAACTCTATTCAAAAACATAATGGGAACCAGTGTAGAGAGGCTTAAACAGGAGTGATGTGATCATGTCTCCCTTAGTTCTGCATATTCTGAAATCAATTTACAAGTCAGCAAGTGAAAGTCCCTCAGCAGGCAATCCTGCACGTAAACTGCTGATCAAGACATCCTTCCATCCATCGGTTGTTAGTCTGGGTATCGTGGAATTTCCAGCTTATGAACTCATGCTACGTTAATTAATATGATTGTTCCCATGGGCAAATGGCATATTCGTTGCAGTAATGGCGTTTTTCCACTGCATGGTATCTACTCCACTCGCCTCGACTCTACTCACCTTTTTTGGTTTTACATTATGAAAAAAAGTCCCTGGTACCTGCAAACAGGTAGTGATGGCCAAATGAAGCTTTGTAAAACAGTGTCCTCATTTTCTGAGCCCACTAGATGGCGCTATTGGTTTGCAGAGAAAGGCCTAAGGCATTGCAATTCAGTATATTGTCAACCAATTGTTGAATAGAGAGCGCCATCTAGTGGACTCAGAAAAGAAAGACACTGGTTCATGAAGCATCATTCGGCTGTCACTACTAACAGGTACTTTTTGTAGTACCACCTCAGTCGAGGT
>NC_045742.1:23982213-23982343 GCF_008692095.1 Etheostoma spectabile
CTGAGGCAATACCAAAAGGTGACGTGAAAACCTGCAGATTGCTCATTGGTCGGAGAGAATCGTCACCAATCACGCGTCATCTTTGCTTGCGACAGACGGGTTCATTAGAAACTAATTTGCCTTCTGGCTG
>NC_045742.1:23982353-23982866 GCF_008692095.1 Etheostoma spectabile
AACACGCCGAGAATCAAAAACAACACACCTTCGACGCTCTGTGTGGGTGTCGCGTTAGGTCACGGCGGTTTGCTGCTATGACGACCAGCCACGGCTCGCCTCACACATGAGGCGGAACTAATCTGCAATGGAGAAAGGAGAACGGGGCACCGCAGTCGAGCCGACCAGGTACCATTAGTGAAAAAACGGCATAAGTGGAGAAGTACTAGGCCTTCCTTTGCTTGGTTTATGAATGATTTTAAATTGAGTTTTTTTTCTCACTGGTAAAGGTAAACTTGAAAAAAAGACGTGTAGTGACATATCTAGGACTAATCTGTTTTGATTAGTCTTCCCTTGTATGCTGCTCCTAAATATTGATTTTATTTTATTTAGTCTGTTTTAGCTTTTTTGAGTTGTGATTTTTTTAAAGCATTTCCCCCTTTTTGTTTGTTTTTGCTAAGATGATTCTTTCCTTTCTTATACATTGACAACATTTCAGCTCTATCTATATTTTATTTCCCATACCAGAGTTTT
>NC_045742.1:23982876-23983801 GCF_008692095.1 Etheostoma spectabile
TTTGGCAATATAAAAAAATAACTTCATATCCCGTGGAATACTTTAACACTATGTCACCGTGGAAGACAGGAGACGTAACACCTGTAGGACAAGACACAATGCCTCATCCTGCAAGGTCACGGAGAAAGTAAACACATAACACATTTTGTCTTTGCTGATTTATTTGGGTGCCCGCAATTTCTTTGTTTTCATTAAAAGTTCAGCTGAACTAAACGCCTTCAGCATGAATTTAAATACACCTTCAGGAAGACGGGAACTTCAGAAGTTGGGATGGCACCTTCACTGTACTGTGTAATCCTTAACTCTCCTCAATTGAGATTTAACGAAATGCTCCTATATAATTTGTCAAAGTCCCAAGAACTTTCTTCACGGACGGTATGTGAAAAGAGTTCTGCTGCTTCTGAGTTTTTCCTTAACATGTGCACGGAAACTGCTGATCAAGAGATCCTTCCGTCCAATCCAAAGTGAACACAAGCTGGTGAGTGTCAGTTCCACTTCTTGCCCAAAATCCTAATACTAAGCAGTTCAATTCACTTGTAAACACTAGCAATACGGTTAGCTTCTCTCTTTGGCAGAACCATAGACAGTTAAAGAAATCGACAGATCCCGTTTTTCTGGACGGAGCACTTTTCTTTTGCTTGACGATGTAGATGTGTCGTGGACAACGTGTCTGAAAGTTGTAAGTCTTCTGGTAGCTGTGCAAGAGAAATCTCAATTATTCCCAAACAGCAGAGACGGGGAGCGTAGGTATATGTTTGGAGATAACATAGGCATGGGCTTATTGGCATTATTGCTAACTAAAATCCTAGTTAACATTAGCTAAACCCAAACAGCTGACGGAAGTCCTAACTGTCTGCGAGCTTACCCTGTTGTAGCCTTTATTAACGGTCTACTATATAGGTTATCTATCTAGACTAGGTTTCAG
>NC_045742.1:23983811-23984141 GCF_008692095.1 Etheostoma spectabile
TAAGTAGGAGGTAGTGGACTGAAACAATAACAGTAACAACACACGTATCAAAGAAATAAAAAAAAATATTTATATATCTATGGGCATTAATAGCATACAGCATGAATACAAAATCTTAGGGTGCACCCTCTAAGTAGCCCAAGAGTTGTTTAAATGGTGTATAAAATAAACATAAAATAAATAAAATACAATATTCAGAAGTGTTCCTCACAATAAAAATAAAATAAATAAAATACAATAATCAGAAGTGTTCCTTCTCAAGAGTCTTGCTTTTGTCTTTAGTCCATGGCATAAAATAAAATAAAATACCGTCCTTTAAGATTCTGTAGT
>NC_045742.1:23984151-23984556 GCF_008692095.1 Etheostoma spectabile
TGGCTCGCCATCAAACTTTGAATCTTTCCAAGGGACCCAAAAAACCTGACCAAGTTTCACGTCGGACAAACACGTTGAATATCCCACACAACGGAAATCCCTCACGGCTCCTTGGCAGCGGTACGGTTCCCAACGTACTTTTACAAGTGTTTAGGTGACACATGCAATTACATTTAGATGTTAATGTCTCTGTTATCTCTTCGTATTGGCGTAACAGGCTGGCTGTGGGCTGTCTGTGTGCCACAAAAGCACCCGCTGTCACCTATCAAATCAAGGCGGGATCAACTCCTGAACCAATGTTTTAATTGGTTCAAGACTGTACGGTCGCTAACAGACTGGCCGTCTGCGTGACAGAGAAGCTTCCGCTGTCACCTATCAATCAAGGCGGGGTCAACTCCTGAACCA
>NC_045742.1:23984566-23993737 GCF_008692095.1 Etheostoma spectabile
ATTGGTTCATAATAACCATATGCATTTATAATAGATTAACTTGTTTATTTTATAATACTAATAATAGTAATATAATATATGCATATTTGTTTCCATCATTTTTCTAGTGGGCTACACTGTACTACATGGTGATTCCTCTACTGCATGGTCATGACGTTAGCCTATTTTTACAAAAACGTCTGCTACGTTAGCTTCAAGGTATTGGAGCGTTTTTTTTCCCCCAGTCGGAGCTGGTTGATGTAGCTCAGGAAAAGGACGTTTAGGGTCCCCTGCTGGAGATGCTGCCCTCACGACCCGATACTGGATAAGCGGATGAAGATGGATGGATGGATGGATGTGTAGATGCTGTGGTACCCCACAAGTTGGGTGTGTACCTAGGTGTAGTGAGGGGCCCTTATTAGAGATGAGGATATACCCTCCACACACCAACTGGGATGCAGGGAGGAGTAAAAGAATACCCCATGTTTGGAAGTCCGAGAGGTGTTTGTGTTCAGTTAGTAAATGATCATGATTATATCGTTTGTAACTGCTTGGGAGCTCATTTTCATAAGAGCAGTAAATGATATTAATGACGAATAACATCAAAGAAATGTTGCTGAATGTGAATGGGTTAAATGTACCAATAAAAAGAGAAAAGGGTGATGACAAACTTGAAAAAGCACAAATTATATTCCTACAACAGACACATTTATCTAAATTAGAGCATGAAAAATGAAAAAAGGTATGGCTACAGGAGCTTATTCTGCAGTATATACATAGAGGGACGCAGATGGGGAGTTGTAACATTAATATCAAACACAATGCAATTTTATTATGAAAAAGTATCCAAAGACAAAGTATATAATAGGAAAAGGAAGACTAGAAAATGAACCAATCCCACTGGTAAATGCATATGCGCCCCCAGAAAGCGACAAATACTTTTCAAGTCCCTTTTTCGGATGTCATAGCAGTAGAAACTGAAGGAATCCTTATTGGTGGGGGCGATTTAAACGTCATGAATCACAATGTGGATAAGAGTCTCAAAAGAACTAATATGCAGTTAACAAGATTTATCAATATGTCACTCGAAGAGATGGGGTTGGCAGATATATTGCAAAAGCCTGCATCCTTTGGAAAAAGACTTTACTCATTATTCAGCTTCACATAAAGTTCATTCAAGGATAGACTATTTTCTACTGAATATACGTAGATATTCAGTAGAAAATAGTCTAGGAGATGGACACTAAGTTAATGTAAGATAGGAGAGGCAGATGTGTCAGATCATAATCCACTCTATTTAAACATTTGTTTAAGTAACAGGAAATGGAGACTGACTGTGGGAATAATGAATAATGAACAAAAAGAGAAGGTAAAAGCAGAAATAAAAAATGTACAGTGGAAAATAACAATGGAGCAGTAGACCCAACAATATTATGGGATGCCATGAAGGTGGTCATTAGGGGGAAATTGATAGCGGAAACGCACATGCAAAACGACTTAAATTATGACATATAATTACTTAACATATACTGGAGACTAAGGGAATTAGAAGGAATCAAAAAACAGAAGATCCAAAGGTATATCAACAAATCAAGGCAGCAAAGACAAATGTAATAACAATTTGTGACTGGGACAAGATAATATTATAGTTTTTTTGGGGAGGGAAAAAGCCAAATTAGGTACAAAACTCTCCAGCTTCAAAAGATAAAAGAAGTACGGGTCTCCCAAAACTGAAAGTAGTACTTTTATGCTGCCCAATTTAGGTATATTATATGCTGGTGTATGCCAAATTAACCAGCAAAGTGGATGGAAAAAGAGTTTGGAAAATATCCAATCCAAAGAATTATTGGAGACCAAGAAATATACATGTGGATTCAATTACATTTACACTGGAATTAGGGTTCAGAGGAATACAATATTATAGGATAAAGAAGTAAACAAAAGTGCTTAAATGGGTAGCATTTGACAGTCATTTTAAACCAGCTGAATATGATGAAGGATTCAAACAGTGGGTAGACAAGAGAGTCACGGCATGGTGTACTTTACAGCTGGAGAGTTTCCAAAACATGAAAGATAAATATGGTTTGGAGTATGAATTTTACAACTAAGAGACTATTATGAAAAAGAAATCAAGATAGATCCCTTCATGGAAGTGAATGGTGTGATCCACATTATAATTAATACATACAAAGGAATAAAGATTAGAACCGTATCTGCTTTATATAAAAAATGATGACAAATACACATACAACTAAATATTTAAAAGAAAAATGGGAATCAGAGGTTAACACAAACATATCGGATGATGATTGGCAAGACGTGGAAAACACATCCGGCAAACACCAATTCCCAGATATGGAGGGAGTGGAAAATTTGATTTGTTTTTCATTTAGCTCAAGGTCAAGAGTAAGTGTAAAAGCACAAGTATAAAATGCTGGAGAAAGTGAAGGATTCAGACCACTCACACTATCCATCCATCCATCCAACCATCTTTGACCGCTTATCCGGTATCGGGTCGCGGGGGCAGCAGCTCCAGCTGGGGACCCTAAACGTCCTTTTCCTGAGCCACATCAACCAGCTCCGACTGGGGGATCCCGAGGCGTTCCCAGGCCAGGTTGGAGATATAATCTCTCCACCTAGTCTTGGGTCTTCCCCGAGGCCTCCTCCCAGCTGGATGTGCCTGGAACACCTCCCTAGGGAGGCGCTCAGGAGACATCCATACCAGATGCATGTCCACATGCCCATGGACGCATTAGCATCCCCGTCCCGTGTATGCCCTTTGTTTTGGGACAATTTCTGTGGGATAATCATGCTCAAAGAAGATTTGTTTGCCTACTAGTTCTCCCAGGCTCTCTTCAAAATTTCCTCCGTCTCAAACTGTAGGAAGTTGACAATTATTGACCTAGGCGCAGCGTTCAGGGTTGGTTTCTAGGCTCTGGGCTCGCTGCATCTGGCTGCCGAGCTCCACTCCCTAATTGTACGTCCTGACCCAGGGTGTCAAAAAGTGATGCCAAGAGTCGCAAACAAGCGCGTCTTGATGTAACGCCAAAGGGCTAGAAGCGAGTCCTGAGAGCATCAAATGGTGACTTCAAGGGTCCCGACCCAGGGCGTCAAAAAGTGACGCCAAGAGTCCCTACCAGTGTCCTTCCAAGGACACTTTTTGCATCAATAACAAACGCCAAAGGCACCTGACCAAGATTTGCTTTTTGACGCGATGGGAGTGAGAATATGTTGTAACATCACATCATGTTCCTGCAGCCCTTTGTGCCCACCAACAAATCTTGCATTCATCTGTTTGTATAAAAAAGGTTTGACCCTCTGGGCTAAGGACTCATGATGTGTGCCTCTAAGCTCAGTTTTGCTCTCAAAAAGATGATCAGATTAAATGAATAGGTGAGACTGGTACAGCTATTTCAGCCTGCAGTCTCCATTAGGTTGCTGATCAGTAAACCTTATCAAATTGAACTGAAATTGAAAGCCCTGTGGCGTATCAGTCCTACTTGATGTTATTGTTTCCCCAGTCCTCCCACTCCAACCATTGCCCCAGCCCTTTAATCTAGTTTGACTTTTGTGTTTTGCTTCAACATAAAATCTTATTTCATTTATTGCACCTTTATTTACACTTGTATGTGCATTTCTCTGAAGCTGTAACTGCCAAAAACACTAGAAAAAGAAGAATGTTGGCACTTTAGCAGTCTAGTTACAGCTAGCTTAGCTAAGTAGTTATCTAGTTAACTATCCGTAAATGAACACAAACACATTCATGCATCTTTTTTCCTGTGAGTCAGACTTTAAATCCTCTGTATATGTGGATACATTTACACCTAAATTGTGTCATGGTCACAGATTGTCATATTTCATTTTTGATTTGTTGCCAAGTTTCAAGATGGCTGGTCTAAGGAAAGATTGCAGGGAGGGGAGAGTACAGGGAGAGAAGAATAACATGCTGCCAGACCTTCCTTCACAACGCTGCAGAAGAGGGTCTGGGTAGTCCACACAGCGTTCTGGGATGGGGGGAAAACGTGCTCTGTTTTTTAGCATTTTCTTAAAACCAATTACAATTGCCATAGGTGGCGCTATGCCATTCTGTACATTTTGTGTGGCACAGCCACCAAATTCCACAATAAAACTACAATATACCCTAAACTCAGCCGCCTGTCTACTCAATCACTCTAGCACCCAAGACCACATCACTCCAGTCCTCCAAGACCTCCACTGGCTCCCCATCCAACACAAATTCCAGTTTAAAATCCTCCTCACCACCTACAAAGCTCTCCGTAACCTCGGCCCCTCCTAGCTCTCTGAGCTCCTGCACCATCCCAACCTCAGATGCCAACTTCCTGTCCCCCCTCACCCGCCCCAAGCACCAAACCGGGGAGGACAGGGCCTTCTCTCTCTCCCCATAGACCTCAGACTTTCCACATTACTTGCTCACTTCAAAACCAAACTCAAAACCCAGCTCTTCATAGCATCTTATAATTTGTATCCAAATTAGTTGTTTTCCAATAGTTTTTTGTTTTGTATCCTGTTTCTATGCTGTTTTTCTGCACCTTTTAATATTTATCTCTAGTTTTTACTGTTTTTTTGTGATCATTTTTTTATTTATTTTTATATATTTAAGGAACAAACAGGGACAAACAATTACAAACAATACACTGAGACGGGGAACGCGTCCCAGGGCCAAAAAACTAAAAATAAAAGATAAAAACAAAAACAGAAAGGAAAGATGGAAGGGAGGGAGGGAGGGAAAACAACACACGCAGAAACAGACACACACACAGACATAAACACACAGACTTGGACACGTGTTATGTATTGTTTGTATATATATTGTTTCCTAGTATTTCATTTATATTTATATTCTGTGCTGTGTGACTGATTTTGCTGCTGTAACACTACAATTTCCCAGTTTGTTGGGATCAATGAATATCTATCTATCTATCTATCTATCTATCTATCTATCTATCTATCTATTAGACAGACACAAGACAAGGGACTCAGGGAAACACCTACACAAGTTAGATTCAGCAATGTTTTGCCAGGTGTCCAGAGTTTTCCCGGCGCTCTATGCCGTGAAGAGTTCAATGTACGGTACACTAAATCCAGATAGGAAAGGATCCACGTGCGCATACACAGGTCGTGAGACGGTTTCAAATGGGTTGGAATCATTCTCTTTGCAGCTGTAAGTCCAGCGAACACAGCATGTTTCTGAATCCCAGAGAACTAAAAGGCTGACAGATCATTCAGAATCAAGACATTGACAGTAACAGGCACAGCAACATTAGGGTGGAAATTTTGGATGCAATATTGTTCCAGACCTGTGATCAGATATCACTAAGAACTGATAAGCCTAGATACCATACCACAGTTTTTAGGCTGCACAATAGCTTCCGGATAGGATGGATGGGAAAGGCCTCTGTAGAGGCACGCTTACGCTTTGAAGGCTGATCTTAAAGGTGCTCTAGCGATGGCACATACAATCCCTGACAAAAGTCTTGTCGCTTATCTTTTTTGTGAAACACCTGCTACTAACCTGACTTTTAATTATCAATTGGTGTAAGAAATAGCTCATATGAAAAGCTAAAACCCTCCCAAATGATGTTCAATGCACTGAAATAAATTAGTTTCACTAAAAAAGATTTTATTATTTAAACAAGACAGAAAGGTCACATTTTGGCAAGACAAAAGTTTTGTCGCCTAACAGAATTAACAATTTACTGCAATACTAAAATATTTCAGCAATTAATGGTGGTGCTGTGGATTCAATTTAATATCTTGTATGACTTCCATGAGCTTGAAGGACTGCATCCATGCCGTTTGGCAAGGATTCATACAATTGTGATGAAAGTCATCAGGAATAGCTAGGAAAGCATCTGCATGCCTCCCAGTTCATCAATATTCTTTGGTTTGGTCTTCCATGCTTCTTCTTTTCTTCATCCTTCCCCACATATGCTCAATGATGTCATGTCTGGTGACCAATCCTGGATCATCTTGATCTTCTTCGCCTTGAGAACTTTGAAGTGGAGATGGAAGTATGCGATGGAGCACCATCCTGCTGGAGAATTTGGCCTCTTTTATGGTTGGGAATATAAGAGGTAGCTAATATTTCTTGGTATTTGAGACTATTGATGTTGCCTTCCCCCCTGCAGATCTCTCGCACACCCCATACTGGATGTAACCCCAGACCATGATTTTTCCGCCACCAAACTTCACTAATTGATCCATTATTAGTCACAGGTGAAGCTCATATGGCAAGGCGACAAGACTTATGTCTTTGCAAAAATTGACTCAATGGGCTTTACCAAGCTGTGAATATTAGAATACTTTTTGACAGTTTTGTTTTGCACTGAAACATTATTACAAAAGCTGTTGGGATTAAAATGAGCCATTTCTTGTGGATAAATCTTGATTAGAAATATATTTCATTGGCACTTCAGTTCAATTTGTACACAAGCGACAAGACTTTTGTCAGGGACTGTAGTGGTGCAAACCTTGAGTGTAAGGTATTGATGACTGTGTAATACTTTTGATTTCAGTGTGTAAGCAATTGTCAAAAACTGTAAAGTAAACCCCGCAAGACAACTGCTCAAGTGGACCGTTTGTTGGCTCGAAAATCCAAGGCCAGCCCATTTTCCACTGCAGCAGAGCTCCACCAGACCTGGTCACCTGAAGTCCCTGTGTCAACCTGAACAGTTTGTCGGATTCTGTCTTGAAATGGCCTCCATGGTTGAATCAGTGCCCAGAAGCCAGCACTAAACAAAAGACAATTGAAAAACTGTGTGGCATTTGCCAAGGCCCACAGCCTGCTAAAAGGATGGACGTTGGAGAAGTGGAAGAAAGTGGATTTTTCAGATGAATCTTCTGTTGAATTACACCATAGTTGCCGCAAATATTGCAGGAGACCTACTGGAGCCCGCATGGATCCAAGATTCACCCAGAAAACAGTGAAGTTTGGTGGCGGAAAAATCATGGTCTTGTGTTACATCCAGTATGGGGGTGTGCAAGAGATCTGCAGGGTGGAAGGCAACATCAATAGTCTCAAATACCAAGAAATCTTAGCTACCTCTTATATTCCCAACCATAAAAGGGCCAAATTCTCCAGCAGGATGGTGCTCCATCGCATACTTCCTCTCCTCTGCAAAGTTCCTCAAGGCGAAGAAGATCAGTTGCTCCAGATGGCCGCCCAGTCACCGAGAAACATCATTGAGCATATGTGGGGTAGGATGAAAGAGAGCATGGAAGACCAACCAAGAATATTGTGAACTCTTGGAGCATGCAAACTGCTTTCCTAGCTATTCCTGGTGACTTCATCAGTACATTTTATGAATCCTTGCCAACGGCATGGATGCAGTCCTTCAAGCTCATGGAAGTCATACAAGATATTAAATTTGAATCTCACAGCACCACCATTTAATTTGCTGACATATTTTAGTATTTGTAGTAAATTTGTTCAATTTATGTATAGGCGCCAAAACTTGTCTTGCCAAAATGTGACCTTTCTGTCTTGTTTAAATAATAAATCTTTTTTTAGTGAAACTAATTTATTTCAGTGCATTGAACATCATTTGGGAGGGTTTTAGCTTTTCATATGAGCTATTTCTTATACCAATTGATTAATTAAAAGTCAGGTTAGTAGCAGGTGTTTCTACAAAATAGATAAGCGACAAGACTTTTGTCAGGGATTGTATGTGCCATCGCTTAGAGCACCTTTAAGATCAGCCTTCAAAGCGTAAGCTGTGCCTCTACAGAGGCCTTTTCCCATCCATCCTATCCGGAAGCTATTGTGCAGCCTAAAAACTGTGGTATGGTATCTAGGCTTTATCAGTTCTTAGTGATATCTGATCACTCTGCTCTTCCTATCGAGAGGATCTGGGCACGTGATTGGCCAGACCTCGCTCTCAACTGGTATAATGCAGATCCAAACCATAAGCAGATTCACTACAATTTCATTCATAGGACATATCTCAATCTTGTGATAATGCCCCACAAATAAATAACAGCCCTTTGTGCACTTTTTGCCCAATAAAAGAATAAGGTACATATGTTCACATGTTCTGGGAGTGCGCTCCTGTTGGTCAGTTCTGGAACAATATTGCATCCAAAATTTCCACCTTAATGTTGCTGTGCCTGTTACTGTCAATGTCTTGATTCTGAATGATCTGTCAGCCTTTTAGTTCTCTGGGATTCAAAAATGTGCTGTGTTTGCTGGACTTACAGCTGCAAAGAGAATGATTCCAACCCATTTGAAACCGTCTCACGACCTGTGTATGCGCACGTGGATCCTTTCCTATCTGGATTTAGTGTACCGTACATTGAACTCTTCACGGCGCGCATGCATAGAGCGCCGGGAAAACTCTGGACACCTGGCAGAACATTGCTGAATCTAACTTGTGCAGGTGTTTCCCTGAGTCCCTTGTCTTGTGTCTGTCTAATAGATAGATGGATGGATGGATAGATAGATAGATAGATAGATAGATAGATAGATAGATAGATAGATAGATAGATAGATAGATATTCATTGATCCCAACAAACTGGGAAATTGTAGTGTTACAGCAGCAAAATCAGTCACACAGCACAGAATATAAATATAAATTGCGAAACAATACACAGTGATTTGCCAAACACTAAACACACTTTTATACAGAAGTACAGTATTTTATGTCACTTCCTTACATTCCAAAGCACTGACTGTCAAATGACCACACCTAAGAGCCAAACTGTGTAACACACTGTAGCCATCAGGTGTGCAAACATGGATGCCTAATTGTAACACACAAATCAGGTTTGAAGCACTACCAAAATGCCGCAGGTAAGTCTAGTATTGTCTGTACTGTATTTACGTTTTTTTATATCTTTTTTTTTTAGTTTTCAGTTTTTTTTACTGTGATTGTAACCTGTACTGGAGTATTGGCAGTATTTTATATTTTACAGCAAACGGGTTTGCCCAGTACTGTAGATGAAAACTGGGACATGTATGTTGTGGTTCTCCATGTTGCCATGTTGTGTTGCGCACATTTGTTCCTTGTTTTTGGTCGAAATTGACGTGTGGCTCTGTAAGTGCGTGTTTGGTAATAAGAATTGTCAATTAGTCACTTGCTGTCCACGAGTTTCAATCTTAATTGGATATTACAATCCGTTTATTTAAGTAAACAAAAACTAATCAAACATACTGTCTCCTTCTAATCATCATC
>NC_045742.1:23993762-23993914 GCF_008692095.1 Etheostoma spectabile
CCTCCCAGAGTTCATCAATATTCTTTGGTTTGGTCTTCCATGCTTCTTCTTTCATCCTTCCCCACATATGCTCAATGATGTTCATGTCTGGTGACCAATCCTGGATCATCTTGATCTTCTTCGCCTTGAGGAACTTTGAAGTGGAGATGGAA
>NC_045742.1:23994039-23994192 GCF_008692095.1 Etheostoma spectabile
CACACCCCATACTGGATGTAACCCCAGACCATGATTTTTCCGCCACCAAACTTCACTAATTGATCCATTATTAGTCACAGGTGAAGCTCATATGGCAAGGCGACAAGACTTATGTCTTTGCAAAAATTGACTCAATGGGCTTTACCAAGCTGT
>NC_045742.1:23994321-23994531 GCF_008692095.1 Etheostoma spectabile
CAATTTGTACACAAGCGACAAGACTTTTGTCAGGGACTGTAGTGGTGCAAACCTTGAGTGTAAGGTATTGATGACTGTGTAATACTTTTGATTTCAGTGTGTAAGCAATTGTCAAAAACTGTAAAGTAAACCCCGCAAGACAACTGCTCAAGTGGACCGTTTGTTGGCTCGAAAATCCAAGGCCAGCCCATTTTCCACTGCAGCAGAGCT
>NC_045742.1:23994816-24015022 GCF_008692095.1 Etheostoma spectabile
TGGATCCAAGATTCACCCAGAAAACAGTGAAGTTTGGTGGCGGAAAAATCATGGTCTTGTGTTACATCCAGTATGGGGGTGTGCAAGAGATCTGCAGGGTGGAAGGCAACATCAATAGTGAAACAAACCAGTTTCTGGGCAGACAATTTGTCCCCCCATTGCACAGTTGCCTTTTCTAATACTTTGTATTGGTTGAATGACCAAGTTCAATAGGTCGTGTACAGGCCTCGGCAAAGGCATCTTCAATGGGAAGAGAGAAAGAACACACAGTCTAGCATTCAGTCATACCGGTTGTATACAAACACATTCCTAACTCGTGTCCAAATTATTTTCACCAGCCTGCCCCACAAAAGGTAAATGCATTGATTGGATCACCCATCATGATACACTATGAATATTTCTATTCCTACTTTAAATAGTTCCTAATGTGTTGTGAATGCTCACATATTTTATAAAGTCACTCCACATCATCCTTGTTAACATTGTTATATAACACTACTGCTCTGCTAAAGCCTACACAGTCACAATGCTACACAAAACCATAAGACGTCTGGTTTTGTAAGGATAAGTAGAAAGGTTTACCTTGTAATGATATGTTAGGTCTTAAATGTCTTATGAGACGTTGTTTCCCCGCTATGACACCTGAGATCTTTTTCGGCGCATCTTTCGTGTCTAACTTCTTCTGTGCTCTGAAAGAAAAAATGCAACTCATACATTGCAGTCTAATAACACACTTTTTCACGTAGGATTGACTCGATATTCATATGAATGATCGTTCTTTTTTCGTCTGTTGTGCCAAGCTACGGGATGATATAGCTACAGCTAGCGAGTACTTTTACAAGCGTAACGCTAGCTCGCACCAAACTATCAGTAGTCTACTCACTGCAGTTACTTTCCATTGCTGAAAGACACAATAAAAGTAACCTACCAAGTGGACCACCTGCAGTGACTCTTGATGGATCTTCCCTTACAACCCGGGTATTTCTTTCGAATGGAACAGTTGGAAAATGAAACGTTAGCCCCTTGCCATTACAGTTATCAACACACTTCAGCCTATTCTAGCTAAAGGCTACGTTAGCATGCTATGTTACTATTAGCGACGAAATCATACTTACACTTGAGTTGGGATGACCAGACAGTCGCAACAGCAACCTCATCTTAGTCAAATCCTGCTATAAATGTCCCTTTTTGAAAACTGTCTTGGGGGAAAGTTTCACAGGGATCTCCTTAAAAACGCAGCCATGTCGTCTGAGTGTTTTGCTTCACCTTGGAAAGACTAGCTATGAGAGTGTCCTCCGTTTCCGTGTACAGACTGGAACTCTGCATTTGCAAACCCTGGTTCATTGTCCCTACCTGGGAAATAATTTCCCAAACTTTCTTCTTAGTGTAAATCCCGTCAGAGTACAGGAGCGACGTTCTCAGTTTGGACATCTAATCGACCCGCACGCTACTGCATTAGTGAGCTGGTCTCTGTCATGGCCTTGTGGTAGATGTTGTGGCTGGACCGTTCTCCTTATACGTCATTGGCGTGACAAAGCTAATGGTTCTGAGTCCTGACGTCATTCTTTTGGCTTTGTTGTGGATTCGCCCGCTCTCCTTTTTCTCAGCGGCAGTTTCAAAATGTGGATTTTCAGAGGCAATGCCTGTCAATGGATGTAAAGCTTTTATGATGTCCTATTTACCCACTTACCTGGCGTTATCACCTATGCAAGGCTAAATCCGGTTTTGCATTTCTATCACCCCTTTTAAGCCCGAGCGCAGGACATCTTTGCTGAGTGTGTTTGGGCCAACATGTTTGGGGCCCTCCGCCACACGGGTTTGCGCGAAAAGTTCGATTTCCAGCTCACTCCGTTTAGGTTGGAAGAGTTGGCTAAGGCTAACGCTAGCAATGCTACCCGACCATTAGGATCAAATGGTAGCGATTGGTTCTGGCGATCCAATGGCTCTGAGCATATCCATAGTTTGAAATTTTCAAACATATACCCCCCCTTAAAGTATCAACACTTGTCAATTGAAGTAGCCGACTCTCTGTACAAATGAAATTGATCAGAGTCATGAGCCCAGGCTACATGCGAAGTGCGTTTACATAATATAAACAGCTAACAAGATACGACCGGTATGAATAACCATTATACAGTTCTAAGTACAGTTAGAGTGGCTACTTGGAAAAGGCAGCATCAAAAGAAAAGTCTTCAGCCTTGCTTTAGAAGACTGATAGTTGCACTGACTGCAGTTTATTGTGATTGGGTTTTTTTTTTCCCTGATATTTGTCCCTTGCTGTCTACAAACTGCTGTCTTCTCATTTTTAGTTCTGACTCTGGTGCAGAAAGCAGACCTGTCCCAGCCGCCCTGCGAGGTCTGGTGGTTCCTAGTGAGCAGCAGATCAGAATCCTGCCCATTTTTATGTTGGGGACTGTGAGCTGCTACTCTACTCTCCGGTGCTTCACCTTACTTATCGCTGCCCCACCATTACAACTTTCTTTTTTTGTGGGCTATAATGGCATTTAGAGGCTACACTGACAGGATTCTTAAAGTGACATAAAATCCGAGACCAGACCAAGAGCTCAGGCACAAACACTTCTCATTAACACCAATGAAGCTTGGTCACGGGCCTGTGTATGCCGTGCAAACATTGTGGGGGCAGGTGCTCAAGTTGTAAATACATATTTCAGTATCCAACCTTCATTATTACATAAGACATCATCATCAAGGTGTAGTTTTTATTCAACCAGGGATGGGACACAATAGCTTTACAAAAGCTAATTTTCACTCGTTATTTTGCTTCTTTGGTCACATGTTTTCTCCTTTAATTTGAAGGTCACAATGGCCTGTTGTTTCATTAATACGTCTCTCTACGACTACTAATAATTACTAAATCTGTTAATCTATACTGCATTTATAGGATCGACCTCCATTTTACAAAGTGCTCATAACATACATCAGGTTTTTTAAAACAACCGCCACAAACATTTGATGGATAAAAACCTGTACACTATTCGTTAACAAAGGAAAGAACAGAATATTTGTCAAAAAATAAATGACAGTTGTTTTTTTTGTAATTATTTTTTTATTTTAGAAATACTGGCTTTCCATCACATTCGGTATTCACTTTACCCATTTAAATTTTGACATACATACAACAGTATAAACCAAGTGATTTTGTTCATACTGCTTTCTGGTCTTTTCCTTTTTTTCAGACTGTTCAATTTTGTTAACCAAAACAAAGATTAACATAATTATTGACCAATATGGAGGTTACACCATCCTCAAATTGAAAACATACAAATTACAATAACGAGAATGGCCCTGTTCTTAAGAACATCCAATAAAGTCAGATCTACGTTGGTTTTTACATACGCAGTCCCTTTGTTCCAGATCTTTTAAACTTTTTCTTTTTCTACTAAGGAATGGAGAAAGAAATCTTTTTCCATACCATAAATCTGGTAAGACAATTTCAATGTCCTTCATCATGTAGGCGTGTCTGTTTTTAGCCACTTCCTTGTATGGCTTTCTTACTGCTGCCAGCAATTCTAGCAGCAGTTTTTTTTTGTCGTATTGGTCCCCCATGTGTCAACTGTAAAATTGCCCAAATACAACGTTTCACATTTTAATGGCAGTGTCCCATGCATATATTTTCAATCGGTTTGTGGATCTCTTTCCCGTACGGGTTTTAATTACTTGGCACAACTCCCAAAACATGGGTAGTGGTTAGCTCCTTTATACCCCTCCAGTCTCCAGCATGCCATCACCATTGTTTTGATATCGTCTCTGATGGAGTACAAAAACTCGTGCATGTTTTTTTTCCATCACAACTCACGCCAGTGTTTGAACCCGTCGATATACCCTGCAGTTGACATATTTCCCTTCCCAGCCTTCTTGTGATAGTATTACCTTCGTTTCCTTTTTCCCCATTTTCTTCTTTGAATGTATTCTGTATCTCCTGTTTAGATTAGCTGTATGGCATTATATTAATGGTGAGATACTTCTGCTGTCTGATCTGTGCTTAATTAGTGATAGAAAAACTCCATAAACTTGAATCACCTTTTCTCAATACCTCTTTGTTAAATTTCTATTAGACAATATGTGCTCACCCTGGAGGTACCCTAAAGAACTCTCTTTTCCAGTCCATGATCTTTTCCTAAGGTTCAAACCTGAAATACCCTTGTGGATATGAATCAATAGTAGTTAAGCCTTCGTATCCCTGAGCTTAATCTGTTAAAAAATCAATTCTAATTGTGTGAAATTGCGAATCATAGGCACACCACCTCATAAGTTTGAGTATCTCCTATTTTGTGCAATTTTAGCCAATTCCTGCCAGTGATTTGAGATAACTGCCCGTTATGGAGTCTTCGGTGGAATCTGCTGTTCTTTGTAGTTTGTAGTCCAATTAGGTGCTTGTATATGGGATTCCTATTTATTGTCGGCCTTCGATTCCTTCCAATCTGCGATGTATGATTGTGCCACAGGCTAGCTCTGAGTCTTAGCTGGCTGCATAGTAAAAGGTAGTTCCTGTACGACTAAGAGAAAGACCCTTCCCCGGCTGGAGTTGTCCTTTTATTTAGGGTGCAGTTTCTGAATTTGATGTCTAGCCTTTTTAGCGGCCCCTGCCACACAATACCTTCGCCAACTCTATCTATCCCACCTGAGCACTGCTTATATGGGATTCTGAACTGTAGACCTTGAAATGAGTACAGTAACTGTGAAGGATATTCAGCCTGAGGCTTCTATCCGGAGCGTTAACTTAAAAGGGAATAAATCCAGTCTATGTAAATCATGATTTTATAGGTTTCAAAATTTAGTGGGCCCATAGTTTATATGGGCACAACCAAGAAATTTTGCGAGAGCATCCCTGGTAGCGAACACCTAATAATTTGATAGACTCCGCCTCCCAATTTCCAATTGTATACGTCTAATTGAGAGATGGTGGATCGTAGTTAAATGTTAAGACTTGAGTTTTAGTTATATTATTTGGTCACCAAGCTACAAACTAAACTCTTTAAGTAACTTCATCAATTTTGGATTATCTGTGTGGGTTGTGTTATACTTATCAATAAATCGTCCAGCAACAAGGATATTTTTGCTCCCCAATGTCGTTGTGACCCCTTTATATCCGGTCTCTGCCTGATCAGTTGACTAAGGGCTCGTAAACAAGGCGAAGGAGGAGCGGCGACGCACAACAACCCTGTCTCGTACCTCTCTCCAAAGTGAATGAATTGGACATTTCTCCATTAATTTTCACTCTAAGCCGTTGGTTTAGTGTAAACGATCTAATGCGTTGATTATCGTTGTATAAACCCAAATTTTGAAAGCACTTTTCTAAGAAACTACCACCCCAGAAATCATTGCTTCTCACTCACCTAATAATATCATTGTCTCTATTTTTTGCTGAGTGCCTCTTTCATAATGTGTACGTTTTCCTAATGTTGTCTTGGGTCTGTCTTTGCCTCCCAAAACCATTTTGATCTTTGTGTATTAAAGCTGGTAGTATGACTTCCTATTCTTTTTAGATAATTGGAGTTAAAAGTTTATGTCATTGTTTAAACATCTACAGGACATAACTCCCGCATTCTAATTTGTCCTTTCCTTCCTGGATAACTGAAAGCACTGCCTCTCTCCATGAGGAGGAATTAATTTATTTTCTAAACCCAGTTGAATGTTTTCTCTAGTGTTGGGATTAGCTGATCTTGCATAATTTGTACCATTCTGTAGTGAATCCATCTGTCCCTGGAATTTTCCCTTTTTGTTCTCTTGATTGCTGATTGAATTTCTTCTTTTGTATTTTGGATATTAGTTGTTATTTTTGTTTTCTCCGTGATCGTTGGAGGATTGATCTTTTCCGAAAGGTTTCGATCGGTTGTCGCTACCGTCGTGATTGGAATATAGTGTTTTATAATATTCTTGAAGAGCGTTTTGATTTTCTCTCCGATTAGGTTCTATGGCTTTGTTAAGTTGTTTCTATTGTTAGTATAGTTCTTCTGCTGCTTGTTGCTTTCCTTAGCCTATACATAGAAGTTTCAGGGATTTCCCACCTATCTCATAGTATTGCTGTTTTATAGAAATAAGCTTTTTTTTGAATTTCCTGAATGTTTTATTTTCTTCTTCTATTTCTTTCTTCATTGTATTATCTTATGTTTTATGTTGACCTCTTTGGGAGACTTTGCATGTTCTCTCTGTAAACATTTTCAAATCCTCTTCTAAATCCTGGATTTTTTTCTCTCTGGTTCTCTTCTCATATGGGTTATGGATATAATTTATTTTACCCCTAAGCCCGCTTTTAACGCGTCCCAGATTATTGGGGGGGTCACTTCCTCATTACGTTATTTTCTACAATATATATTAATTTCACATTTTAGTTTGTCTCTAATGTCCAGTTTGTTCAAAATGTTAGAGTTCAGTCTCCATAGAGGGGACCTTTTCTTGTATTTAGATAGATTGAGATGTAAATGGGCCTGATCTGAAAGAGTATAGGTCCCATTTCACACGCTGTCTACCTAAAACCTCTCCCTTGACATAAAGAAGTAACTATTCGGAGTAGACGTTGTGAGCATGTGATAGTGTGAATAATCTCGACTCTTTGGATTTCTTCTCTCCCAAACATCCACGCGCACCCCTCTCTCATCCAGGTATTTAATCTTCTGCTAAGTTTTTTGCATCGGGTTTCCCATTGAAGAGTCAAATTTCGGATTTAATCGAACATTAAAGTCTCCGCCACATATAAAATCCCCTGGCTTTTTTGTTGTCATTATAATCGACTATTTGTTTATAGAAGGACCAGTCACTTCCAGGAGGAATTACACATTAAGAGGGTTAGTCACCATTCCTTCTATTTTTGCCTGTACCATAACAAATCTGCCCTCCTTGTCGATATATTCTGAGATGTGCTCATAATTTACAGCCTTGGATATGAGGGTCGCCACTCCCCTTCCCTCGCCTCCCCGGCCATGTGAAGAGAAGTAAACCTGTTTAAATCCTTGTTTATTTAGTTTGGCGTGTTCTACTGAGGTCAATTGAGATGTGTCTCCTGTAAAAAGGCGCTGGATTTTTATCTTCTTTAAGTTTTGATAATATTCTTTCTCTCTTAATTGGACGAGTACTCCATTTATATTACGCTGCTATTTTAAAGAACCGTTTTTGCATCTATTTATCCCCCCTCCATCTCACTCTTAACCTGGTGCATTCCTCCTCCCCGCCCAAGAACCGGCAGGAACAAACAATTACCATAATACACATAGGACTGAACATAATGTCTTGTATCTTCCTAGGTAGGTCTTTAGCCTGACCCTGTTGTCGTCCCCATAAGGGGCTCGAAGGAAAAGTCCCCCTCCTCTGTCCGAGGAGAGGCCCTTACCCGCAACAGTTGCATGTTGAAAAAAAGAAAAAAAGGGAAAAGTATCCCAACTCCAAAGGAATAAGGTCCCGAATGGACCGGATTACTCAATAGATTGTTTCCACCACTAGTTACATATGCTAAGATATCTCACAGATCCTCTCGCCGTCCTCGTGTCTGGTGAAGACCCGCTGGTCCCGGAGGGCCCCCCGGTTCTCCTGAGCTCGCAGCTTTTCCCTGTACCTGAAAACCCCCGGCCGGCTTTCCATGCGCCCTTCTTCGCTCTTCTGATCCGCTCTCGTCCAGGACAGTTGTTGTCGCTGCTCCATGAGCGTCCCGGAGTTTGATGGTTGGTACGGCGAAGCCTCGTCTCAGCAGGTCCTCCGATGCCTCCTCTATCGTATTATATGTTTTAGTTCCGCTCGTATCGAACACGCGCTTCGCTGTAAGAGGGTCTGGAAGTGGATGTTATTTTCCTTCAAAACTTTGCGGATTTCTTTATATTCCCGTCGTCTTTTCAGTATGAGAGGTGGATAGTCATGGTCCGAGTTGATTGTGTGTGTCTTCCATATGAACCCCTTCCTCTGCCAGCCTTGCGGAGTCTCTTTCATTCTGAAGCTTAATAACTTAATTATGATGGATCGCGGTGGCGCGGCTCTCGGTGTTGCGGCCTCCGCTGAGCGTGTGGGCTCTTTCAATGTGGAGTTCAGGATATCCTCGTTTAACTCGAGACCTTGCGGAGTCAAGACCTCGACAAATGGGATCATCGCAGTTCCCTTCTCGGATCCCTCCGTTACCCCCATATTCCTTACATCTCACGTCTGATCGACTCCTCCAGATCCATCAATTTGTCCTCTAGTTAGCGTGTAGCTTTAACATAGCCGTGATGACCTCCTCCTGTGTTCGGATCCTTTCCTCTGCCTTCTCCACACGTCCCCTCCACCTCCTCCATCCTGTGTGTTCACCTTCGCCAGTTTCTTCCTTTTATCGTCTCAATTGTTCTTTATTTCTTGGAAACCCTTTCAGTTCTCCTCAAGATCAATTCAGTGTCGGCCATTTCCCTCGTGGCTTGTTAGCTTCACTCGTTAGCTGCTAGTTTGTTGCTGCGTCTTTTCCTCTCACCCACCTGACTTCAGTCGGCGTTTTTTCTCAAAGTAGTGGTGCGGTACCTCCCCCCTTTTTTTCGGTTATTGTATTGTAATATTTGCTTAGATTCTAGGGGATAATTTCTCCAATTACTCCAGTTCACCCATGAGCGCTCCTCGCTATGCGTCCATTGTGGTATGGTGCGGTCCGGAAGTCATTCTCAAATGAACAGTTTTAAGCTTTAATAAAATCAGGAAAGGCTCTCTGATAACTTTATGTTACAAAGGGACATAGCTGAGCGTCTCCGTGGCATGTTGATCCAGAGCATCGGGGCCTTGACTTCTACTACTTTACGTTTCATCCGGGTCTCTGAACCGCAAAAGACCTCTGCCGGAAAGAGTCCTCAACCCTCGTGTTTGTCTTCCAATCGACCTGCAACTTTGTTTTTCTGGCCGAAATTGACGTTTTGATGATTCTTTTCCTACAACTTTTCTTAACTTTTTGTCCACTTCTATCATGTTTTATTTTTTTTTGTTTTGTTTTTTTGTCATTTTTTTTTTATTGAGGAATTGCACCATACAGTTACATATGTCAAACAATACATTTCCCTTCAGTTTTTACTTTTTAATAAAACCTACCATCTTTGGCAGTTATTGCTTTTCACCACCGACACACAAAAAAAACGAAAAAATGAGAAAAAAAAAAGAATTATAATCATAAATAATAATCATAAAGAATAAATACAAAAGAAATACAAATTAAACGATAGTAATGTACATCCACAGCTATGCATAAAAAAAACATCAACCTACTTACAAACAATCAAGAAAAAACAATAAAAAAGGTGTCTCATACTTCAGCATACTTTAACCTTGTGTTGTCCTCTCATCGACCATCATCTTTTGGTGGCTTTTTTTCAATCTTTCTGCTGGTTTTTTTTACACTTTTTTTTTTTTAATTCATAGCCACAAACCTAATTTTTATGACATTTCACAAACATTAATTTCTCATTTTTTCTCAGCACTTATGGTCTCTTTTTTTGTCACTTTTTTCCGAGGCTTGGGTCACTTTTTCAAAATGCCATACAATTCAATAAAATCAAAATTCAATCACTGAAAGTAATCATAAACTTTGACCTGAATACATTCATCCATGTTATTTTTAGGCAATACGTTGAAGGAAAGCCAAGTTCCTGATATTAAATTTTTAAAAAACTTCAAATTTGACCCGATGACAACACAAGGGTTAAGAGTTC
Organism: Etheostoma spectabile; assembly: GCF_008692095.1. Lineage (NCBI taxonomy): Eukaryota > Metazoa > Chordata > Actinopteri > Perciformes > Percidae > Etheostoma > Etheostoma spectabile. Next base: position 24,004,485 of record NC_045742.1, read on the forward strand.
TCAAAATATGTTTTTGTATTTTTTTTAACATTTTGTCACCTTTGGCGATTTTTCCAATTTTCTTTCTGTTCACCTTTTAGCGTTAAAAAAAATGTTTTTGTTAAATTTTTTCCTTTGTTTTTGAAGCTTTTTCAACATTTGTCACTTTTTTCTACGTTCTTTGTCATGGTTCTGGTATATATTTATTTGTAAACGCTCAATTTGACCCCGGGACAACAGAGGGTTAAAAGTGGTCAGTTCTCCCTTTCTTCTTTTCTTAACCTTTGGTTGTCCCCTCTGGGTCAAAATTGAATATGAACACTTTTTTGACATCTTTGACCGTTTTTATCACTTTTTTTTCTGTTTATTTTTTATTTTATTTTTACATTTTTGTCTCTTTACACATTTTTTTTTCCAACGCTTTTGTAGGCATTGTTGGACGTTTTCAGGTGCTTTTTTCCCCCACTTCCACCAATTGTACACTACACAACTTAACTACCATTATTTTTTAACTTTCTGGTCACTAACCTTATACGCCTATAAAATGAATACGAACTTTTGACTTAAAAAAGCAAAACTTATTTTGATTATTTTAAGATCACGGATTTGATGGATTAATCACAGACTGCAAGTTTAGTCAGAATACGCTATTAAATTTAATAAAACACCCAAAAGTCAATATATATGAACTGATCCTTAGTTTGACTTAAAGAGCATTTCATGGAACAATCCGTTGGTAGAAACAATCCAATTGCTGCTTCAGAAACTTTTAAAGCGGTCAAATTTGAACCCAAGACAACATGAGGTTAAACTCTATTCAAAACACAATGGAACCATGTAGAGAGGCTTAAACAGAGTGATGTGACCATGTCTCCCTTAGGTTCTGCATATTCTGAAATCAATTTACAGTCACAAGTGAAAGTCCCTCAGCCGCAATCCTGCACGTAAACTGCTGATCAGACATCCTTCCATCCACCGGTTTTAGCCCTGGGTATCGTGGAATTTCCAGCTTATGAACTCATGCTACGTTAATTAATATGATTTTTCCATGGGCAATGGCATATTCGTTGCAGTAATGGCGTTTTTTCCACTGCATGGTATCTACCCACTCGCCTCGACTCTACTCACCTTTTTTGGTTTTTTACTTATGAAAAAAAGTCCCTGGTACCTGCAAACAGGTTGATGGCCAAATGAAGCTTTGTAAAACAGTGTCCCTCATTTTCTGAGCCCACTAGATGCGCTATGGTTTGCAGAGAAAGGCCTAAGGCATTGCAATTCGTATATATTGTCAACCAATTTGTTGAATAAGAGCGCAATCTAGTGGACTCAGAAAAGAAAGACACTGGTTCAGAAGCACATTCGGCTGTCTCACTACTAACAAGACTTTTTGTACCCCTCAGTCGAGGTTCCAAGCTGCTGAGGCAATCCAAAGGAGACGTTAAAACCTGCAGATTGCTCATTGGTCGGAAGAATCGTCACCAATCACGCGTCATCTTTTGCTTGCGACAGACGGGTTTCATTAAACTAATTTGCCTTCTGCTGTGGCAACACGCCGAGAATTCAAAACAACACACCTTCGACGCTCTGTGTGGTGTGTCGCGTTTAGGTCACGGCGGTTTGCTGCTATGACGACCAGCCACGGCTCGCCTCACACATGAGGCTAACTAATCTGCAATGGAGAAAGGAAACGGGCAGCCCGCAGTCGAGCCGACCAGTACATTAGTGAAAAAACGGCATAAGTAGAAAGTACTACTGCCTTCCCTTTGCTTGTTTTATGATGATTTAAATTGAGTTTTTTTTTCTCACTGGTAAAGTAAACTTGAAAAAAAGACGTGTAGTGACATATCTAGGACTAAGGTTTTTGATTAGTCTTCCTTTATGCTGCTCCTAAATATTGATTTTATTTTATTTAGTCTGTTTAGCTTTTTTGAGTTGTGATTTTTTTAAAGCATTTCCCCCTTTTTGTTTGTTTTTGCTAAGATGATTCTTTTCCTTTCTTATACATTGACAACATTCAGCTCTATCTATATTTTATTTCCCTACCAGTTTTTTTTTTTTTTTTTTGGCAATAAAAAAAATAACTTCATATCCCTGGAATCCTTTACACTATGTCCCGTGGAACAGGAGACGTACCCCTGTTGACAAGACACATGCCTCATCCTGCAGGTCACGGAGAAAGTAAACACATACACAATTTTGTCTTTGCTGATTTATTTGGGTGCCCGCACTTTCTTTGTTTTCATTAAAAGTTCGCTGAACTAAACGCCTTCAGCATGAATTAAATACACCTTCATTCAGAACGACACTTCAAAGTTGGGATGGCACCTTCACTGTACTGTGTATCCTTAACTCTCCTCAATTGAGATTTACGAAATGCTCCTATAATATTTGTCAAGTCCCAAGAACTTTCTTCACGGACGGTATGTGAAAAGAGTTCTGCTGCTTCTTGAGTTTTTTCCTTAACATGTGCACGGAAACTGCTGATCAAGAGATCCTTCCGTCCACTCCAAGTGAACACAAGTGTGAGTGTCAGTTCCACTTCTTGCCCAAAATCCTAATACTAAGCAGTTCAATTCACTTGTAACCACTAGCAATACGGTTAGCTTCTCTCGTTGGCAGACCCATACGTTAAAGAAATCGCAGATCCCGTTTTTCTGGACGGAGCACTTTTCTTTTGCTTGACGATGTAGATGTGTGCGTGGACAACGTGTCTGAAAGTTGTAAGTCTTCTGTTAGCTGGCAAGAGAATCTCAATTATTCCCAAACAGCAGAGACGGGGGCGTAGGTATATGTTTGGAGATAACAATAGGCATGGGCTTTATTGGCTTAATTGCAACTAAAATCCTATTTACATTATCTAACCCAAACAGCTGACGGAAGTCCTAACTGGTCTGCGAGCTTACCCTGTTTGTAGCCTTTATTAACGGTCTACTATCTAGGTTATCTATCTAGACTAGTTTCAGAAGATTTAGGTAAGTATGAGGTAGTGACGAACAATAGAACACACACGTATCAAAGAAAAAAAAAAACTATTTATATATCTATGGGCATTAATAGCTACACTTGAAACAAAATCTTAGGGGCACCCTCTAAGTAGCCCAAGATTGTTTAAATGGTGTATAAAATACATAAAATAAATAAAAACAATATTCAGAAGTGTTCCTCACAATAAAAATAAATAAATAAAATACATATCAGAATGTTCCTTCTCAAGAGTCTTGCTTTTGTCTTTAGTCCAGGCATAAATAAATAAATACCGTCCTTTAGATTCTTTAGTTTCTAGTTGGTGGCTCGCCATCAACTTTGAATCTTTCAAGGACCCAAAAACTGACCAGTTTCACGTCGGACAAACACGTGTGATCCCACACAACGGAATCCCTCACGCTCCTTGGCAGCGGTCCGGTTCCCACGTACTTTTCCAAGTGTTTAGGTGACACATGCAATTACATTTAGTGTTAATGTCCTGTTATCTCTTCGTATTGGCGTAACAGGCTGGCCTGTGGCCTGTCTGTGTGCCACAAAGCACCCGCTGTCCACCTATCAAATCAAGGCGGGATCAACTCCTGACCATGTTTTAATTGGTTTCAGACTGTACGGGTCGCTAACAGACTGGCCGTCTGCGTGACAGAGAAGCTTCCGCTGTCACCTATCAATCAAGGCGGGGTCAACTTCCTGAACCAAGTGTTTTGGTTTCATAATAACCATATGCATTTATAATAGATTAACTTGTTTATTTAGTAATACTAATAATAGTAATCTAATATATGCACTTTTGTTTCCATCATTTTCTAGTGGGCTAACACTGTACTACATGTGATTCCTCTACTGCCTGGTCTGACGTTAGCCTATTTTACAAAAACGTCTGCGACGTTTAGCTTCAGGTATTGGAGCGTTTTTTTTTCCCCGTCGGAGCTGGTTTGATGTTAGCTCGAAAAGACTTTAGGGTAGCCCCTGCTGAGATGCTGCCCACACCCGATACTGGATAAGCGGAATGAAGATGGATGATGGATGGATGTGTAGATGCTGTGGTACCCCACAGTTGGGTCTGTACCTAGGTGTAGTGAGGGCCCTTATTAGAGATGAGGATATAACCCGCCACACACCAACTGGGATGCAGGAGGAGTAAAAGAATACCCCATTTTTGGAATCCGAGAGGTGTTTGTGTTCTTAGTACATATCATGATTATATCGTTTGTAACTGCTTGGGTAGCTCATTTTCATAAGAGCAGTAAATGTATTAATGACGAATAACCATCAAAGAAATGTTGCTGAATGTGAATGGTTAAATGGTACCAATAAAAGAGAAAAGGTGATGACAACTTGAAAAAGCACAATTATATTCCTACACAGACACCTTTATCTAAATTAGAGCATGAAAAATGAAAAAGGTATGCTACAGGAGCTTATTCTGCAGTATATACTAGAGGACCAGATGGGGGATTAGTAACATTATAGCAAACAATGCAATTTTATTATGAAAAGTATCCAAAGACAAAGTATATAATAGGAAAGGAGACTAGAAATGCACCAATCCCACTGGTACTGCCTATTGCGCCCCCAGAAAGCGACAATACTTTTCAAGTCCCTTTTTCGGATGTCATATGAGCGTAGAAACTGAAGGAATCCTTATGGTGGGGGCGATTAAACGTCATGAATCACAATGTGGATAATCTCAAAGAACTATATCAGTTACAGATTTATAATATTTCACTCGAAGAGAGGGGTTGGCCGAATATTGCAAAAGCCTGCATCCTTTGACAAAGACTTTACCTCATTATTCAGCTTCACATAAAGTTCATTCAAGGATAGACTATTTTCTACTGATTCGTAGATATTCAGTAGAAAATAGTCTAGGAGATGGACACCTAGTTAATGAAGATAGGAAGGCAGATGTGTCCAGATCATAATCCCTCTATTTAAACATTTTGTTAAGTAACAGGAAATGGAGACTGACTGTGGGAATATAAGAATGAACAAAAAGAGAGTAAAGGTAAAGCAAGAAATAAAAATGTACGTGGAAATAAACAATGGAGCATTAGACCCAACAATATTATGGGATGCCATGAAGGGGTCATTGGGGGAAATTGATAGCGGAAACGCACATGCAAAACGACTTAATTATGACATATAATTACTTAACATATACTGAGACCTAAAATGAGAAGAATCAAACACAGAAGATCCAAAGGTAATATCAACAAATCAAGGCAGCAAGACAAATGTAAGAACAATTTGTGAACTGGCCAAGATTAATATTATAGTTTTTTTGGGGGGCAAAAGCCAAATTAGGTACAAAACTCTCCAGCTTCAAAGAATAAAAAGTACGGTCTCCCAAAACTGAAAGTGTACTTTATGTGCCCAATTTAGGTATATTATATGCGGTGTATGCCAAATTACCAGCAAAGTGGATGGAAAAAGATTTGGAAAATTCCATCCAAAGAATTATTGGAGACCCAAGAAATATACATGTGGATTCAATTACATTTACCTGGATTAGGGTTCAGAGGAATACAATATATAGGATAAAAAGTAAACAAAGGCTTAAATGGGTAGCATTTGACAGTCATTTTAAACCAGCTAATATGATGAAGGTTCAACAGTGGGTAGACAAGAGAGTCACGGCATTTTGTACTTACAGCTGTAGAGTTTCCAAAACATAAAGATAAATATGGTTTGGAGTATGAATTTTACAACAGAGACTATTAGTGAAAAGAATCAAGATAGATCCCTTCATGGAAGTGAATGGTGTGATCCACATTAATAATTAATACATACAAAGATAAGATTAGAACCGTATCTGCTTTATATAAAAATGATGACAAATACACAGACAACTAATATTAAAAGAAAAATGGAACCAGAGGTAACACAAACATATCGATAATGATTGGCAAGACGTGGAAAACACATCCGGCAAACACCAATTCCCAGATATGGAGGGAGTGGACATTTTGATTTGTTTTCTTTAGCTCAAGTCAAGAGTAAGTGTAAAAGCACAAGTATAAAATGCTGGAGAAAGTGAAGGATTCAGACCACTCACATCTATCCATCCATCCATCCAACCATCTTTGACCGCTTGTCCGGTAATCGGGTCGCGTTGGCAGCAGCTCCAGCTGGGGACCCTAAACGTCCTTTTCCTGAGCCCATCAACCACTCCGACTGGGGATCCCGATGCGTTCCCCATGCCAGGTTGGAGATATAATCTCCTCCCACCTAGTCTTGGTCTTCCCCGAGGCCTCCTCCAGCTGGATTGCCTGGAACACCTCCCTAGGAGGGCGCTCAGGAGACTCCATACCAGATGCATGTCCACAAGCCCCATGGACGCATTAGCATCCCCGTCCCGTGTATGCCCTTGTTTTGGGACAATTTCTGTGGGATAATCATGGCTCAAGAAGATTTGTTGCCTACTAGTTCTCCCAGGTCTCTCTTCAATTTCCTCCCTCCGCAAACTGTAGTGAAGTTGACAATTATTGACCTGCGTCAGCGTTCAGGGTGGTTTCTATGCTCTGGGCTCGCTGCTCTGGCTGCCGAGCTCCACTCCCTAATTGTACGTCCTGACCCAGGTGTCAAAAGTGATTCCAAGAGTCGCAACAAGCGCGTCTTGATGTAACCCAAGGCTAGAAGCGAGTCCTGAGAGCATCAAATGGTGACTTCAAGGGTCCCGACCCAGGGCGTCAAAAAGTGACGCCAAGTCCCTACCAGTGTCCTTCCAAGGACCCTTTTTGCATCAATAACAACGCCAAAGGCACCTGACCAGATTTGCTTTTTGACGCGATGGGAGTGGAATATGTTGTAACACTCACATCATGTTCCTGCAGCCCTTTGTGGCCCACCAACAAATCTTGCATTCATCTGTTTGTATAAAAAAGGTTTGACCCTCGGGCTAAGACTCATGATGTGGGCCTCTAAGCTCGTTTTGCTCCTCAAAAGTTGATCGATTAAATGAAATAGTGAGACTGGTACAGCTATTTCAGCCCTGCAGTCTCCATTATGTTGCTGATCAGTAAACCTTATCAAATTGACTGAAATTCAAGCCCTGGTGCGTATCGAGTCCTACTTGATGTTATTGTTTTTCCCCAGTCTCCCACTCCAACCATTGCCCAGCCCTTTAATCTAGTTTGACTTTTGTGTTTTGCTTCAACATAAAATCTTATTTCATTTATTGCACCCTTTATTTACACTTGTATGTGCTTTCTCTGAAGCTGTAACTGCCAAAAACACTAGAAAAGAAGAATGTTTGGCACTTTATGCGTCTGTTCCAGCTAGCTTAGATAAGTAGTTATCTAGTTAACTATCCGTAAATGAACACAAACACATTCTATGCATCTTTTTTCCTGTGAGTCAGACTTTAAATCCTCTGTATATGTGGATACATTTACACCTAAATTGTGTCATGTCCCAGATTGTCATTTTTCCATTTTTGATTTGTTGCCAAGTTTTCAAGATGGCTGTCTAAGAAGATTGCGGGAGTGGGAGAGTACAGAGAGAAGAATAACATGCTGCCAGACCTTCCTTCACAACGCTGCAGAAGAGGTCTGGGTAGTCCACACAGCGTTCTTGGTGGGGGAAACCGTGCTCTGTTTTTTTAGCCATTTTCTTAAACCAATTACAATTGCCATAGGTGGCGCTATGCCATTTGTACATTTTGTGTGGCACAGCCACCAAATTCCACAATAAACTACAATATACCCTAAACCCAGCGCCTGTCTACTCAATCACTCTACACCCCAGACACATCACTCCAGTCCTCCAAGACCTCCCTGGCTCCCCATCCAACACAAATTCAGTTTAAAATCCTCCTCACCACCTACACAAAGCTCTCCGTACCCTCGGCCCCCTCCTAGCTCTCTGGCTCCTGCACCCATCCCACCCAGATGCCAACGTCCTGTCCCCCCTCCCCCGCCCCAAGCACCAAACCGGGGATGACAGGGCCTTCTCTCTCTCCCCATGACCTCAGACTTTCCACATTACTTGCTCACTTTCAAAACCCAAACTCAAAACCCGCTCTTCATAACACTTATAATTGTATCCAAATTAGTTGTTTTTCCATAGTTTTTTGGTTTTGTTCCTGTTTTTCTATGCTGTTTTTCTGCACCTTTAAATATTTATCTCTAGTTTTTACTGGTTTTTGTTGTGATCTTTTTTTTATTTTTATTTTTATATATTGAAGGAACAACAGGACAACAACTTACAAACAATACACTGAGACGGGGAACCGTCCCAGGCCACAAACAAACTAAAATATAAACAAAACAGAAAAGGAAGATGGAGGGAGGGAGGGAGGGAAAACAACACACGCAAAACCGACACACACACGACATAAACACACAGACTTGGACACTGTTATTATATTGTTTGATATATATTGTTTCCTAGTATTTCATTTATATTTATATTCTGTGCTGTGTGACTGATTTTGCTGCTGTAACACTACAATTTCCCATTTTGTGGGATCATGAATCCTATCTATCTATCTATCTATCTTATCTATCTATCTATCTATCTATTAGACAGACACAAGACAAGGGACTCATGGAAACACCCTACACAAGTTAGATCCTCAATGTTTTGCCAGGTGTCCAGATTTTCCCGGCCTCTATGCCGTGGAGTTCAATGTACGGTACACTAATCCGATAGGAAAGGATCCACGTGCGCAATACACAGCCGTGAGACGGTTTCAAATGGGTTGGAATCATTCTCTTTGCAGCTGAATTCCAGCGAACCAGCACTTTTTTTCTGAATCCCAGAGAACTAAAAGGCTGACAGATCATTCAGAATCAGACATTGTCAGTAACAGGCACAGCAACATTAGGGGAAATTTTGGATGCAATATTGTTCCAGAACTGTGATCAGATATCACTACGACGGTAAGCCTAGATACCATACCAACGTTTTTAGGCTGCACAATACTTCCGGATAGGATGATGGGAAAGCCTCTGTAGAGCACAGCTTACGCTTTGAAGGCTGATCTTAAAGGTGCTCTAAGCGATGGCACATACAACCCTGACAAAAGTCTGTCGCTTATCTATTTTGTAGAAACACCTGCTACTAACCGACTTTGAATTATCATTGGTGTAGAATAACTCATATGAAAAGCTAAAACCCTCCCAAATGATGTTCAATGCACTGAATAAATTAGTTTCCACTAAAAAATATTTATGATTTAAACAAGACAGAAAGGTCACATTTTGGCAAGACAAGTTTTGTCGCCTAAACATAATTGAACAAATTTACTGCAAATACTAAAATATGTCAGCAACTTAATGGTGGTGCTGTGAGATTCAATTTTATAGCTGGTATACTTCCATGAGCTGAGGACTGCTCCATGCCGTTTGGCAAGGATTCATACAATGTCTTATGAAGTCATCAGGAAAGCTAGGAAGCAGTCTTCATGCCTCCCAGATTCATCAATATTCTTTGGTTTGGTCTTCCATGCTTCTTCTTTCATCCTCCCCCACATATGCTCATGATGTTCATGTCCTGTGACCATCCTGGATCATCTTGATCTTCTTCGCCTTGAGACTTTGAAGTGGAGATGGAAGTATGCGATGGAGCACCATCCTGCTGGAGATTGGCCTCTTTTATGGTTGGAATAATAAGAGTAGCTAATATTCTTGGTATTTGAGACTATTGATGTTGCCTTCCCCCCTGCGATCTCTCGCACACCCCATACTGGAGTAACCCCAGACCATGATTTTTTCCGCCCCAACTTCACTAATTGATCCATTATTAGTCACAGGTGAAGCTCATATGGCAAGGCGACAAGACTTATGTCTTTGCAAAAATTGCTCAATGGGCTTTCCAGCTGTGATATTATAATACTTTTTGACAGTTTTGTTTTGCACTGAAACTTATTACAAAAGCTGTTGGGATTAAATGAGCCATTCTTGTGGATAAATCTTGATTAGAAATTATTTCATTGGCACTTCAGGTCCATTTGTACACAAGCCACAAGACTTTTTCAGGACTTTAGTGGTGCAACCTTGAGTGTAAGGTATTGATGACTGTGTAATACTTTTGGATTTCATGTGTTAAGAATTGTCAAAAACTGTAAAGTAAACCCCGCAAGACACTGCTCGCAAGTGGACCGTTTGTTGGCTCGAAAATCCAGGCCAGCCCTTTTCCACTGCACGCAGCTCCACCAGCCCTGTTCACTGAAGTCCCTGTGTCCAACCGGAACAGTTTGTCGATTCCTGTCTTGAAATGGCCTCCATGGTTGAATCAGTGCCCAGAAGCCAGCACTAACAAAGACAATTGAAAACTGTGTGGCATTTGCCAAGGCCCACACCTGCTAAAAGGATGGACGTTGGAGAAGTGGAAGAAAGTGTATTTTTCAGATGAATCTTCTGTTGAATTACACCATAGTTGCCGCAAATATTGCAGGAGACCTACTGGAGCCCGCATGGATCCAAGATCCCCCCAGAAACAGTGAAGTTTGGTGGCGGAAAAATCATGGTCTTGTGTTACATCCAGTATGGGGGTGCAAGAGATCTGCAGGGTGGAGGCAACATCAATAGTCCAAATACCAAGAATCATTCTAGCTCCGCTTATATGCCCAA
>NC_045742.1:24015047-24015196 GCF_008692095.1 Etheostoma spectabile
CCATAAAAGAGGCCAAATTCTCCAGCAGGATGGTGCTCCATCGCATACTTCCATCTCCTCTGCAAAGTTCCTCAAGGCGAAGAAGATCAAGTTGCTCCAGGATTGGCCGGCCCAGTCACCAGACATGAACATCATTGAGCATATGTGGG
>NC_045742.1:24015206-24017575 GCF_008692095.1 Etheostoma spectabile
AGAGGAAGCATGGAAGACCAAACCAAAGAATATTGATGAACTCTGGGAGGCATGCAAAACTGCTTTCCTAGCTATTCCTGGTGACTTCATCAGTACATTGTATGAATCCTTGCCAAACGGCATGGATGCAGTCCTTCAAGCTCATGGAAGTAATAGCTCCCGGATAGGATGGATGGGAAAAGGCTCTGTAGAGGCAGCTCGCTTGAAGGCTGATAGCTAAAGGCATGCTCTAAGCGATGGCAACATACAATCCTGACAAAAGCTTCTTGCGCTTCTATTTGTGAGAAACACTGTAATAACCTGACTTTAATTAAATCAATTGTAAAGAAATAAGCTCATATGAAAAGCTAAAACACCTCCCAAATGATCGTTCAAGGCATGAAAGAAATTAGGTTCACTAAAACAAAGATTTGATTATTTAAACAAGAGAAGGTCACATTTTGCAAGACAAGTTTGTCGGCCTATACTAAATTGAACAAATTAACTACAAAACTAAAATAATGTCAGCAAATTAAATGGTGGTGGCTGTGAGATTAAAATTAATATCTTGTATGACTTCCATGAGCGTGAGGAATGATCCATGCGTTGGCAGAGGATTCATACAATGTATGATGCAGTCACCAGGGAATAGTAGGGAAAGCAGTTTGCTGCTCCCAGACGTCTCTCAATGATTCTTTGGTTTGGTCTCCAATGTTAGCTCTTTATCTACCCCAAATATGCTACATGATGTTCATGTCTGGGACTGGGCCGGCCACTGGAGCAACTGGATCTTCTTCGCCTTGAGGAATTTGCAGAGGAGATGGGAGTAGCGATGGAGCACCATCCTGCTGGAGAATTGGCCTATTTACTGGTTCGGAATATAAGAGGTAGCTAAGAATTTCTGGTATTTGAGGACTATGATGTTGCCTTCACCCGCAGATCTCTTGCACCCCCCATACGGATGTAACACAAGACCATTGATTTTTCCGCCACCAAACTTCAGATTTTGGGTGAATCTGGATCCATCGCGGCTCCAGTAGGTTCTCTGCAATATTTGCGGCAACTAGATGGTGTTAAGCAACAGAAGATTCATTCTGAAAAAATCAATCTTTCTTCCACTTCTCCAAAGTCCATCCTTTTAGCAGATGTGGGCTCCTTGGCAACTGCCACACCGAAGTTTTAAATTGCTTTGTTAGTGCTGGCTTGCGGCACTGATTTCAACCATGGAGCCATTTCAAGAAGGAATCGACAAAAACTGTTCGGTGGACACAGGGACTTCAGGTGGACAGGGCTGGTGGAGTCTTGCGCAGTGAAAGGGCTGGGGGGGCCTTGGATTTCGAGCCAACACAAACGGTCCACTTGCAGCAGTGTCTTGCGGGGTTTACTGTCAGTTTTTGACAATTGCATACACATTGAAATCAAAAGTATTACACAGTCATCAATACCTTACACTCAAGGTGCACCAATACAGTCCTGACAAAAGTCTTGTCGCTGTGTACAAATGACTGAAGTGCCATGAAATATTCTAATCAAGATGTACCAACAAGGACATGTGCTTTTAATCCCAACAGGCTTTTGTAGTAAGTTTCAGTGCAAAACAACCTGTCAAAAAGGTATTCTATATCATCAGCGTGTAAAGGCCCATTGAGGGCAATTTTGTGCAAAGTACATAAGTCTTGTCGCCTTGCCATATGAGCTCACCTGTGTGACTACTAATGGACAATAGTGAAGTTGGGGCGGAAACAATCATGGTCTGGGGTGCATCCAGTAGGGGTGTGCGAGAGATCGCAGGGGGGAAGGCAACATCAATAGTCTCAAATACCAGAAATAGTAGCACTCTTTACTTCCACAACCATAAAAGAGGCCAATCTCCAGCAGGATGGTGCTCCATGCTAACTTCCATCTCCATCAAAGTCCCAAGCGAAGAAGATCAAAGATGATCCAGGATGGTCACCAGAAATGAACATCATGGCATATGTGGGGACGGATGGAACAAGAGACGCATGTGAAGACCAAACCAAAGAATATTGATGAATCTGGGAGGCATGCAAGACTGACTTCCTAGCTTTCCTGATGGACTTCATCAATACATGTATGAATCCTGTGCCAAACGGCTGGAGCAGCTGAATCAGAGTCATGGAAGTATACAGAGCTATTAACATGTGAATCTCACAGAAACACATTATAATTTGCTGACTATGGTATATTGCAGTAAATTCATTTATTGTTTAGGCGACAAAACTTTGTTTGCAAAATGTGACCTTTCTGTCTTGTTTTAATATAAAATTTTATTTTTTAGTGAAACTAATTTATGTCCAGTGCATTGAAATCATTTGGGAGGGTTTTAGCTTTTCATATGAGTTTTCTACACCATTGATAATTAAAAGTAC
>NC_045742.1:24017600-24025539 GCF_008692095.1 Etheostoma spectabile
TCAGGTTAGTAGCAGGTGTTTCTACAAAATAGATAAGCGACAAGACTTTTGTCAGGGATTGTATGTGCCATCGCTTAGAGCACCTTTAAGATCAGCCTTCAAAGCGTAAGCTGTGCCTCTACAGAGGCCTTTTCCCATCCATCCTATCCGGAAGCTATTGTGCAGCCTAAAAACTGTGGTATGGTATCTAGGCTTTATCAGTTCTTAGTGATATCTGATCACAGTTCTGGAACAATATTGCATCCAAAATTTCCACCCTAATGTTGCTGTGCCTGTTACTGTCAATGTCTTGATTCTGAATGATCTGTCAGCGTCGCAAACACTAAGATTTAAAAAAATAAATAAATTAGTGGATAGTTTTGGCAAGAGTGTTCATTTGTGTGTGCATGTTTTTAAAAATATGCTTAAGCAATCAAAAAAACTGTAATTGACTGGATCCATTGTTGTGTAATGTTAGTAATTATAACTAGGCCTATGTGAAGTCATCAACATTTACACAATCCCTCAGGTGCATTCCACCAATACTGCAATTATTTTTGTGTTGAAAATATACTTGCCAAGATGGAGGCTCTGCTGCAGAGGAGTAACAAGGTCTCTGCAGCGGTTGAAAGGGTTTTATCTCTGAAGCACCTGTGCATCTATCGGAGGATTTCATATTGTTACTGTAATTACACGTATGTAGCAACATGACTGCAGTGATGTTTGATTGATTGATTTATTTTATTTCTTTTATTAATACCTTCCCACACAAACTTGTGATCTGTCAATCATTGTGGGACTGCAATCATAACCATCCTAGTGTGTGTGGTCTGTGTGTGTGTGATGGAAAGTTGTATCAGATTTTTTTTTTTTTTTTAACTAACGTTATCTGATGATTGTTGGAGCAGACAATGCCACAACATTTTTTTGTGTGAACTGACAACAAAGATTTATCTTTTCTTATTTACTACAGTAGCACATTTAGAATGTATCCAGAGGTCAAAGTGAACACCAGTCCAGAGGGCAGAAAATATTAAAACGCAAATTATAAATGAAAGCTCACACTGTCTATCAATCACGTCTCTCTACTTACTTCCTGTTTCCACATGTTCTGTCATTATCGTTTCTCTCTGCTCCTGTAAAATGAATCAGAGGCCCAGACACTGAGTTAATTTCCCAATAATTCCCCTCATGTGGGTGTGTGTGCATAATCTTTAGCCTCCCAGACAAAAAGATTGATATGAACAGAAATGGCCGTTGCATGCTGAGAGTTTTATTTAATAAAGAAGCCTTTGCTGTGCCTTGGGCAAGTCTGAAATGACTGTGAAGACTCCCTCTTTGGTCTAGTTTGGCGGCGTAGTAGCTTCAGTCAGTAGGGAGTTGGTTTGGAACTAGAGAATAGCTGGTTCATACAGCCAAAAAGTATGGTGCTGGCAGTGGTAGCTCTGGAGAGTGCCAATTCATCCAGTAGGTGGCCTGTCAAGTTGCTCTTGAGCAGGTGCAAAGAACCCACAACTACTCAGGGTCTTAACCTGACACACCTCCTTCTCTTTGTGTCTAGATGCTTCATGCCAAGGCTGCGCCTGCATTATTTGTGTCCGCGTCCTTGATCATTATGATCTTTTTTAGCGTATCCCCTCTCAGGGATGAGCTTTCACACCTGTAGTTCGTTTACCTTTGGTCCGAATCAGTTGGTGATTTTGTAAACTTGGAGCGATTTGCTCTTGGTCAGTTTGGTTCGTTTGTGGTTTATCACACCTGGAATAATCCAAGCATACCAAAATGGCACCATTACAAATCACGTAAAACATCCACTACTCTTATTGGTCGGATGTATCGGTCATTATCTAAAAGACATCTTTAGAGAGACTGGCTAGTAACCTTTTTCTATCCTACAAAAACCCATTCAGTCTCCCACGTTTCCTTATTTTCCTATTCACTTTCAATTAAATCACACTCACGGCATACAGTCTCCCCTGGCAGTTTGTTGCCCATTCAAAATTATTCAGATATAACTTAATAAATTAAGACAACATTTTCCCCACTTTTTGTTAGTTTAGTGAACATCATGTTTTTTAAGTAGGTAAAACTCAGTAATAAACATTTTTGTATATGCTAATTATTATGTAAAGTCTACAAAAACAAAAATATTAGTTTAACCATAAATTTAAATCCTCACTTGATTTTTTGTTAAATGTTGACAAATTCTTGATTTCTGTTTTACAAGTGCAATTTACTTAAAATAACTAGTTAGCATTGGCATACATTTACCAAAGAAACGAGAATATTTGATTCCAGCTTTATTAAACATATATTATCATATTATAATCTTGACACATTTGACCATTTGAAACATCACGGCTTAACAGTCAATGCATCATTTGACATCATTGTTTTAAATTAGCAGATTTTCCTTTTCCTACTAGAACATGTGATCTCAGTTTACTGACTGTAGCTTGACACAATAGCTTGTATTTCAGCAAGTACATCAGTTAAATCATTTTAAAATAACAGAAAAATGTTCATGAACAGAAATGATCACAGAAGTAAGTTTTGGACCCAAAAAGTGCTTGAAAGGCCTTCAGATACAATTCCAGAATACCCTCATTAGGCCCAGAAAAATGTAACATCCTTGACCAGAAAAAATGAAACAGTCTTCAGTGCAAGGCCAACGATCACGTTTCACTTCAAGAAGCATGTTTTTGAGCTGTGACATGTAGGTTGGTTTTGGGCGCAGTGCATCAAGTCCCACCAAAAAAATACCTCATAAGTTTCTCAAACTTTGCATGGATCCTGGAGATTCAGCACGCGTGTCACCCTGAGGACAACAGCAGCATGCTCTGGCCAGACTGGCAGAGATGTTAAGCACCGGGTTTCTCTCTCTTCTCCACGGCTTTCTGTTTCATGGCAAGCACAAAGCTCAGGTCCTCATGCCCCCTGCTACTGCATTTTCCTGTATGAAGACAAACAGAATATAATAAACCTTCTTATTTATTGTCATTTAACAATCATATAAAAACGTTATGGTCATATGTTGAACTTAAGAGTTTTACCTTGACTTATTTGCCTTGGTTTACGAGTGTTAAATGTGCGTGCAAGTATCACCTGACACTGTGTGAGGTTACATTAGCTTGTGGCTTTTGGAGACCTTTCTCATCTCTAGACCCACCAATGATGCTGGATATTAGTCTAAGTGTAATAGTACATGAAGCTTTAAAAGTTGATGCAAACTTACTCCAAAACTGTCTGTATAAGACAGTGTATGTATTTAGGACTGTCAAATTTTTTGGGAATGAACTGGGAGCTTTTTTTAACCTTCAAAGTGTTATAAGCTGAAAACCATTTGTAACTTTTTGTAAAACAAAGTTACTTGCCACATGCCCACGGAGCAAGAAAACAAACAACAAACTTGTTGATTGCGTGTGTCCTAAACTTATTTTTTTAACCACTTTTGCCTCACCTTTATCAGCTCCATAAACAAGTTTTGTGATGCACTGACCAACCCCTCCTCCTCTGTTAAAGGGACAGCTCCAGAATACTTGGAGTGTCCCGCCAGCTGAACATGCACGTATTCAGTGAACTGCACCTTCCCACAACTCCTCACATCTGCAAGATCCCCCCCCCCCACACACAACAATTAAACTGTTTTGGATTACATAATTTCTCATGATAACAGTTTTGACACAAAAACATGATTGAAAAAACCCTTGATTGCTTACATACTATGTATCTGAATGAGACAGAGCTTTGTGGGGGGAGTAGCAATGCTCCCTGGAGTAGATGTGATGGTCCCCTCCTAGAAACAAATCATGGTTAATATAACCTAAGGAAAACAATTTACCAAAAAAAGTACCACTTGCGTTTGAACAGAAAACCAGATTGAGTAATCTATTCCGTTCAAATTTTTTTATTTACCCAAACCTGTTTAGACTAAAAGAAAATGTTCCAGTTCTTGTAATGTTAGCCTACTTTAGACCCTTATATGAATTCATAATGCTCAGATCAAAATTTTGCACGACATACATCTGTTTGCTGATGCTGAAAGCCGAAAAAAATATTTACGAAACAGAAAAACTTGCATTTGCCTTTGTTTTCTTCTGTAAATGGACATTACGTTACCATGCCAGTAATAGCTAATCTAACTAGTGGGAAGGGGCACAAGCAGCAATCCTGCACATGACTTGCAACAGTTTAGTCAAAGCTAGTAATTATTGATTGATTATTGAAATCTACTAAACATGGTGTAATATTGTGTAGAAACCGCATTTTGACTCAAAATAGACCGTTTATGTTAGCTAATCATTTGAGCGTAACGTTCGGCACATTTGAAAACCCTCGTGCATCCTCACAACTGCTAAGGTTAACGTTAGACAAAGAATAGAGAAAAATAACGTTCAATTTTGAATACAATTAACTTTCAACCCGATAATGGTTCTTACGTAATGTTTTTGAGAAGAAATGCCCTCCAAAAGCACGAAAATAACCACATGGCCAGCAGCAGATCATCACGTACAGCCGCCCGCTGAGACTTGCCCAGCACGTTCATCCTTACGGTGGGCGTGTCCTGACAATAATGTTGCCATAATCCTAAACGATTTTGGAAGGCAATATATTGTAACATGTCAACAAAACCAATTTTATTGTAAAATTGCACGTTCCCACACCATTCCCAACTTTTCATTTTTTCTGTAACTTAATCTGAAAGCAAAATTAAGGAAATTAATTTGTTGAAAGAAATATACATTTTTAAAACAAAGTTGTATGGGCATTTCCCGTGAAAGACTTTTTACAGTGGGTATGGTATAAATCTAATCAGTTTTTGGTGATATCTGGCTCAAGGCACTTTTCCTCACATTATCTGGGATTGCTGCTGTTGGTCAGGTCCTTGCCCGCACGTGGATCCTTTCCTATCTGGATTTAGTGTACCGTACATTGAACTCTTCACGGCGCGCATGCATAGAGCGCCGGGAAAACTCTGGACACCTGGCAGAACATTGCTGAATCTAACTTGTGCAGGTGTTTCCCTGAGTCCCTTGTCTTGTGTCTGTCTAATAGATAGATGGATGGATGGATAGATAGATAGATAGATAGATAGATAGATAGATACGTATTCGACAGATAGATAATAGGTCATATTCATTTTGATTCGGCCTAACTACTGGTGTGGAAATTGTGGGATAGGTGTCTACCAACCGGCAGCAACAATCAGATTTCACCAACCGCACACACACATTAATATAACACCATATGTCGAAACCATAACATCAGTGGACTTTTGCCTTAAACGAACACATAACCCACACTTGTTTATACAGAAGTACAGTATTTTATGTCACTTCCTTACAATTCCAAAGCACTGACTGTCAAATGACCACACCTAAGAGCCAAACTGTGTAACACACTGTAGCCATCAGGTGTGCAAACACATGGATGCCTAATTGTAGACACACAAATCAGGTTTGAGCACTACCAAAATGCCGCAGGTAAGTCTAGTATTGTCTGTACTGTATTTACGTTTTTTATATCTTTTTTTTTAGTTTTCAGTTTTTTTTACTGTGATTGTAACCTGTACTGGAGTATTGGCAGTATTTTATATTTTACAGCAAACAGGGTTATGCCCAGTACTGTAGAATGAAAACTGGGACATGTATGTTGTGGTTCTCCATGTTGACATGTTGTGTTGGCGCACATTTGTTCCTTTGTTTTTGGTCGGAAATTGACGTGTGGCTTCTGTGTAAGTGCGTGTTTGGTAATAAGAATTGTCAATTAGTCACTTGCTGTCCACGAGTTTCAATCTTAAATTGGATATTACAATCCGTTTATTTAAGTAAACAAAAACTAATCAAACATAACTGGTCTTCTTCTAATCATCATCCCACACTTAACCACGTCAAAAAACTGTGACCTTGCTGTGCGCAACACAGCTGACCCAATTAGGCCACATTTAAATAAACTTGTACGCCTCCAGCATCACACACTAATCAACCAATGAAATGGCTCCAACATGTTGACTGATTTGGGTATATGGAGACAATTATAATTAATTATATTTTCCTCAGTCTGCAGCATTAGTCTGTAGTGTTTGGTAAACTTATTGTATATTTGCACTTTCTCTTTGTACTTCATTTACAGTACTCACTAGTAATCATTGAGAAGTATAATTGTTAAAAGTTTTTGAGGTTTGAAAAACAGGCCCGTTTTCAAAATAGTGCTTAAAGTGTAACTCTCGCCGAAATGCAAAATAGGGTCTTTTTGTGAATGTACCCGAGTCAAACTTTTGTTTAAAAGCATATTTAGGATGGAAGCGTAACTTTTAAGATTCACTGTATTCTTGTTTTTCGGTCAAATGGCCTTTTGAATGGGAATTCTGGGGGCACTTTTACAGTAGCCTCAAAATAGCTATTTTTAAAACACTAAGAAGGCCCGACACAACATGAGACTTTGATTGAAGTATTACTAGGGGATATAAACATGAACTCAGCATGTAGAACACTGTTTTTGTTCAAAGAGTTTACTAAAAAGAAGGTTATGAACAACTCAAGTTAGCAGTTGTTGTTTACGCCATTTTCCCGGTCAAAAATAGACAATCTCCAAATGCAAACAAACAAATAAATCATTCTTATATGAGGCTCCTTTTTCAACTACAAGGTTTTTCACTAACAACAAAACAACAAATTATCCATGCATTTATAAGGAACTAAGCTTTAGGAGCTTTCCATCTTTACTCTCCTCCCTCAACTATTATTTTACTTGCTCGACAGACGCCGACCGGAAGTACAACAGCTACAGCAATTTGTTCAAAACCTTCTTTTTAGTCAACTCTGTGTACACAAACAATGTTCTCAATGATGAGTTCACATGTAGAGCCCCCGGTGATACTTCGAGCAAAGTTCCGAAGTTGTGTCGAGCTTACTTAGTGCTTTAAAAATAGCTATTTTGACGCTAGTGTAAAAGTGCCCCTAGGACTGCCATTCAAAAGGCCATTTGACTGAAAAATGAAAATATGATAAATCTTAAAAGTGTCCGTCCCAAATATGCTTTTAAACAAAAAAATTGAATCGGGTACTTACACAAAAAAGTTGCATTTTGGCAAAAGATAGGCTGAATCTCATTTCTTTATCTTACTATATCTTGTTTTGCGTGTTCACGCAAGACCTAGTGCTGTCCCAATACTCTTTTTGAACGAGGGCTAGGGCTAAGATAAAGGGGTGTATAAATATATAAATGCATATGACACAAAACCCAAGCATTTGACAGACAGAGACGGCATCTTGAAAGTTTGCGATCAATACTGTATGGGGATGTAACCAAGTTGTGTCCCATTTCATAGGGGTATGTTTTCACCCCTAGCCCTTGCCCTTGGTTTCAAGGGCCAAGGGGTAGGGGTAAGATGGAGAAATGGGATTCAGCCTTGTGCTTTAAGCACTCAAGTCCAAAATAAGTTTAAAAAAATAAATAAATTAGTGGATAGTTTTTGCAAGAGTGTTTCATTTGTGTGCAGTTTTTAAAAATAGTGCTTAAGCAATCAAAAAAACTGTAATTGACTGGATCCATTGTTAATGTTAGTAATTATAACTAGGCCTATGTGAAGTCATCAACAATTTACACAATCCCTCAGGCATTCCACCAATACTGCAAATTATTTTTGTGTTGAAATATACTGCCAAGATGGAGGCTCTGCTGCAGAGGAGTAACAGGTCTCTGCAGCGGTTAGAAAGGGTTTTATCTCTGAAGCACCTGTGCATCTATCGGAGGGAGTTTCATATTGTTACTGTAATTACACTTATGTAGCAACATGACTGCAGTGATGTTTTGATTGATTGATTTATTTTATTCATTTTATTTATACCTTCCCACACAAACTTGTGATCTGTCAATCATTGTGGGACTGCAATCATAACAATCCTAGTGTGTGTGTCTGTGTGTGTGTGATGGAAAGTTGTATCAGATTTTTTTTTTT
>NC_045742.1:24025549-24026718 GCF_008692095.1 Etheostoma spectabile
TTTTAACGTTATCTGATGATTGTTGGAGCAGACAATGCCACAACATTTTTTGTGTGAACTGACAACAAAGATTTATCTTTTCTTAATTTACATACAGTAGCACATTTAGAATGTATCCAGAGGTCAAAGTGAACACCAGTCCAGAGGGCAGAAGAGATTAAAGAAGGCAAAGTTATAAATGAAAGCTCACTGTCTATCAATCACGTCTCTCTACTTACTTCCTGTTTCCACATGTTCTGTCATTATCGTTTCTCTGCTCCTGTAAAATGAATCAGAGGCCCAGACACTGAGTTAATTTCCCAATAATTCCCCTCATGTGGGTGTGTGTGCATAAATCTTTAGCCCAGAAAAAGATTGATATGAAAGAAATGGCCGTTGCATGCTGAGAGTTTTATTTAATAAGAGAAGCCTTTGCTGTGCCCTTGGGCAAGTCTGAAATGACTGTGAAAGACTCCCTCTTTGTCTAGTTTGGGGCGGTAGTAGCTCAGTCAGTAGGGAGTTGGGTTGGGAACTAGAGAATAGCTGGTTCATACAGCCAAAAAGTATGGTGCTGCAGTGGTAGCTGGAGAGGTGCCAATTCATCCAGTAGGGCACTGTCAAGTTGCTCTTGAGCAAGGCAAAGAACCCACAACTACTCAGGGTCTTAACCTGACACACCTCCTTCTCTTTGTGTCTAGATCTTCATGCCAAGGCTGCGCCTGCATTATTTGTCCTCTCCTTGACATTATGATCTTTTTAGCGTATCCCTCTCAGGGAGCTTTCACACCTGTAGTTCGTTTACTTTGGTCCGAATCAGTTGGTGAGTTTGTAAACTTGGAGCGATTTGCTCTTGGTCAGTTTGGTTCGGTTTGGTTTCACACCTGGAATAATCCAAGCATACCAAAATGCACCATTACAAATCACGTAAGAACATCCACTACTCTTATTGGTCGGATGTTATCGGTCATTATCTAAAAGACATCTTTAGAGAGACTGGCTAGTTACCTTTTTCTATCCTACAAAACCCATTCAGTCTCCCACGTTCCTTATTTTCCTATTCACTTTCAATTAAGATCAGCACTCAAGGCATACAGTGTCCCCTGGCAGTTTGTTGCCCATTCAAAAATTATTCAGATATAACTTAATAAAATTAAGACAACATTTTCCAACCACTTTTTGTTAGTTTAGTG
>NC_045742.1:24026743-24026855 GCF_008692095.1 Etheostoma spectabile
AAACTCAGTAATAAACATTTTTGTATATGCTAAATTATTATGTAAAGTCTACAAAAAACAAAAATATTAAGTTTAACCATTAAATTAAATCCTGCACTTATTTTTTTTAATG
>NC_045742.1:24026865-24026963 GCF_008692095.1 Etheostoma spectabile
CTTTATTTCTGTTTACAAGGTGCAATTTACTTAAAATAACTAGTTAGCATTGGCATACATTTACCAAAGAAACGAGAAGTATTTGATTCCAGCATTTA
>NC_045742.1:24027021-24027172 GCF_008692095.1 Etheostoma spectabile
GCTTAACAGTCAATGCATCATTTGACATCATTGTTTTAAATTAGCAGATTTTCCTTTTCCTACTAGAACATGTGATCTCAGTTTACTGACTGTAGCTTGACACAATAGCTTGTATTTCAGCAAGTACATCAGTTAAATCATTTTAAAATAA
>NC_045742.1:24027188-24027322 GCF_008692095.1 Etheostoma spectabile
AACAGAAATGATCACAGAAGTAAGTTTTGGACCCAAAAAGTGCTTGAAAGGCCTTCAGATACAATTCCAGAATACCCTCATTAGGCCCAGAAAAATGTAACATCCTTGACCAGAAAAAATGAAACAGTCTTCAG
>NC_045742.1:24027461-24027629 GCF_008692095.1 Etheostoma spectabile
TTCAGCACGCGTGTCACCCTGAGGACAAAGCAGCATGCTCTGGCCAGACTGCAGAGATGTGTAAGCACCGGGTTTCTCTCTCTTCTCCACGGCTTCTGGTTCATGGCAAGCACAAAGCATCAGGTCCTCATGCACACTGCTATCTGCAGTTTCCTGTATGACAGACAA
>NC_045742.1:24027639-24027826 GCF_008692095.1 Etheostoma spectabile
AATAAACTCTTATTTATTGTCATTTAAATCAATATAAAAACGTTATGGTCATATTTTGAACTTAAGAGTTTTACCTTGACCTTTATTTTGCCTTGGTTTACAGAGTGTTAAATGTGCGTGCAAGTATCACCTGACACATGTGTGAGGTTACATTAGCTTGTGGCTTTTTGAGACCTTTCTCAGTCTC
>NC_045742.1:24028014-24028192 GCF_008692095.1 Etheostoma spectabile
AAAACCAGTTGTAACTTTTTGTAAAACAAAAGTTACTTGCCACATGCCAACTGGAGCAAGAAAACAAAACAACAAACTTGTTGATTGCGTGTGTTCCTAAAACTTATTTTAACCACTTTTGCCTCACCTGTATCAGCTCCATAAACAAGTTGTTGATGCACTGACCAACCCCTCTCCT
>NC_045742.1:24028697-24028838 GCF_008692095.1 Etheostoma spectabile
ACCTGTTATGACTAAAAGAAAAATGTTCCAGTTCTTGTAATGTTAGCCTACTTTAGACCCTTATATGAATTCATAAATGCTCAGACAAAAATTTGCACGACATACAATCTGTTTGCTGATGCTGAAAGCCGAAAAAACAAT
>NC_045742.1:24028949-24029056 GCF_008692095.1 Etheostoma spectabile
ATCCTGCACATGACTTGCAACAGTTTAGTCAAAGCTAGTAATTATTGATTTGATTATTGAAATCTACTAAACATGGTGTATATTTGATGTAGAAACCGCATTTGACT
>NC_045742.1:24029066-24029199 GCF_008692095.1 Etheostoma spectabile
CGTTTAATGTTAGCTAATCATTTGAGCGTAACGTTCGGCACATTTGAAAACGCCTCGTGGCATCCTCACAACTGCTAAGGTTAACGTTAGACAAAGAGATAGAGAAAAATAGACGTTCAATTTTGAATACAAT
>NC_045742.1:24029501-24030243 GCF_008692095.1 Etheostoma spectabile
TAATCTGAAAGCAAAATAAAAGGAAATTAATTTGTTGAAAGAAATATACATTTTAAAACAAAGTTGTATGGGCAGTTCCGTTGAAAGACTTTTTACAGTGTGGTATGGTATAAAGTCTAATCAGTTTTTGGTGATATCTGGCTCAAGGCACTTTTCCTCACATTATCTGGGATTGGTCTGCTGTTGGTCAGGTCTGCAACAATATTGCATCCAAAATATCTGCCTTGATTAATGTTACTGTACATGTTACTATCAGTGTTTTGATTCTGGTTGATCTGTCAGCACTTCAGGTCTCTAAAATGCAAAACATGCTATATTTGCTGGACTTACATTCATTTAGAGTTGAAATAGCTCATTTGGGAGAACATTAGACTAAAGATCTAAAGGTCTCTGGTTCAATCCAGGGTGTCGGCTGCATTGGTTGGGTCTTTTGAGGAAGCATGTTTAGAACTGTCAATTAGGGTTATCACTGAAGTCCCTTTGAAACCCATACTTCTTGCCGTTGTTGTTACTTTACTGGATGGATGATTCGAAGGAGACATGGTCGACAGGGAATTCATCACAGAAGTGTGGAAAAGTCCTCGGAGCAGCTCTATTGGACTATTGGGCGATTAGGGTTATCACTGGATTCCCCATGATGTCCCCTTGGAACCCATACTTTTTACTGTTGGTTATTACTTTAGTAAATGGGTGACTGGACGGATGACAGGATGGAGGCCCTGTCAACAGGGAGTTGACTAAG
>NC_045742.1:24030253-24030783 GCF_008692095.1 Etheostoma spectabile
GCAGTGATTCTGCCTGGTGTGGAAGGACCTCTGTTTCCTCAGCTGGTTTATTTCATTTTGAGCAGCTCTGCTGGGCAATTACTGTCTTTCTCTGCAGCAGCAGTTGAAGTTCTTTGTTTTCCCGCAAACAGCCCCCTAATGACATGTGGAACCTTGCTGTTTTTGAAACATCTCTGTTATCTTTTCAATATGTGTTCTTTTTCTCGTAACGGCCACCACAGAATGCAATTTTGAGCTGAAATAGCTTAGTTGGGAGAGCGTTAGACTGAAGATCTAAAGGTCCCTGGTTCAATACCGGGTTCTTTCAGCATTGGTTGGGTCTTTTGAGGAAAGATGGTTAGAACTGTATATTAGGGTTATCACTGAATTCCCCATGAAGTCCCCTTGGAACCCCCTACTCCTTACCGTTGGTTGTTACTTTACTGGATGGATGATTCGACGGAGACATGGTCGACAGGGAATTGATGACAGAACTTTGCGGCAATGCTTAAAGATGAACTTAACTGAAAAACTAACTTTTGATAACTTGT
>NC_045742.1:24030793-24030935 GCF_008692095.1 Etheostoma spectabile
AATTACAAATGAATTACACAAAAAAAATTAATTTAAAAATCAATTTAGCTTTTTTTTAAGCACCACAAAATTTGCATTTGTTAATATTAGAACGCTGACAATATCGATGACGTCACTGGCATGGTAGGACCTGCGAAGGTAT
>NC_045742.1:24030998-24031116 GCF_008692095.1 Etheostoma spectabile
ACGCATTTGAGCCTGTGAGGGACAGGCCTGTAGTGTCTGACTACCACCACATGGAGGATGATCAGTTTCAGGCTCCACTGAAGTACAGGATTGCTTGAGGGGGGTGACAGTGACCGGT
>NC_045742.1:24031144-24031387 GCF_008692095.1 Etheostoma spectabile
CTCTCCTTTATTGTCTCCAAGCACATTATGCATTTCAGGAAATAGACTGCTTATATATTCTTTCCATTTAGAGAAAATAGAAAAAACATGGTTAAGGTCCTGTTCGTTTATGAAAATAGAGGCAGATAGATGGCAAATGTAATTGGTTAATTTTTACAATGGAACTAGCAACTGTTTCTGCATCAACAATCTGCCCTGAGACGGCGAACATCCGCTAGCTTCAGGGTGATTAGAGAGGGACGT
>NC_045742.1:24031397-24031528 GCF_008692095.1 Etheostoma spectabile
GGTTTAGCTAGCGGTTAGTAAACGCATTATTATTGATCTGTGATATCGTCGGAGTCTGGGTTTATTTCTAAACGTCTATGGTCGGAGTGCTAGCTTGGGGAGTTTGTCATAAGAGCTGCCATCGTATTTAG
>NC_045742.1:24031676-24033655 GCF_008692095.1 Etheostoma spectabile
TTTGTGTATGTGACAACAACGTTACACCCAGCCCTTTGCCTAGTAGACTTGATAGTATACTGAAAACAGGTAACCATAGCTCCCTCTCTGTTCTGTGCCTGCCGTGAGCGTTTCAGCGCCCGGTCTGCGGCAGGTAGCATCTAGGGCAGGGGTGTCAAACTCAAATACCCAGTGGGCCAAAATGTAAAACCTGAACAAAGTCAAAAAATTGCTCGTAGGTACTGATAAGTGCTGGCCGAACAGTGGAGATCACTGAGCAGCTTGGTGCGGAGCTGAAGCATGTGTTAGGGATGAACCGTGGAAACTGTGCGGCGCCCATAGCATCAACTTTACTTCGCGTGTCGTTGCACTGGAGTTCAATCAGCTCCATTTGTTGTTGGTTGGTGCATTTCCACATCAACTGCGAAGGGATTACAGCATTCAAATTTGCATTCTGCAACGAAGTCGGCAAATCGCCGGCTAAACTCAGCGGCGAGAACACTGAGTTTTTCAGCAAACTGTGGCATGGGAACACGGGTAGAGATCTGCGCTTTTATGGATTGGCAGCGGGGAAAATGGCAAGGGTTTCCTTGCAGCATCTGATTCTCCACAGCACTTTTAGTTTTGAGGCCCTCACTGCAGCGTACTGTCTGTGATGATGCGCCCCCGCCCCTGAAGCTGCAGGTTCAGCGCATCGAGATCCTAGATGTCACAGAGAAAGGCCAGCTCACACAGGAACTTTTGCTCCGGAGCTCTGCTGTATCCTTCCCTTGTTTTCCAGGAATTGACATATTTCCTCACGCAGCTCGAAACATCTGTTCAGTACTTTCCTCTGCTTAGCCTCTCACCTCTGTGTGATACGGCACGTCTGCGTATTCCGAACCACACTCCTCCAGAAAAGATTTAAACTGGCGGTGATTTAGACCTTTGGCTCTTATAAAGTTAACTACCTGTGTTACTGTGGTCATAACATGTTCCATCTTTAGGGCTTTGGCACACAGTGCTTCCTGATGTATGATGCAGTGGTAAACAGTTAGCTCACCTGCACAGTTCTCTTCCCGCATCTTCTCCCGAACCATGCCCACCAGTCCACTCTTTTTACCGCACATAGCTGGCGCACCATCTGTCGTTAATCCAACGAGTTTATCCCACGGCAGCTTTATTTCAGTTACACATTTGGAAACTTCCTCAAAGATTTCCTTTCCTGTGGTTGTGCCATGCATTGATTTGAATCCCAATAGCTCCTCCGTAACACACAGATTTGAGTCCACTCCACGGATGAAGACTGACAGCTGAGCAGTATCAGATGCGTCGCAGCTCTCATCCACAGCGAGGGAGAACGCAACAAAATCTTTTCCCTTTTCCATCGCTGGTCATACAGATTGGTGGCAAGCTCACATGTCCGATCAGCTACTGGTTTCCTGCTCAGGCTCACTTTTTTGAAAATGCTTTTTTTTTTCTCTGGCATAGACGAGTCACAAACCTTCATCATGCACTTTTTCACGAACTCTCCCTCATTAAGGGCCGGGCTGATTTGCGATCTCTGCTGCCACTATATATAGCCTTTACAGCAGCCTCGCTTTGTGATTGTGCTTTTTTAAACATATTCTGTTGTGAAACCAAACTTCTTTTCATCTCCTCTACTTCTGGCTCCTTTGGTCATGTCAGGGTCCTTGTATTTGTCATGTGTTTCGTTTCATAGTGTCGTCTAATGTTGTACTCCTTACTTACAGCCACGTTGACTCCAAAACAAACACAACGTTTGTCTTTTAGATATGTAAACAGATATTCTGCCTCCCACTGTCCAGAAAGCTCCGGTTTTCTGCCTTTCTTTTCGCCATTTTTGGGAGGTTCGCTCCTGACAGTTGTACCGTCTATGTTGCTATGACTACTGTCCCAGAGGGAGAGCGTTTCTCTGGTCCTGTCTGATTGGCGCGCGAAAACAGCAGAGCATTATGGGAGTCGTAGTATTAGTGGTGAATGCGCTGTATAATACCGTT
>NC_045742.1:24034367-24035015 GCF_008692095.1 Etheostoma spectabile
GCGGGCCAGCTCTAGTAGTAATTTGGTATTGTCTCGCGGGCCAAATATAATTACCCCGGGCCAGAGTTTGACACCCATGATCTAGGGTGTTCCTTGCCGGTGGTCTATCGGTCTGCCCTGCACTGGAGCCTGCAGGCCTCAGGTTACAGTCAGTTGGACTTAACCTCACCAGTGACGCTGTTGTATCAGAAGCACAGCTTTCCAAATAGTCTGTCGCTAAAAAATGCAACAGACTCAAAATCCAGGGGCTGTCGGAGGGCTAGCCCGTTTTAAGGCAGCTAGCTGCTAGCCATGAGTTGAGGACTGTTTTTTCCTTGCCAAAGGTAGCCTGTGGAAACGTGTCGTAACCCCAGCTGCCTTAGCCCTATATAGCTCCTTACTGCAGCCAGGGGCAATACAGTATGACCCCCCTAGACGTCTTTCTTTCCGTTTCCCCAGCCATATGTCCGCTAGCCTCCGACTCTTTGTATGTTGTTCCTATGGCTGCGCTGCTAGTGCTAGTTAGCCGCGGAGTAGCTTACCATGCCAGTGACGTAGTAGATTGTGGAATTCCAACATGGCGGCGCCCATGTTACAAAAACAACACTTTCAACTTGCCATTTTATCCCTTTTAAAAAATGCACCCATTTTAATAATAGTACCAGTGAG
>NC_045742.1:24035025-24035530 GCF_008692095.1 Etheostoma spectabile
TAAAATACATCTGTTATATCACCATAATTCAAATTCCAGTTCAGTTCATCTTTAAGCCCAGTGTGGAATGTCCTCGGAGCAGCTCTATCGGACTATTGGGTGATTAGGGTTATCACTGGATTCCGCATGAAGTCCCTTTTGAATCCATACTCCTAACCGTTGGTTGTTACTTTACTGGATGGATGATTGGAAGGAGACATTGTCGACAGGGAATTGATGACAGAACTTTGCGGCAATGCTTATGCCCAGTGTGGAACGTCCTTGGAGAAGCTCTATTGGACTATTGGGCAATTAGGGTTATCACTGGATTTCCCATGAATTCCCCTCGGAACCAATACTTTTCACCGTTGGTTATTACTTTAGTAAATGGTTGACTGGACGGATGACAGGATGGAGGCCGTGTCAACAGGGAGTTGACTAAGGAACATTGCGGCAGTGGTTCTGCCTGGTGGGGAAGGACCTCTGTTTCCTCAGCTGGTTTATTTCATGTGGAGCAGCTCTGCTG
>NC_045742.1:24035540-24037462 GCF_008692095.1 Etheostoma spectabile
GTCTCTCTCTGCAGCAGCAGTTGAAGTTCTTTGTTTTCCCGCAAACAGGCCCCTAATGATATGTGGAACCTTGCTGTTTTTGAAATATCTCTGTTATCTTTTCGATTTTTGTTCTTTTCCTCGTAACGGCCACCACAGAATGCAATTTTCAGCCAAAATAGCTCAGTTGGGAGAGCGTTGGACTGAAGATCTAGAGGTCACTGGCTCAAACCTGGGTTTTTGCAGAATTGGTTGTGTTTTTTGAGGAAAGATGGTTAGAACTGCCAATTAGGGTTATCGCTGAATTTCCCATGAAGTCCCTTTGGAACCCATACTCCTTACCGTTGGTTGTTACTTTACTGGATGGGTTACTGGGCGGATGACAGAATGGAGGCCATGTCAACAGGGAGTTGACTAAGGAACGTTGCGGCAGTGATTCTACCTGGTGTGGAAGGACCTCTATTTCCTCAGCTGGTTTATTTCATTTGGAGCAGCTCTGCTGGGCAATTACTGTCTCTCACTGCAGCAGCAGTTGAAGTTCTTTGTTTTCCCGCAAAGAGCCCCCAAATGATGTGTGGAACTTTGCTGTTTTTGAAATATCTCTGTTATTTTTTCAATATGTGTTCTTTTCCTCGTAACAGCCACCACAGAATGCAATTTTGAGCTAAAATAGCTCAGTTGGGACAGCGTTAGACTGAAGGTCTAAAGGTCCCTGGTTCAATCCCGTTTTTTGGCAGCGTTGGTTGTGTCTTTTGAGGAAAGATGGTTAGAATTGTCAAATAGGGTTATCACTGAAGTCCCTTTGGAACCCATACTCCGTAACGTTGGTTGTTACTTTACTGGATGGATGATTCGACGGACACATCGTCGACAGGGAATTGATGACAGAACTTTGCGGCAATGCCTATGCCCAGTGTAGAACTTCCTCGGAGCTGATCTATTGGACTATTGGGCAATTAGGGTTATCACTGGATTCCCATGAATTAGTAAATGGGTGACTGGATGGATGACAGGATGGAGGCCCTTCCAAAAGGGAGTTGACTAAGGAACGTTGCGGCAGTGATTCTGCCTGGTGTAGAAGGACCGCTGTTTCCTCAGCTAGTTTATTTCATGTGGAGCAGCTCTGCTGGGCCATTACTGTCTCTCTCTGCAGCAGCAGTTGAAGTTCTTTGTTTTCCCGCAAACAGCCCCCTAATGATATGTGGAACCTTGCTGTTTTTGAAATATCTCTGTTATATTTTCGATGTGTTCTTTTCCTTGTAACGGCCACCACAGAATGCAAGTTTGAGCCGAAATAGCTCAGTTGGGAGAACATTAGACTGAAGATCTAAAGGTCCCTAGTTAAATCCCGGGTTTCGGCGGTATTGGTTGGGTCTTTTGCAGAGATGGGAAGTAACAAAGTACAAATACTTCGTTACTGTACTCAAGTAGATTTTTCTGATATTTTTACTTTACTGTACTATTTATTTTTGTGGCGACTTTTTACTTCTACTCCTTACATTTTAACACAAATATCGGTACTTTCTACTCCTTACATTTTACAAAATTGGCTCGTTACTTTCGTTTTGTACAAGAGGTTATGTCGGACAATAGCGCGGACACGCGCCACACACCGCGAGCGGGTGCGCGCGCCACACGGAGAAAAAATGGAGAGAAATGAAAAGGAGACAAGCTGTCCCGAGGATAATCAGCTGAGATTGTGTGTGTGTGCCTCTTTGAGAACTGTAAGTTGTATAACTCATGTTGTCAGTTCACTTAAGCCTGTTTTTGGTCTATAGTTCTTCACATTTAAAGTTAGCGAGTGGTTTTGGTGTGGTCTTCACCTGTTAGCTAGGTTGCACGTTGGTCTTAATGAAGCATCAACAGTTTCACCAGCTTTATTCGCATGAGTTTGTTTTTTTACCGAACTTCAGATACTGTAGTTCAATTGACAAGTGGATGGA
>NC_045742.1:24037472-24039395 GCF_008692095.1 Etheostoma spectabile
AGAGAGAAGTCGTCTCTGTCTGTTTTAACAGACACACCTGGGGCTAAGTTGGACACCAGAATCAGCTTTAATACAGTCCTTATCTAGTTCTCAACTTTCACATCATTTCACTGGAGTTATCCTTATTATTGTTTATGTCATCAATACCATATTTAATCTAAATGGATGGGAATACATGTAGGCCTACTGTACGTTGCATTTAATGCACGACTAAGACAACTCAACAGATTCAGCATTCTGCATTAATTCACAGCAAATCATTGAGGCTTGATGATGCTAACGTTAGCACATAGTAGCATGGATGGCGCTAACGTTTGCACATAGTAGTATGTAGAGCGACATGATTGAAAATGAAGAAAACAGCAAGACATTCCCATCATCCTCAACCTTATCTGAGAGAAATGTTTGAGCTAGTAGGCATCAAGAAGGACTCCTGGCCAATGTGCTGGGGAATTTCTTCATTAATGTCTGTTTAGTCATTCATATTTTAATCCTTTATTTTATTTCCAGAAGCCGTATTTGAGCACACACATAAATGTAGATTCATTTTTATGTTTGGGGGAAAGATTAAAAATAAAAACTGGATCTGTGAATTCTCACAGAATCACAACTGAATTCATATCTTGCTAATAAGTCAGAATCTTATTAACCTGGAGTCCCAGTCTCTGTCATAATAATCATATATGTTATGTTTTAGGCCTATTGGCAGACAGATATTTAAAATGTAGCCATTGCCATGTAAACACTGTGTCCTCCATGTCCACTGATATTGTCGGTACACGATCCGTCCTGCCTGCACGATCCGTTCTGCGCATGTGCAAGATGTTTGCGCATGCACAGATGATATAATGATGAACTCTGATTTACAACACTGCACGATCTGTTCCCATAGACAGTTCAAGATGTTCTCCTCCACCGGAAAGCTAACATTAGCTTAGCTAAAAACTAATTCGGCTAACCACTAGCGTTAGCTGAGACAGCATGTAAAAGACCCTCAAAACTTAAATTAACTGTTTAAATATATAACAGCTGTTACGTCAGTTCTACTTTACTTGTGCTCATATAAAATACAATCACGCAATACTTGTCCTTATTATTACTGTAAAGTCTCAATTTAGCTGTTGCTGCTTTTCCCACTGTTTAGTTTGAGTAGGCTAACGTTATTTTAATCAAGCTGTCAGCCTGTTAGCCGAAATAGCTGTTAGCTAAACTAACGTCAGCTTCCCGGTAGAGGCTAACCGTTCTCTTAGCTAATACAGTACACGATCTGTCATAGTTGTAGCCGTTAGCCGTTAGCCTCATGGATGTATTAACAGGACGGTTAGCCTCCACCGCCGTTAGCTTCCCGGCCAACCGCCAGCTTGGATTCAGTCTACAATAACTTACTCAACTAACATTGTGGAAAAACAGCTACAGAAAGAAAAAAAAAAAACAGCTATAATATATATAAATATATTATAAGTATATAATATATATATAACCGCCATTGGAGTGTGAAGTGTGTGAGGGTGTTTACCTGATGTCAGGGGTGCCCCTTGTACGGCAGCCTCGGCCACAGTGTTGAATGGTGGGAATGGTGAATGGATCCTGTATGATGGAAAAAGTGCTTGAGTAGTCGTTAAGACTAGAAAAGCGCTATATAAATACAGCACATTTACATTTAGCCGAATTAACTGTTAGCTAAACTAACGCTAGCCTTTCGGTGGAGGCTAAAAGCAGACAGCTACTGTGGAACGGATCGTGCAGTGCCGTAAATCCCTGGTAAATCCTCGTACATCATGATTATCATCTGCGCGTGCACAAACATATTGCACATGCACAGAACAGATCGTGCAGGCAGGACGGATCGTGTACCAACAGATGTCCCTCAGCGTGCTCTCTAGTAACATTTGTGTGCTCCAGGTAGCTTTCGCAAGGCTACTT
>NC_045742.1:24039611-24039729 GCF_008692095.1 Etheostoma spectabile
CTGGTAAGGATGCCTCCTGGGCGCCTCCCTAGGGAGGTGTTCCAGGCACGTCCAGCTGCCAGGAGGCCTCGGGGAAGACCCAGGACTAGGTGGAGAGATTATATCTCCAACCTGGCCT
>NC_045742.1:24040087-24040250 GCF_008692095.1 Etheostoma spectabile
AGCAGCAGTTGAAGTTCTTTGTTTTCCCGCAAAGAGCCCCCAAATGATGTGTGGAATCTTGCTGTTTTTGAAATATATCTTTTAATTTTTCAATATTTGTTCTTTTTCTAGTAGCGGCCACAACAAAATGCAATTTTCAGCCGAAATAGCTCAGTTGGGAGAG
>NC_045742.1:24040260-24087578 GCF_008692095.1 Etheostoma spectabile
AAGATCTAAAGGTCCCTGGTTCAATCCCGGATTTCGGCAGCATTGGTTGGGTCTTTTGAGGAAAGATGGTTAGAACTGTTGTCAGGTTCATAACACTTTAACTTACTAAATAAACACGATCAAGCAAGAAACGAGACGCAGACGGCAAATGTGTAGTTAAAGACAATTGCAAGAGGGGAGCACATCAGAATAGCCACCTATCTGCAGCATGACCTTTCGAGAACTCCGGGGATTCCTCTGCAGTGTTCTTGCTTTATTGGAAGTCAGACACATAGAGATAACAAGGAGAGGACATCTGCTATTTGGTTTATGGCTACCTAAAAGAACCAGGGCAAAGTGCAGGCCTGCACTCTGCCTCCTCTTACTGACCTCGAATCTAAGACACTGGTTATCTCTGAAACATACCACAGCGAGACATTTACTGCCTCTTGGTCATGCAGCAGCGACTAAAGAAAACACAGACACAGTTTGAAAGAAAAGCAGTATTGTTAAATGTGCATTTAAGATTATAAAATATAGTGAAATCAAGGTGTGAATATAATAATCATGAAAGCTATAAATGAAAGTCATAATATTTTAAGACAGTACTACAAGAAATATGAAATAAAAGACTTATAAAAATGAATTTCTCTGTCAACTGTCGACTAGGGTTATCGCTGAATTCCACATGAAGTCCCTTTGGAACAAAGAGCCCCCAAATGATGTTTGGAACCTTGCTGTTTCTGAAATATCTCTGTTAGTTGTTCGATATACGTTTTTTCCTCGTAACAGCCACCACAAAACGCTATTTTGAGCCGAAATAGCTCAGTTGGGAGAGCGTTAGACTGAAGATCTAAAGGTCCCTGGTTCAATCCCGGATTTCGGCAGCATTGGTTGTGTCTTTTGAGGAAAGATGGTTAGAACTGTCGATTAGGGTTATCACTGAATTCCACATGAAGTCCCTATGGAACCCATACTCCTTACCGTTGGTTGTTACTGGACGGATGACAGGATGGATGCCATGTCAACAGGGAGTTGACTAAGGAACGTTGCGGCAGTGATTGTACCTGGTGTGGAAGGACCTCTGTTTCCTCAGCTGGTTTATTTCATTTGGAGCAGCTCTGCTGGGCAATTACTTTCTCTCTCTGCAGCAGCAGTTGAAGTTCTTTGTTTTCCCGCAAAGAGCCCCCAAATGATGTGTGGAACCTTGCTGTTTTTGAAATATCTCTGTTAGTTGTTCGATATACGTTTTTTCCTCGTAACAGCCACCACAAAATGCTATTCTGAGCCGAATTAGCTCAGTTGGGAGAGCGTTAGACTGAAGATCTAAAGGTCGTTGGTTCAATCCCGGGTTTTGGCAGCATTGGTTGGGTCATTTGAGGAAAGATGGTTAGAACTATCGATTAGGGTTATCACTGAATTCCACATGAAGTCCCTTTGGAACCCATACTCCTTACCGTTGGTTGTTACTGGACGGATGACAGGATGGATGCCATGTCAACAGGGAGTTGACTAAGGAACGTTGGGGCAGTGATTCTACCTGGTGTGGAAGGACCTCTGTTTCCTCAGCTGGTTTATTTCCTTTGGAGCAGCTCTGCTGGGCAATTACTGTCTCCCTCTGCAGCAGCAGTTGAAGTTCTTTGTTATCCCACAAACAGCCCCCTAATGATATGTGGAACCTTACTGTTTTTGAAATATCTCTTGTAATTTTTCAATATTTGTTCTTTTCCTTGTAACGGCCACAACAGAATGCAATTTTCAGCTGAAATAGCTCAGTTCGGAGAGCGTTAGACTGAAGATCTAAAGGTCCCTGGTTCAATCCCAGGTTTTGGCAGCATTGGTTGGGTCTTTTGAGGAAAGATGGTTAGAACTGTTGACTAGGGTTATCACTGAATTCCACATGAAGTCCCTTTGGAACCCATACTCCTTACCGTTGGTTGTTACTTTACTGGATGGGTTACTGTACGGATGACAGGATGGATGCCATGTCAACAGGGAGTTGACTAAGGAACGTTGGGGCAGTGATTCTACCTGG
The DNA here is from genome assembly GCF_008692095.1 of Etheostoma spectabile. NCBI lineage: Eukaryota > Metazoa > Chordata > Actinopteri > Perciformes > Percidae > Etheostoma > Etheostoma spectabile. Next base: position 24,042,275 of record NC_045742.1, read on the forward strand.
TGTGGAAGGATCTTTGTTTCCTCAGCTGGTTTATTTCATGTGGAGCAGCTCTGCTGGGCAATTACTGTCTCTCTCTGCAGCAGCAGTTGAAGTTCTTTGTTATCCCACAAACAGCCCCATAATGATATGTGGAACCTTACTGTTTTTGAAATATCTCTTTTAATTTTTCAATATTTGTTCTTTTTCTCGTAATGGCCACAACAAAACGCAATTTTCAGCTGAAATAGCTCAGTTGGGAGAGCGTTAGACTGAAGATCTAAAGGTCCCTGGTTCAATCCCGGGTTTCGGCAGCATTTGTTGGGTCTTTTGAGGAAAGATGGTTAGAACTGTCGATTAGGGTTATCACTGAATTCCACATGAAGTCCCTTTGGAACCCATACTCCTTACCGTTGGTTGTTACTTTACTGGATGGGTTACTGGACGGATGACAGGATGGATGCCATGTCAACAGCGAGTTGACTAAGGAACGTTGGGGCAGTGATTCTACCTGGTGTGGAAGGACCTCTGTTTCCTCAGCTGGTTTATTTCATTTGGAGCAGCTCTGCTGCGCAATTACTGTCTCTCTCTGCAGCAGCAGTTGAAGTTCTTTGTTTTCCCGCAAAGAGCCCCCAAATGATGTGTGGAACCCTGCTGTTTTTGAAATATCTCTGTTATTTTTTTCGATATGTGTTCTTTTCCTCGTAACCGCCACCACAAAATGTTATTTTGAGCCGGAATAGCTCAGTTGGGAGAGCGTTAGACTGAAGATCTAAAGGTCCCTGGTTCAATCCCGGGTTTCGGCAGCATTGGTGGGATCTTTTGAGGAAAGATGCTTAGAACTGTCGATAAGGGTTATCACTGAATTCCACAAGAAGTCCCTTTGGAACCCATACTCCTTACCGTTGGTTGTTACTGGACGGATGACAGGATGGATGCCATGTCAACAGGGAGTTGACTAAGGAACGTTGGGGCAGTTATTGTACCTGGTGTGGAAGGACCTCTGTTTCCTCAGCTGGTTTATTTCATTTGGAGCAGCTCTGCTGGGCAATTACTTTCTCTCTCTGCAGCAGCAGTTGAAGTTCTTTGTTTTCCTGCAAAGAGCCCCCAAATGATGTGTGGAACCTTGCTGTTTTTGAAATATCTCTGTTAGTTGTTCGATATACGTTTTTTCCTCGTGACAGCCACCACAAAATGCCGTTTTGAGCCGAAATAGCTCAGTTGGGAGAGCGTTAGACTGAAGATCTAAAGGTCCCTGGTTCAATCCCAGGTTTCGGCAGGATTGGTTGGGTCTTTTGAGGAAAGATGGTTAGAACTGTCAACTAGGGTTATCACTGAATTCCACATGAAGTCCCTTTGGAACCCATACTCCTTACCGTTGGTTGTTACTGGAGGGATGACGGGATGGATGCCATGTCAACAGGGAGTTGACTAAGGAACGTTGGGGCAGTGATTGTACCTGGTGTGGAAGGACCTCTGTTTCCTCAGCTGGTTTATTTCATTTGGAGCAGCTTTGCTGGGCAATTACTGTCTCTCTCTGCAGCAGCAGTTGAAGTTCTTTGTTTTCCTGCAAAGAGCCCCCAAATGATGTGTGGAACCTTGCTGTTTTTGAAATATCTCTGTTAGTTGTTCGATATACGTTTTTTCCTCGTGACAGCCACCACAAAATGCCGTTTTGAGCCGAAATAGCTCAGTTGGGAGAGCGTTAGACTGAAGATCTAAAGGTCCCTGGTTCAATCCCAGGTTTCGGCAGCATTGGTTGGGTCTTTTGAGGAAAGATGGTTAGAACTGTCGACTAGGGTTATCACTGAATTCCACATGAAGTCCCTTTGGAACCCATACTCCTTACCGTTGGTTGTTACTGGACGGATGACGGGATGGATGCCATGTCAACAGGGAGTTGACTAAGGAACGTTGGGGCAGTGATTGTACCTGGTGTGGAAGGACCTCTGTTTCCTCAGCTGGTTTATTTCATTTGGAGCAGCTTTGCTGGGCAATTACTGTCTCTCTCTGCAGCAGCAGTTGAAGTTCTTTGTTTTCCTGCAAAGAGCCCCCAAATGATGTGTGGAACCTTGCTGTTTTTGAAATATCTCTGTTAGTTTTCGATATACGTTTTTTCCTCGTGACAGCCACCACAAAATGCCGTTTTGAGCCGAAATAGCTCAGTTGGGAGAGCGTTAGACTGAAGATCTAAAGGTCCCTGGTTCAATCCCAGGTTTCGGCAGGATTGGTTGGGTCTTTTGAGGAAAGATGGTTAGAACTGTCAACTAGGGTTATCACTGAATTCCACATGAAGTCCCTTTGGAACCCATACTCCTTACCGTTGGTTGTTACTGGAGGGATGACGGGATGGATGCCATGTCAACAGGGAGTTGACTAAGGAACGTTGGGGCAGTGATTGTACCTGGTGTGGAAGGACCTCTGTTTCCTCAGCTGGTTTATTTCATTTGGAGCAGCTTTGCTGGGCAATTACTGTCTCTCTCTGCAGCAGCAGTTGAAGTTCTTTGTTTTCCTGCAAAGAGCCCCCAAATGATGTGTGGAACCTTGCTGTTTTTGAAATATCTCTGTTAGTTGTTCGATATACGTTTTTTCCTCGTGACAGCCACCACAAAATGCCGTTTTGAGCCGAAATAGCTCAGTTGGGAGAGCGTTAGACTGAAGATCTAAAGGTCCCTGGTTCAATCCCAGGTTTCGGCAGCATTGGTTGGGTCTTTTGAGGAAAGATGGTTAGAACTGTCGACTAGGGTTATCACTGAATTCCACATGAAGTCCCTTTGGAACCCATACTCCTTACCGTTGGTTGTTACTGGACGGATGACAGGATGGATGCCATGTCAACAGGGAGTTGACTAAGGAACGTTGGGGCAGTGATTGTACCTGGTGTGGAAGGACCTCTGTTTCCTCAGCTGGTTTATTTCATTTGGAGCAGCTCTGCTGGGCAATTACTTTCTCTCTCTGCAGCAGCAGTTGAAGTTCTTTGTTTTCCCGCAAAGAGCCCCCAAATGATGTGTGGAACCTTGCTGTTTTTGAAATATCTCTGTTAGTTGTTCGATATACGTTTTTTCCTCGTAACAGCCACCACAAAATGCTATTTTGAGCCGAAATAGCTCAGTTGGGAGAGCGTTAGACTGAAGATCTAAAGGTCCCTGGTTCAATCCCGGGTTTCGGCAGCATTGGTTGGGTCTTTTGAGGAAAGATGGTTAGAACTGTCGATTAGGGTTATCACTGAATTCCACATGAAGTCCCTTTGGAACCCATACTCCTTACCGTTGGTTGTTACTGGACGGATGACAGGATGGATGCCATGTCAACAGGGAGTTGACTAAGGAACGTTGGGGCAGTGATTCTACCTGGTGTGGAAGGATCTCTGTTTCCTCAGCTGGTTTATTTCATTTGGAGCAGCTCTGCTGGGCAATTACTGTCTCTCTCTGCAGCAGCAGTTGAAGTTCTTTGTTATCCCACAAACAGCCCCCTAATGATATGTGGAACCTTACTGTTTTTGAAATATCTCTTTTAATTTTTCAATAGTTGTTCTTTTCCTTGTAACGGCCACAACAAAATACAGTTTTCAGCCGAAATAGCTCAGTTGGGAGAGCGTTAGACTGAAGATCTAAAGGTCCCTGGTTCAATCCCAGGTTTCGGCAGCATTGGTTGGGTCTTTTGAGGAAAGATGGTTAGAACTGTCGACTAGGGTTATCACTGAATTCCACATGAAGTCCCTTTGGAACCCATACTCCTTACCGTTGGTTGTTACTTTACTGGATGGGTTACTGGACGGATGACAGGATGGATGCCATGTCAACAGGGAGTTGACTAAGGAACGTTGGGGCAGTGATTCTACCTGGTGTGGAAGGATCTCTGTTTCCTCAGCTGGTTTATTTCATGTGGAGCAGCTCTGCTGGGCAATTACTGTCTCTCTCTGCAGCAGCAGTTGAAGTTCTTTGTTATCCCACAAACAGCCCCATAATGATATGTGGAACCTTACTGTTTTTGAAATATCTCTTTTAATTTTTCAATATTTGTTCTTTTTCTCGTAACGGCCACAACAAAATGCAATTTTCAGCCGAAATAGCTCAGTTGGGAGAGCGTTAGACTGAAGATCTAAAGGTCCCTGGTTCAATCCCGGGTTTCGGCAGCATTTGTTGGGACTTTTGAGGAAAGATGGTTAGAACTGTCGATTAGGGTTATCACTGAATTCCACATGAAGTCCCTTTGGAACCCATACTCCTTACCGTTGGTTGTTACTTTACTGGATGGGTTACTGGACGGATGACAGGATGGATGCCATGTCAACAGCGAGTTGACTAAGGAACGTTGGGGCAGTGATTCTACCTGGTGTGGAAGGACCTCTGTTTCCTCAGCTGGTTTATTTCATTTGGAGCAGCTCTGCTGCGCAATTACTGTCTCTCTCTGCAGCAGCAGTTGAAGTTCTTTGTTTTCCCGCAAAGAGCCCCCAAATGATGTGTGGAACCTGCTGTTTTTGAAATATCTCTGTTATTTTTTCGATATGTGTTCTTTTCCTCGTAACCGCCACCACAAAATGTTATTTTGAGCCGAAATAGCTCAGTTGGGAGAGCGTTAGACTGAAGATCTAAAGGTCCCTGGTTCAATCCCGGGTTTCGGCAGCATTGGTGGGTCTTTTGAGGAAAGATGGTTAGAACTGTCGATAAGGGTTATCACTGAATTCCACAAGAAGTCCCTTTGGAACCCATACTCCTTACCGTTGGTTGTTACTGGACGGATGACAGGATGGATGCCATGTCAACAGGGAGTTGACTAAGGAACGTTGGGGCAGTGATTGTACCTGGTGTGGAAGGACCTCTGTTTCCTCAGCTGGTTTATTTCATTTGGAGCAGCTCTGCTGGGCAATTACTTCTCTCTCTGCAGCAGCAGTTGAAGTTCTTTGTTTTCCCGCAAAGAGCCCCCAAATGATGTGTGGAACCTTGCTGTTTTTGAAATATCTCTGTTATTTTTCGATATGTGTTCTTTTCCTCGTAACGGCCACCAAAAATGCTATTTTGAGCCGAAATAGCTCAGTTGGGAGAGCGTTAGACTGAAGATCTAAAGGTCCCTGGTTCAATCCCGGGTTTCGGCAGCATTGGTTGGGTCTTTTGAGGAAAGATGGTTAGAACTGTCGATAGGGTTATCACTGAATTCCACATGAAGTCCCTTTGGAACCCATACTCCTTACCGTTGGTTGTTACTGGACGGATGACAGGATGGATGCCATGTCAACAGGGAGTTGACTAAGGAACGTTGGGGCAGTGATTGTACCTGGTGTGGAAGGACCTCTGTTTCCTCAGCTGGTTTATTTCATTTGGAGCAGCTCTGCTGGGCAATTACTGTCTCTCTCTGCAGCAGCAGTTGAAGTTCTTTGTTTTCCTGCAAAGAGCCCCCAAATGATGTGTGGAACCTTGCTGTTTTTGAAATATCTCTGTTAGTTGTTCGATATACGTTTTTTCCTCGTGACAGCCACCACAAAATGCCGTTTTGAGCCGAAATAGCTCAGTTGGGAGAGCGTTAGACTGAAGATCTAAAGGTCCCTGGTTCAATCCCAGGTTTCGGCAGCATTGGTTGGGTCTTTTGAGGAAAGATGGTTAGAACTGTCGACTAGGGTTATCACTGAATTCCACATGAAGTCCCTTTGGAACCCATACTCCTTACCGTTGGTTGTTACTGGACGGATGATGGGATGGATGCCATGTCAACAGGGAGTTGACTAAGGAACGTTGGGGCAGTGATTGTACCTGGTGTGGAAGGACCTCTGTTTCCTCAGCTGGTTTATTTCATTTGGAGCAGCTTTGCTTGGCAATTACTGTCTCTCTCTGCAGCAGCAGTTGAAGTTCTTTGTTTTCCTGCAAAGAGCCCCCAAATGATGTGTGGAACCTTGCTGTTTTTGAAATATCTCTGTTAGTTGTTCGATATACGTTTTTTCCTCGTGACAGCCACCACAAAATGCCGTTTTGAGCCGAAATAGCTCAGTTGGGAGAGCGTTAGACTGAAGATCTAAAGGTCCCTGGTTCAATCCCAGGTTTCGGCAGGATTGGTTGGGTCTTTTGAGGAAAGATGGTTAGAACTGTCAACTAGGGTTATCACTGAATTCCACATGAAGTCCCTTTGGAACCCATACTCCTTACCGTTGGTTGTTACTGGAGGGATGACGGGATGGATGCCATGTCAACAGGGAGTTGACTAAGGAACGTTGGGGCAGTGATTGTACCTGGTGTGGAAGGACCTCTGTTTCCTCAGCTGGTTTATTTCATTTGGAGCAGCTTTGCTGGGCAATTACTGTCTCTCTCTGCAGCAGCAGTTGAAGTTCTTTGTTTTCCTGCAAAGAGCCCCCAAATGATGTGTGGAACCTTGCTGTTTTTGAAATATCTCTGTTAGTTGTTCGATATACGTTTTTTCCTCGTGACAGCCACCACAAAATGCCGTTTTGAGCCGAAATAGCTCAGTTGGGAGAGCGTTAGACTGAAGATCTAAAGGTCCCTGGTTCAATCCCAGGTTTCGGCAGCATTGGTTGGGTCTTTTGAGGAAAGATGGTTAGAACTGTCGACTAGGGTTATCACTGAATTCCACATGAAGTCCCTTTGGAACCCATACTCCTTACCGTTGGTTGTTACTGGACGGATGACGGGATGGATGCCATGTCAACAGGGAGTTGACTAAGGAACGTTGGGGCAGTGATTGTACCTGGTGTGGAAGGACCTCTGTTTCCTCAGCTGGTTTATTTCATTTGGAGCAGCTTTGCTGGGCAATTACTGTCTCTCTCTGCAGCAGCAGTTGAAGTTCTTTGTTTTCCTGCAAAGAGCCCCCAAATGATGTGTGGAACCTTGCTGTTTTTGAAATATCTCTGTTAGTTGTTCGATATACGTTTTTTCCTCGTGACAGCCACCACAAAATGCCGTTTTGAGCCGAAATAGCTCAGTTGGGAGAGCGTTAGACTGAAGATCTAAAGGTCCCTGGTTCAATCCCAGGTTTCGGCAGGATTGGTTGGGTCTTTTGAGGAAAGATGGTTAGAACTGTCGACTAGGGTTATCACTGAATTCCACATGAAGTCCCTTTGGAACCCATACTCCTTACCGTTGGTTGTTACTTTACTGGATGGGTTACTGGACGGATGACAGGATGGAGGCCCTGTAAACAGGGAGTTCAATAAGGAACGTTGGGGCAGTGATTCTGCCTGGTGTGGAAGGACCTCTGTTTCCTCAGCTGGTTTATTTCGTGTGGAGCTGCTCTGCTGGGCAATTACTTTCTCTCTCTGCAGCAGCAGTTGAAGTTCTTTGTTTTCCCGCAAAGAGCCCCCAAATGATGTGTGGAACCCTGCTGTTTTTGAAATATCTCTGTTATTTTTTTCGATATGTGTTCTTTTCCTCGTAACGGCCACCACAAAATGCTATTTTGAGCCGAAATAGCTCAGTTGGGAGAGCGTTAGACTGAAGATCTAAAGGTCCCTGGTTCAATCCCGAGTTTCGGCAGCATTGGTTGGGTCTTTTGAGGAAAGATGGTTAGAACTGTCGATTAGGGTTATTACTGAATTCCACAAGAAGTCCCTTTGGAACCCATACTCCTTACCGTTGGTTGTTACTTTACTGGATGGGTTACTGGACGGATGACAGGATGGATGCCATGTCAAAAGGGAGTTGACTAAGGAACGTTGGGGCAGTGATTCTACCTGGTGTGGAAGGATCTCTGTTTCCTCAGCTGGTTTATTTCATTTGGAGCAGCTCTGCTGCGCAATTACTGTCTCTCTCTGCAGCAGCAGTTGAAGTTCTTTGTTATCCCACAAACAGCCCCCTAGTGATATGTGGAACCTTACTGTTTTTGAAATATCTCTTTTAATTTTTCAATATTTGTTCTTTTTCTCGTAACGGCCACAACAAAATGCAATTTTCAGCTGAAATAGCTCAGTTGGGAGAGCGTTAGACTGAAGATCTAAAGGTCCCTGGTTCAATCCCGGGTTTCGGCAGCATTGGTTGGGTCTTTTGAGGAAAGATGGTTAGAACTGTCGACTAGGGTTATCACTGAATTCCACATGAAGTCCCTTTGGAACCCATACTCCTTACCGTTGGTTGTTACTTTACTGGATGGGTTACTGGACGGATGACAGGATGGATGCCATGTCAACAGGGAGTTGACTAAGGAACGTTGGGGCAGTGATTCTACCTGGTGTGGAAGGATCTCTGTTTCCTCAGCTGGTTTATTTCATTTGGAGCAGCTCTGCTGGGCAATTACTGTCTCTCTCTGCAGCAGCAGTTGAAGTTCTTTGTTATCCCACAAACAGCCCCATAATGATATGTGGAACCTTACTGTTTTTGAAATATCTCTTTTAATTTTTCAATATTTGTTCTTTTTCTCGTAACGGCCACAACAAAATGCAATTTTCAGCCGAAATAGCTCAGTTGGGAGAGCGTTAGACTGAAGATCTAAAGGTCCCTGGTTCAATCCCGGGTTTCGGCAGCATTTGTTGGGACTTTTGAGGAAAGATGGTTAGAACTGTCGATTAGGGTTATCACTGAATTCCACATGAAGTCCCTTTGGAACCCATACTCCTTACCGTTGGTTGTTACTTTACTGGATGGGTTACTGGACGGATGACAGGATGGATGCCATGTCAACAGCGAGTTGACTAAGGAATGTTGGGGCAGTGATTCTACCTGGTGTGGAAGGACCTCTGTTTCCTCAGCTGGTTTATTTCATTTGGAGCAGCTCTGCTGCGCAATTACTGTCTCTCTCTGCAGCAGCAGTTGAAGTTCTTTGTTTTCCCGCAAAGAGCCCCCAAATGATGTGTGGAACCCTGCTGTTTTTGAAATATCTCTGTTATTTTTTTCGATGTGTTCTTTTCCTCGTAACCGCCACCACAAAATGTTATTTTGAGCCGGAATAGCTCAGTTGGGAGAGCGTTAGACTGAAGATCTAAAGGTCCCTGGTTCAATCCCGGGTTTCGGCAGCATTGGTGGGATCTTTTGAGGAAAGATGCTTAGAACTGTCGATAAGGGTTATCACTGAATTCCACAAGAAGTCCCTTTGGAACCCATACTCCTTACCGTTGGTTGTTACTGGACGGATGACAGGATGGATGCCATGTCAACAGGGAGTTGACTAAGGAACGTTGGGGCAGTTATTGTACCTGGTGTGGAAGGACCTCTGTTTCCTCAGCTGGTTTATTTCATTTGGAGCAGCTCTGCTGGGCAATTACTTTCTCTCTCTGCAGCAGCAGTTGAAGTTCTTTGTTTTCCCGCAAAGAGCCCCCAAATGATGTGTGGAACCTTGCTGTTTTTGAAATATCTCTGTTATTTTTTCGATATGTGTTCTTTTCCTCGTAATGGCCACCAAATAATGCTATTTTGAGCCGAAATAGCTCAGTTGGGAGAGCGTTAGACTGAAGATCTAAAGGTCCCTGGTTCAATCCCGGGTTTCGGCAGCATTGGTTGGGTCTTTTGAGGAAAGATGGTTAGAACTGTCGATTAGGGTTATCACTGAATTCCACATGAAGTCCCTTTGGAACCCATACTCCTTACCGTTGGTTGTTACTGGACGGATGACGGGATGGATGCCATGTCAACAGGGAGTTGACTAAGGAACGTTGGGGCAGTGATTGTACCTGGTGTGGAAGGACCTCTGTTTCCTCAGCTGGTTTATTTCATTTGGAGCAGCTTTGCTGGGCAATTACTGTCTCTCTCTGCAGCAGCAGTTGAAGTTCTTTGTTTTCCTGCAAAGAGCCCCCAAATGATGTGTGGAACCTTGCTGTTTTTGAAATATCTCTGTTAGTTGTTCGATATACGTTTTTTCCTCGTGACAGCCACCACAAAATGCCGTTTTGAGCCGAAATAGCTCAGTTGGGAGAGCGTTAGACTGAAGATCTAAAGGTCCCTGGTTCAATCCCAGGTTTCGGCAGCATTGGTTGGGTCTTTTGAGGAAAGATGGTTAGAACTGTCGACTAGGGTTATCACTGAATTCCACATGAAGTCCCTTTGGAACCCATACTCCTTACCGTTGGTTGTTACTGGACGGATGACGGGATGGATGCCATGTCAACAGGGAGTTGACTAAGGAACGTTGGGGCAGTGATTGTACCTGGTGTGGAAGGACCTCTGTTTCCTCAGCTGGTTTATTTCATTTGGAGCAGCTTGCTGGGCAATTACTGTCTCTCTCTGCAGCAGCAGTTGAAGTTCTTTGTTTTCCTGCAAAGAGCCCCCAAATGATGTGTGGAACCTTGCTGTTTTTGAAATATCTCTGTTATTTTTCGATATACGTTTTTTCCTCGTGACAGCCACCACAAAATGCCGTTTTGAGCCGAAATAGCTCAGTTGGGAGAGCGTTAGACTGAAGATCTAAAGGTCCCTGGTTCAATCCCAGGTTTCGGCAGCATTGGTTGGGTCTTTTGAGGAAAGATGGTTAGAACTGTCGACTAGGGTTATCACTGAATTCCACATGAAGTCCCTTTGGAACCCATACTCCTTACCGTTGGTTGTTACTGGAGGGATGACGGGATGGATGCCATGTCAACAGGGAGTTGACTAAGGAACGTTGGGGCAGTGATTGTACCTGGTGTGGAAGGACCTCTGTTTCCTCAGCTGGTTTATTTCATTTGGAGCAGCTTTGCTGGGCAATTACTGTCTCTCTCTGCAGCAGCAGTTGAAGTTCTTTGTTTTCCTGCAAAGAGCCCCCAAATGATGTGTGGAACCTTGCTGTTTTTGAAATATCTCTGTTAGTTTTCGATATACGTTTTTTCCTCGTAACAGCCACCACAAAATGCCGTTTTGAGCCGAAATAGCTCAGTTGGGAGAGCGTTAGACTGAAGATCTAAAGGTCCCTGGTTCAATCCCAGGTTTCGGCAGCATTGGTTGGGTCTTTTGAGGAAAGATGGTTAGAACTGTCGACTAGGGTTATCACTGAATTCCACATGAAGTCCCTTTGGAACCCATACTCCTTACCGTTGGTTGTTACTGGACGGATGACGGGATGGATGCCATGTCAACAGGGAGTTGACTAAGGAACGTTGGGGCAGTGATTGTACCTGGTGTGGAAGGACCTCTGTTTCCTCAGCTGGTTTATTTCATTTGGAGCAGCTTTGCTGGGCAATTACTGTCTCTCTCTGCAGCAGCAGTTGAAGTTCTTTGTTTTCCTGCAAAGAGCCCCCAAATGATGTGTGGAACCTTGCTGTTTTTGAAATATCTCTGTTAGTTGTTCGATATACGTTTTTTCCTCGTGACAGCCACCACAAAATGCCGTTTTGAGCCGAAATAGCTCAGTTGGGAGAGCGTTAGACTGAAGATCTAAAGGTCCCTGGTTCAATCCCAGGTTTCGGCAGGATTGGTTGGGTCTTTTGAGGAAAGATGGTTAGAACTGTCGACTAGGGTTATCACTGAATTCCACATGAAGTCCCTTTGGAACCCATACTCCTTACCGTTGGTTGTTACTTTACTGGATGGGTTACTGGACGGATGACAGGATGGATGCCATGTCAAAAGGGAGTTGACTAAGGAACGTTGGGGCAGTGATTCTACCTGGTGTGGAAGGACCTCTGTTTCCTCAGCTGGTTTATTTCATTTGGAGCAGCTCTGCTGCGCAATTACTGTCTCTCTCTGCAGCAGCAGTTGAAGTTCTTTGTTTTCCCGCAAAGAGCCCCCAAATGATGTGTGGAACCTTGCTGTTTTTGAAATATCTCTGTTATTTTTTCGATATGTGTTCTTTTCCTCGTAACGGCCACCACAAAATGCTATTTTGTGCCGAAATAGCTCAGTTGGGAGAGCGTTAGACTGAAGATCTAAAGGTCCCTGGTTCAATCCCGGGTTTCGGCATTATTGGTTTGGTCTTTTGAGGAAAGATGGTTAGAACTGTCGACTAGGGTTATCACTGAATTCCACATGAAGTCCCTTTGGAACCCATACTCCTTACCGTTGGTTGTTACTTTACTGGATGGGTTACTGGACGGATGACAGGATGGAGGCCCTGTAAACAGGGAGTTCAATAAGGAACGTTGGGGCAGTGATTCTGCCTGGTGTGGAAGGACCTCTGTTTCCTCAGCTGGTTTATTTCGTGTGGAGCTGCTCTGCTGGGCAATTACTGTCTCTCTCTGCAGCAGCAGTTGAAGTTCTTTGTTTTCCCACAAACAGCCCCCTAATGATATGTGGAACCTTACTGTTTTTGAAATATCTCTTTTAAGTTTTCAATATTTGTTCTTTTCCTCGTAACGGCCACCACAAAATGCAATTTTCAGCCGAAATAGCTCAGTTGGGAGAGCGTTAGACTGAAGATCTAAAGGTCCCTGGTTCAATCCCGGGTTTCGGCAGCATTGGTTGGGTCTTTTGAGGAAAGATGGTTAGAACTGTCGATTAGGGTTATCACTGAATTCCACATGAAGTCCCTTTGGAACCCATACTCCTTACCGTTGGTTGTTACTTTACTGGATGGGTTACTGGACGGATGACAGGATGGATGCCATGTCAACAGGGAGTTGACTAAGGAACGTTGGGGCAGTGATTCTACCTGGTGTGGAAGGACCTCTGTTTCCTCAGCTGGTTTATTTCATTTGGAGCAGCTCTGCTGCGCAATTACTGTCTCTCTCTGCAGCAGCAGTTGAAGTTCTTTGTTTTCCCACAAACAGCCCCCAAATGATATGTGGAACCTTACTGTTTTTGAAATATCTCTTTTATTTTTCAATATTTGTTCTTTTCCTCGTAACGGCCACCACAAAATGCAATTTTCTGCCGAAATAGCTCAGTTGGGAGAGCGTTAGACTGAAGGTCTAAAGGTCCCTGGTTCAATCCCAGGTTTTGGCAGCATTGGTTGGGTCTTTTGAGGAAAGATGGTTAGAACTGTCGATTAGGGTTATCACTGAATTCCACATGAAGTCCCTTTGGAACCCATACTCCTTACCGTTGGTTGTTACTTTACTGGATGGGTTACTGGACGGATGACAGGATGGATGCCATGTCAACAGGGAGTTGACTAAGGAACGTTGGGGCAGTGATTGTACCTGGTGTGGAAGGACCTCTGTTTCCTCAGCTGGTTTATTTCATTTGGAGCAGCTCTGCTGGGCAATTACTTTCTCTCTCTGCAGCAGCAGTTGAAGTTCTTTGTTTTCACGCAAAGTGCCCGCAAATGATGTGTGGAACCTTGCTGTTTTTGAAATATCTCTGTTGTTTTTTTCGATATGTGTTCTTTTCCTCGTAACAGCCACCACAAAATGCTATTTTGAGCCGAAATAGCTCAGTTGGGAGAGTGTTAGACTGAAGATCTAAAGGTCCCTGGTTCAATCCCGGGTTTCGGCAGCATTCGTTGGGTCTTTTGAGGAAAGATGGTTAGAACTGTCGATAAGGGTTATCACTGAATTCCACATGAAGTCCCTTTGGAACCCATACTCCTTACCGTTGGTTGTTACTGGACGGATGACAGGATGGATGCCATGTCAACAGGGAGTTGACTAAGGAACGTTGGGGCAGTGATTGTACCTGGTGTGGAAGGACCTCTGTTTCCTCAGCTGGTTTATTTCATTTGGAGCAGCTCTGCTGGGCAATTACTGTCTCTCTCTGCAGCAGCAGTTGAAGTTCTTTGTTTTCCCGCAAAGAGCCCCCAAATGATGTGTGGAACCTTGCTGTTTTTGAAATATCTCTGTTATTTTTCGATATTTGTTCTTTTCCTCGTAACGGCCACCACAAAATGCTATTTTGAGCCGAAATAGCTCAGTTGGGAGAGCGTTAGACTGAAGATCTAAAGGTCCCTGGTTCAATCCCGGTTTCGGCAGCATTGGTTGGGTCTTTTGAGGAAAGATGGTTAGAACTGTCGATAGGGTTATCACTGAATTCCACATGAAGTCCCTTTGGAACCCATACTCCTTACCGTTGGTTGTTACTGGACGGATGACAGGATGGATGCCATGTCAACAGGGAGTTGACTAAGGAACGTTGGGGCAGTGATTGTACCTGGTGTGGAAGGACCTCTGTTTCCTCAGCTGGTTTATTTCATTTGGAGCAGCTCTGCTGGGCAATTACTGTCTCTCTCTGCAGCAGCAGTTGAAGTTCTTTGTTTTCCCAAAAGAGCCCCCAAATGATGTGTGGAACCTTGCTGTTTTTGAAATATCTCTGTTATTTTTCGATATGTGTTCTTTCCTCGTAACAGCCACCACAAAATGCTATTTTGAGCCGAAATAGCTCAGTTGGGAGAGCGTTAGACTGAAGATCTAAAGGTCCCTGGTTCAATCCCGGGTTTCGGCAGCATTGGTTGGGTCTTTTGAGGAAAGATGGTTAGAACTGTCGATAGGGTTATCACTGAATTCCACATGAAGTCCCTTTGGAACCCATACTCCTTACCGTTGGTTGTTACTGGACGGATGACGGGATGGATGCCATGTCAACAGGGAGTTGACTAAGGAACGTTGGGGCAGTGATTGTACCTGGTGTGGAAGGACCTCTGTTTCCTCAGCTGGTTTATTTCATTTGGAGCAGCTCTGCTGGGCAATTACTGTCTCTCTCTGCAGCAGCAGTTGAAGTTCTTTGTTTTCCCGCAAAGAGCCCCCAAATGATGTGTGGAACCTTGCTGTTTTTGAAATATCTCTGTTATTTTTCGATATGTGTTTTTTCCTCGTAACGGCCACCACAAAATGCTATTTTGAGCCGAAATAGCTCAGTTGGGAGAGCGTTAGACTGAAGATCTAAAGGTCCCTGGTTCAATCCCGGGTTTCGGCAGCATTGGTTGGGTCTTTTGAGGAAAGATGGTTAGAACTGTTGATTAGGGTTATCACTGAATTCCACATGAAGTCCCTTTGGAACCCATACTCCTTACCGTTGGTTGTTACTGGACGGACGACGGGATGGATGCCATGTCAACAGGGAGTTGACTAAGGAACGTTGGGGCAGTGATTGTACCTGGTGTGGAAGGACCTCTGTTTCCTCAGCTGGTTTATTTCATTTGGAGCAGCTCTGCTGGGCAATTACTGTCTCTCTCTGCAGCAGCAGTTGAAGTTCTTTGTTTTCCTGCAAAGAGCCCCCAAATTATGTGTGGAACCTTGCTGTTTTTGAAATATCTCTGTTATTTTTTCGATATGTGTTCTTTTCCTCGTAACGGCCACCACAAAATGCTATTTTGTGCCGAAATAGCTCAGTTGGGAGAGCGTTAGACTGAAGATCTAAAGGTCCCTGGTTCAATCCCGGGTTTCGGCATTATTGGTTTGGTCTTTTGAGGAAAGATGGTTAGAACTGTCGACTAGGGTTATCACTGAATTCCACATGAAGTCCCTTTGGAACCCATACTCCTTACCGTTGGTTGTTACTTTACTGGATGGGTTACTGGACGGATGACAGGATGGAGGCCCTGTAAACAGGGAGTTCAATAAGGAACGTTGGGGCAGTGATTCTGCCTGGTGTGGAAGGACCTCTGTTTCCTCAGCTGGTTTATTTCGTGTGGAGCTGCTCTGCTGGGCAATTACTGTCTCTCTCTGCAGCAGCAGTTGAAGTTCTTTGTTTCCCACAAACAGCCCCCAAATGATATGTGGAACCTTGCTGTTTTTGAAATATCTCTGTTATTTTTTCGATATTTGTTCTTTTCCTCGTAACGGCCACCACAAAATGCTATTTTGAGCCGAAATAGCTCAGTTGGGAGAGCGTTAGACTGAAGATCTAAAGGTCCCTGGTTCAATCCCGGTTTCGGCAGCATTGGTTGGGTCTTTTGAGGAAAGATGGTTAGAACTGTCGACTAGGGTTATCACTGAATTCCACATG
This sequence comes from Etheostoma spectabile, assembly GCF_008692095.1. Taxonomy (NCBI): domain Eukaryota; kingdom Metazoa; phylum Chordata; class Actinopteri; order Perciformes; family Percidae; genus Etheostoma; species Etheostoma spectabile. The sequence goes on from NC_045742.1 coordinate 24,057,973, forward strand.
AAGTCCCTTTGGAACCCATACTCCTTACCGTTGGTTGTTACTTTACTGGATGGGTTACTGGACGGATGACAGGATGGATGCCATGTCAACAGGGAGTTGACTAAGGAACGTTGGGGCAGTGATTCTACCTGGTGTGGAAGGACCTCTGTTTCCTCAGCTGGTTTATTTCATTTGGAGCAGCTCTGCTGGGCAATTACTGTCTCTCTCTGCAGCAGCAGTTGAAGTTCTTTGTTTTCCCACAAAGAGCCCCCTAATGATATGTGGAACCTTACTGTTTTTGAAATATCTCTTTTAATTTTTCGATATTTGTTCTTTTCCTCGTAACGGCCACCACAAAATGCTATTTTGAGCCGAAATAGCTCAGTTGGGAGAGCGTTAGACTGAAGATCTAAAGGTCCCTGGTTCAATCCCGGGTTTCGGCAGCATTGGTTGGGTCTTTTGAGGAAAGATGGTTAGAACTGTCGATAGGGTTATCACTGAATTCCACATGAAGTCCCTTTGGAACCCATACTCCTTACCGTTGGTTGTTACTTTACTGGATGGGTTACTGGACGGATGACAGGATGGATGCCATGTCAACAGGGAGTTGACTAAGGAACGTTGGGGCAGTGATTCTACCTGGTGTGGAAGGACCTCTGTTTCCTCAGCTGGTTTATTTCATTTGGAGCAGCTCTGCTGGGCAATTACTGTCTCTCTCTGCAGCAGCAGTTGAAGTTCTTTGTTTTCCCGCAAAGAGCCCCCAAATGATGTGTGGAACCTTGCTGTTTTTGAAATATCTCTGTTATTTTTTTCGATATTGTTCTTTTCCTCGTAACGGCCACCACAAAATGCATTTTGAGCCGAAATAGCTCAGTTGGGAGAGCGTTAGACTGAAGATCTAAAGGCCCCTGGTTCAATCCCGGGTTTCGGCAGCATTGGTTGGGTCTTTTGAGGAAAGATGGTTAGAACTGTCGATTAGGGTTATCACTGAATTCCACATGAAGTCCCTTTGGAACCCATACTCCTTACCGTTGGTTGTTACTGGACAGATGACAGGATGGATGCCATGTCAACAGGGAGTTGACTAAGGAACGTTGGGGCAATAATTCTACCTGGTGTGGAAGGACCTCTGTTTCCTCAGCTGGTTTATTTCATTTGGAGCAGCTCTGCTGTGCAATTACTGTCTCTCTCTGCAGCAACAGTTGAAGTTTTTTGTTTTCCCGCAAAGAGCCCCCAAATGATGTGTGGAACCCTGCTGTTTTTGAAATATCTCTGTTATTTTTTTCGATATGTGTTCTTTTCCTCGTAACGGCCACCACAAAATGCTATTTTGAGCCGAAATAGCTCAGTTGGGAGAGCGTTAGACTGAAGATCTAAAGGTCCCTGGTTCAATCCCGGGTTTCGGCAGCATTGGTTGGGTCTTTTAAGGAAGATGGTTAGAACTGTCGATTAGGGTTATCACTGAATTCCACATGAAGTCCCTTTGGAACCCATACTCCTTACCTTTGGTTGTTACTGGACGGATGACGGGATGGATGCCATGTCAACAGGGAGTTGACTAAGGAACGTTGGGGCAGTGATTGTACCTGGTGTGGAAGGACCTCTGTTTCCTCAGCTGGTTTATTTCATTTGGAGCAGCTTTGCTGGGCAATTACTGTCTCTCTCTGCAGCAGCAGTTGAAGTTCTTTGTTTTCCTGCAAAGAGCCCCCAAATGATGTGTGGAACCTTACTGTTTTTGAAATATCTCTTTTAAGTTTTCAATATTTGTTCTTTTCCTCGTAACGGCCACCACAAAATGCTATTTTAGCTCAGTTGGGAGAGCGTTAGACTGAAGATCTAAAGGTCCCTGGTTCAATCCCGAGTTTCGGCAGCATTGGTTGGGTCTTTTGAGGAAAGATGGTTAGAACTGTCGATTAGGGTTATCACTGAATTCCACATGAAGTCCCTTTGGAACCCATACTCCTTACCGTTGGTTGTTACTGGACGGATGACAGGATGGATGCCATGTCAACAGGGAGTTGACTAAGGAACGTTGGGGCAGTGATTCTACCTGGTGTGGAAGGACCTCTGTTTCCTCAGCTGGTTTATTTCATTTGGAGCAGCTCTGCTGGGCAATTACTGTCTCTCTCTGCAGCAGCAGTTGAAGTTCTTTGTTTTCCCACAAAGAGCCCCCAAATGATGTGTGGAACCTTGCTGTTTTTGAAATATCTCTTTTATTTTTTCGATATTTGTTCTTTTCCTCGTAACGGCCACACAAAATGCTATTTTGAGCCGAAATAGCTCAGTTGGGAGAGCGTTAGACTGAAGATCTAAAGGTCCCTGGTTCAATCCCGGGTTTCGGCAGCATTGGTTGGGTCTTTTGAGGAAAGATGGTTAGAACTGTCGATAGGGTTATCACTGAATTCCACATGAAGTCCCTTTGGAACCCATACTCCTTACCGTTGGTTGTTACTTTACTGGATGGGTTACTGGACGGATGACAGGATGGATGCCATGTCAACAGGGAGTTGACTAAGGAACGTTGGGGCAGTGATTCTACCTGGTGTGGAAGGACCTCTGTTTCCTCAGCTGGTTTATTTCATTTGGAGCAGCTCTGCTGGGCAATTACTGTCTCTCTCTGCAGCAGCAGTTGAAGTTCTTTGTTTTCCCACAAAGAGCCCCCAAATGATGTGTGGAACCTTGCTGTTTTTGAAATATCTCTGTTATTTTTTCGATATGTGTTCTTTTCCTCGTAACCGCCACCACAAAATGCTATTTTGAGCCGAAATAGCTCAGTTGGGAGAGCGTTAGACTGAAGATCTAAAGGTCCCTGGTTCAATCCCGGGTTTCGGCAGCATTGGTTGGGTCTTTTGAGGAAAGATGGTTAGAACTGTCGATAGGGTTATCACTGAATTCCACATGAAGTCCCTTTGGAACCCATACTCCTTACCGTTGGTTGTTACTGGACGGATGACAGGATGGATGCCATGTCAACAGGGAGTTGACTAAGGAACGTTGGGGCAGTGATTCTACCTGGTGTGGAAGGACCTCTGTTTCCTCAGCTGGTTTATTTCATTTGGAGCAGCTCTGCTGGGCAATTACTGTCTCTCTCTGCAGCAGCAGTTGAAGTTCTTTGTTTTCCCACAAAGAGCCCCCAATGATGTGTGGAACCTTGCTGTTTTTGAAATATCTCTTTTATTTTTTCAATATTGTTCTTTTCCTCGTAACGGCCACCACAAAATGCTATTTTAGCTCAGTTGGGAGAGCGTTAGACTGAAGATCTAAAGGTCCCTGGTTCAATCCCGGGTTTCGGCAGCATTGGTTGGGTCTTTTGAGGAAAGATGGTTAGAACTGTCGATTAGGGTTATCACTGAAGAAGTCCCTTTGGAACCCATACTCCTTACCGTTGGTTGTTACTGGACGGATGACAGGATGGATGCCATGTCAACAGGGAGTTGACTAAGGAACGTTGGGGCAGTGATTCTACCTGGTGTGGAAGGACCTCTGTTTCCTCAGCTGGTTTATTTCATGTGGAGCAATTACTTTCTCTCTCTGCAGCAGCAGTTGAAGTTCTTTGTTTTCCCACAAAGAGCCCCCTAATGATGTGTGGAACCTTGCTGTTTTTGAAATATCTCTTTTAATTTTTCAATATTTGTTTTTTCCTCGTAACGGCCACAACAAAATGCAGTTTTGAGCCGAAATAGCTCAGTTGGGAGAGCGTTAGACTGAAGATCTAAAGGTCCCTGGTTCAATCCCGGGTTTCGGCAGCATTGGTTGGGTCTTTTGAGGAAAGATGGTTAGAACTGTCGACTAGGGTTATCACTGAATTCCACATGAAGTCCCTTTGGAACCCATACTCCTTACCGTTGGTTGTTACTTTACTGGATGGGTTACTGGACGGATGACAGGATGGATGCCATGTCAACAGGGAGTTGACTAAGGAACGTTGGGGCAGTGATTCTACCTGGTGTGGAAGGATCTCTGTTTCCTCAGCTGGTTTATTTCATGTGGAGCAGCTCTGCTGGGCAATTACTGTCTCTCTCTGCAGCAGCAGTTGAAGTTCTTTGTTATCCCACAAACAGCCCCCTAATGATATGTGGAACCTTTCTGTTTTTGAAATATCTGTTATTTTTTTCGATATGTGTTCTTTTCCTCGTAACCGCCACCACAAAATGCTATTTTGAGCCGAAATAGCTCAGTTGGGAGAGCGTTAAACTGAAGATCTAAAGGTCCCTGGTTTAATCCCCGGTTTCGGCAGCATTGGTTGGGTCTTTTGAGGAAAGATGGTTAGAACTGTCGACTAGGGTTATCACTGAATTCCACATGAAGTCCCTTTGGAACCCATACTCCTTACCGTTGGTTTTTACTCTACTGGATAGGTTACTGGACGGATGACAGGATGGATGCCATGTCAACAGGGAGTTGACTAAGGAACGTTGGGGCAGTGATTCTACCTGGTGTGGAAGGATCTCTGTTTCCTCAGCTGGTTTATTTCATTTGGAGCAGCTCTGCTGGGCAATTACTGTCTCCCTCTGCAGCAGCAGTTGAAGTTCTTTGTTATCCCACAAACAGCCCCCTAATGATATGTGGAACCTTACTGTTTTTGAAATATCTCTTGCAATTTTTCAATATTTGTTCTTTTCCTCGTAACGGCCACAACAAAATGCAATTTTCAGCCGAAATAGCTCAGTTGGGAGAGCGTTAGACTGAAGATCTAAAGGTCCCTGGTTCAATCCCGGGTTTCGGCAGCATTGGTTGGGTCTTTTGAGGAAAGATGGTTAGAACTGTTGACTAGGGTTATCACTGAATTCCACATGAAGTCCCTTTGGAACCCATACTCCTTACCGTTGGTTGTTACTGGACAGATGACAGGATGGATGCCATGTCAACAGGGAGTTGACTAAGGAACGTTGGGGCAGTGATTGTACCTGGTGTGGAAGGACCTGTGTTTCCTCAGCTGGTTTATTTCATTTGGAGCAGCTCTGCTGGGCAATTACTGTCTCTCTCTGCAGCAGCAGTTGAAGTTCTTTGTTTTCCAGCAAAGAGCCCCCAAATGATGTGTGGAACCTTGCTGTTTTTGAAATATCTCTGTTAGTTGTTCGATATACGTTTTTTCCTCGTGACAGCCACCACAAAATGCTATTTTGAGCCAAAATACCTCAGTTGGGAGAGCGTTAGACTGAAGATCTAAAGGTCCCTGGTTCAATCCGAGGTTTCGGCAGCATGGGTTTGGTCTTTTGAGGAAAGATGGTTAGAACTGTCGACTAGGGTTATCACTGAATTCCACATGAAGTCCCTTTGGAACCCATACTCCTTACCGTTGGTTGTTACTTTACTGGATGGGTTACTGTACGGATGACAGGATGGATGCCATGTCAACAGGGAGTTGACTAAGGAACGTTGGGGCAGTGATTCTACCTGGTGTGGAAGGATCTCTGTTTCCTCAGCTGGTTTATTTCATTTGGAGCAGCTCTGCTGGGCAATTACTGTCTCTCTCTGCAGCAGCAGTTGAAGTTCTTTGTTTTCCCACAAAGAGCCCCAAATGATGTGTGGAACCTTACTGTTTTTGAAATATCTCTTTTATTTTTCGATATTTGTTCTTTTCCTCGTAACGGCCACCACAAAATGCTATTTTGAGCCGAAATAGCTCAGTTGGGAGAGCGTTAGACTGAAGATCTAAAGGTCCCTGGTTCAATCCCGGTTTCGGCAGCATTGGTTGGGTCTTTTGAGGAAAGATGGTTAGAACTGTCGATAGGGTTATCACTGAATTCCACATGAAGTCCCTTTGGAACCCATACTCCTTACCGTTGGTTGTTACTTACTGGATGGTTACTGGACGGATGACAGGATGGATGCCATGTCAACAGGGAGTTGACTAAGGAACGTTGGGGCAGTGATTCTACCTGGTGTGGAAGGATCTCTGTTTCCTCAGCTGGTTTATTTCATTTGGAGCAGCTCTGCTGGGCAATTACTGTCTCTCTCTGCAGCAGCAGTTGAAGTTCTTTGTTTTCCCACAAACAGCCCCCTAATGATATGTGGAACCTTACTGTTTTTGAAATATCTCTTTAATTTTTCAATATTTGTTCTTTTCCTCGTAACGGCCACACAAAATGCATTTTGAGCCGAAATAGCTCAGTTGGGAGAGCGTTAGACTGAAGATCTAAAGGTCCCTGGTTCAATCCCGGGTTTCGGCAGCATTGGTTGGGTCTTTTGAGGAAAGATGGTTAGAACTGTCGACTAGGGTTATCACTGAATTCCACATGAAGTCCCTTTGGAACCCATACTCCTTACCGTTGGTTGTTATTGGAAAGATGACAGGATGGATGCAATGTCAACAGGGAATTGACTAAGGAACGTTGGGGCAGTGATTGTACCTGGTGTGGAAGGACCTGTGTTTCCTCAGCTGGTTTATTTCATTTGGAGCAGCTCTGCTGGGCAATTACTGTCTCTCTCTGCAGCAGCAGTTGAAGTTCTTTGTTTTCCAGCAAAGAGCCCCCAAATGATGTGTGGAACCCTGCTGTTTTTGAAATATCTCTGTTATTTTTTTCGATATGTGTTCTTTTCCTCGTAACCGCCACCACAAAATGTTATTTTGAGCCGAAATAGCTCAGTTGGGAGAGCGTTAGACTGAAGATCTAAAGGTCCCTGGTTCAATCCCGGGTTTCGGCAGCATTGGTGGGTCTTTTGAGGAAAGATGGTTAGAACTGTCGACTAGGGTTATCACTGAATTCCACATGAAGTCCCTTTGGAACCCATACTCCTTACCGTTGGTTGTTACTGGACGGATGACAGGATGGATGCCATGTCAACAGGGAGTTGACTAAGGAACGTTGGGGCAGTGATTGTACCTGGTGTGGAAGGACCTCTGTTTCCTCAGCTGGTTTATTTCATTTGGAGCAGCTCTGCTGGGCAATTACTGTCTCTCTCTGCAGCAGCAGTTGAAGTTCTTTGTTTTCCCGCAAAGAGCCCCCAAATGATGTGTGGAACCTTGCTGTTTTTGAAATATCTCTGTTATTTTTTTCGATATGTGTTCTTTTCCTCGTAACCGCCACCACAAAATGCTATTTTGAGCCGAAATAGCTCAGTTGGGAGAGCGTTAGACTGAAGATCTAAAGGTCCCTGGTTCAATCCCGGGTTTCGGCAGCATTGGTTGGGTCTTTTGAGGAAAGATGGTTAGAACTGTCGATAAGGGTTATCACTGAATTCCACATGAAGTCCCTTTGGAACCCATACTCCTTACCGTTGGTTGTTACTTTACTGGATGGGTTACTGGACGGATGACAGGATGGATGCCATGTCAACAGGGAGTTGACTAAGGAACGTTGGGGCAGTGATTCTACCTGGTGTGGAAGGACCTCTGTTTCCTCAGCTGGTTTATTTCATTTGGAGCAGCTCTGCTGGGCAATTACTGTCTCTCTCTGCAGCAGCAGTTGAAGTTCTTTGTTTTCCCGCAAAGAGCCCCCAAATGATGTGTGGAACCTTGCTGTTTTTGAAATATCTCTGTTATTTTTTTCGATATGTGTTCTTTTCCTCGTAACCGCCACCACAAAATGCTATTTTGAGCCGAAATAGCTCAGTTGGGAGAGCGTTAGACTGAAGATCTAAAGGTCCCTGGTTCAATCCCGGGTTTCGGCAGCATTGGTTGGGTCTTTTGAGGAAAGATGGTTAGAACTGTCGATTAGGGTTATCACTGAATTCCACATGAAGTCCCTTTGGAACCCATACTCCTTACCGTTGGTTGTTACTGGACGGATGACAGGATGGATGCCATGTCAACAGGGAGTTGACTAAGGAACGTTGGGGCAGTGATTCTACCTGGTGTGGAAGGATCTCTGTTTCCTCAGCTGGTTTATTTCATGTGGAGCAGCTCTGCTGGGCAATTACTGTCTCTCTCTGCAGCAGCAGTTGAAGTTCTTTGTTATCCCACAAACAGCCCCCAAATGATTTGTGGAACCTTGCTGTTTTTGAAATATCTCTGTTAGTTTTCGATATTTGTTTTTTTCCTCGTAACGGCCACCACAAAATGCATTTTGAGCCGAAATAGCTCAGTTGGGAGAGCGTTAGACTGAAGATCTAAAGGTCCCTGGTTCAATCCCGGGTTTCGGCAGCATTGGTTGGGTCTTTTGAGGAAAGATGGTTAGAACTGTCGATAGGGTTATCACTGAATTCCACATGAAGTCCCTTTGGAACCCATACTCCTTACCGTTGGTTGTTACTGGACGGATGACAGGATGGATGCCATGTCAACAGGGAGTTGACTAAGGAACGTTGGGGCAGTGATTCTACCTGGTGTGGAAGGACCTCTGTTTCCTCAGCTGGTTTATTTCATTTGGAGCAGCTCTGCTGGGCAATTACTGTCTCTCTCTGCAGCAGCAGTTGAAGTTCTTTGTTTTCCCGCAAAGCCCCCCAATGATGTGTGGAACCTTGCTGTTTTTGAAATATCTCTGTTAGTTTTTCGATATTTGTTTTTTCCTCGTAACGGCCACCACAAAATGTTTTGAGCCGAAATAGCTCAGTTGGGAGAGCGTTAGACTGAAGATCTAAAGGTCCCTGGTTCAATCCCGGTTTCGGCAGCATTGGTTGGGTCTTTTGAGGAAAGATGGTTAGAACTGTCGACTAGGGTTATCACTGAATTCCACATGAAGTCCCTTTGGAACCCATACTCCTTACCGTTGGTTGTTACTTTACTGGATGGTTACTGGACGGATGACAGGATGGATGCCATGTCAACAGGGAGTTGACTAAGGAACGTTGGGGCAGTGATTCTACCTGGTGTGGAAGGATCTCTGTTTCCTCAGCTGGTTTATTTCATGTGGAGCAGCTCTGCTGGGCAATTACTGTCTCTCTCTGCAGCAGCAGTTGAAGTTCTTTGTTATCCCACAAACAGCCCCCTAATGATATGTGGAACCTTACTGTTTTTGAAATATCTCTTTTATTTTTCAATATTTGTTCTTTTCCTCGTAACGGCCACAACAAAATGCTATTTTGAGCCGAAATAGCTCAGTTGGGAGAGCGTTAGACTGAAGATCTAAAGGTCCCTGGTTCAATCCCGGGTTTCGGCAGCATTGGTTGGGTCTTTTGAGGAAAGATGGTTAGAACTGTCGATAGGGTTATCACTGAATTCCACATGAAGTCCCTTTGGAACCCATACTCCTTACCGTTGGTTGTTACTTTACTGGATGGGTTACTGGACGGATGACAGGATGGATGCCATGTCAACAGGGAGTTGACTAAGGAACGTTGGGGCAGTGATTCTACCTGGTGTGGAAGGACCTCTGTTTCCTCAGCTGGTTTATTTCATTTGGAGCAGCTCTGCTGGGCAATTACTGTCTCTCTCTGCAGCAGCAGTTGAAGTTCTTTGTTTTCCCGCAAAGAGCCCCCAAATGATGTGTGGAACCTTGCTGTTTTTGAAATATCTCTGTTATTTTTTCGATATGTGTTCTTTTCCTCGTAACGCCACCACAAAATGCTATTTTGAGCCGAAATAGCTCAGTTGGGAGAGCGTTAGACTGAAGATCTAAAGGTCCCTGGTTCAATCCCGGGTTTCGGCAGCATTGGTTGGGTCTTTTGAGGAAAGATGGTTAGAACTGTCGATAGGGTTATCACTGAATTCCACATGAAGTCCCTTTGGAACCCATACTCCTTACCGTTGGTTGTTACTGGACGGATGACAGGATGGATGCCATGTCAACAGGGAGTTGACTAAGGAACGTTGGGGCAGTGATTGTACCTGGTGTGGAAGGACCTCTGTTTCCTCAGCTCGTTTATTTCATTTGGAGCAGCTCTGCTGGGCAATTACTGTCTCTCTCTGCAGCAGCAGTTGAAGTTCTTTGTTTTCCCGCAAAGAGCCCCCAAATGATGTGTGGAACCTTGCTGTTTTTGAAATATCTCTGTTAGTTGTTCGATATACGTTTTTTTTCCTCGTAACAGCCACCACAAAATGCTATTTTGAGCCGAAATAGCTCAGTTGGGAGAGCGTTAGACTGAAGATCTAAAGGTCCCTGGTTCAATCCCGGTTTCGGCAGCATTGGTTGGGTCTTTTGAGGAAAGATGGTTAGAACTGTCGATTAGGGTTATCACTGAATTCCACATGAAGTCCCTTTGGAACCCATACTCCTTACCGTTGGTTGTTACTGGACGGATGACAGGATGGATGCCATGTCAACAGGGAGTTGACTAAGGAACGTTGGGGCAGTGATTGTACCTGGTGTGGAAGGACCTCTGTTTCCTCAGCTGGTTTATTTCATTTGGAGCAGCTCTGCTGGGCAATTACTGTCTCTCTCTGCAGCAGCAGTTGAAGTTCTTTGTTTTCCCGCAAAGAGCCCCCAATGATGTGTGGAACCTTGCTGTTTTTGAAATATCTCTGTTAGTTTTTCGATATTTGTTTTTCCTCGTAACGGCCACCACAAAATGCTATTTTGAGCCGAAATAGCTCAGTTGGGAGAGCGTTAGACTGAAGATCTAAAGGCCCCTTGTTCAATCCCGGGTTTTGGCAGCATTGGATGGGGCTTTTGAGGAAAGATGGTTAGAACTGTCGATGAGGGTTATTACTGAATTCCACATGAAGTCCCTTTGGAACCCATACTCCTTACCATTGGTTGTTATTGGATAGATGACAGGATGGATGCCATGTCAACAGGGAGTTGACTAAGGAACGTTGGGGCAGTGAATCTACCTGGTGTGGAAGGATCTCTGTTTCCTCAGCTGGTTTATTTCATGTGGAGCAGCTCTGCTGGGCAATTACTGTCTGTCTCTGCAGCAGCAGTTGAAGTTCTTTGTTATCCCACAAACAGCCCCCTAATGATATGTGGAACCTTACTGTTTTTGAAATATCTCTTGTAATTTTTCAATATTTGTTCTTTTCCTCGTAACGGCCACAAAAATGCAATTTTGAGCCGAAATAGCTCAGTTGGGAGAGCGTTAGACTGAAGATCTAAAGGTCCCTGGTTCAATCCCAGGTTTCGGCAGCATTGGTTGGGTCTTTTGAGGAAAGATGGTTAGAACTGTCGACTAGGGTTATCACTGAATTCCACATGAAGTCCCTTTGGAACCCATACTCCTTACCGTTGGTTGTTACTTTACTGGATGGGTTACTGGACGGATGACAGGATGGATGCCATGTCAACAGGGAGTTGACTAAGGAACGTTGGGGCAGTGATTCTACCTGGTGTGGAAGGACCTCTGTTTCCTCAGCTGGTTTATTTCATTTGGAGCAGCTCTGCTGGGCAATTACTGTCTCTCTCTGCAGCAGCAGTTGAAGTTCTTTGTTTTCCCGCAAAGAGCCCCCAAATGATGTGTGGAACCTGCTGTTTTTGAAATATCTCTGTTATTTTTTCGATATGTGTTCTTTTCCTCGTAACCGCCACCACAAAATGTTATTTTGAGCCGAAATAGCTCAGTTGGGAGAGCGTTAGACTGAAGATCTAAAGGTCCCTGGTTCAATCCCGGTTTCGGCAGCATTGGTTGGGTCTTTTGAGGAAAGATGGTTAGAACTGTCGATTAGGGTTATCACTGAATTCCACATGAAGTCCCTTTGGAACCCATACTCCTTACCGTTGGTTGTTACTTACTGGATGGGTTACTGGACGGATGACAGGATGGATGCCATGTCAACAGGGAGTTGACTAAGGAACGTTGGGGCAGTGATTCTACCTGGTGTGGAAGGACCTCTGTTTCCTCAGCTGGTTTATTTCATTTGGAGCAGCTCTGCTGCGCAATTACTGTCTCTCTCTGCAGCAGCAGTTGAAGTTCTTTGTTTTCCCGCAAAGAGCCCCCAAATGATGTGTGGAACCTTGCTGTTTTTGAAATATCTCTGTTATTTTTTTCAATATGTGTTCTTTTCCTCGTAACGCCACCACAAAATGTTATTTTGAGCCGAAATAGCTCAGTTGGGAGAGCGTTAGACTGAAGATCTAAAGGTCCCTGGTTCAATCCCGGGTTTCGGCAGCATTGGTGGGTCTTTTGAGGAAAGATGGTTAGAACTGTCGATAAGGGTTATCACTGAATTCCACATGAAGTCCCTTTGGAACCCATACTCCTTACCGTTGGTTGTTACTGGACGGATGACGGGATGGATGCCATGTCAACAGGGAGTTGACTAAGGAACGTTGGGGCAGTGATTGTACCTGGTGTGGAAGGACCTCTGTTTCCTCAGCTGGTTTATTTCATTTGGAGCAGCTTTGCTGGGCAATTACTGTCTCTCTCTGCAGCAGCAGTTGAAGTTCTTTGTTTTCCTGCAAAGAGCCCCCAAATGATGTGTGGAACCTTACTGTTTTTGAAATATCTCTTTTAAGTTTTCAATATTTGTTCTTTTCCTCGTAACGGCCACCACAAAATGCTATTTTAGCTCAGTTGGGAGAGCGTTAGACTGAAGATCTAAAGGTCCCTGGTTCAATCCCGAGTTTCGGCAGCATTGGTTGGGTCTTTTGAGGAAAGATGGTCAGAACTGTCGATTAGGGTTATCACTGAAGTCCCTTTGGAACCCATACTCCTTACCGTTGGTTGTTACTGGACGGATGACAGGATGGATGCCATGTCAACAGGGAGTTGACTAAGGAACGTTGGGGCAGTGATTCTACCTGGTGTGGAAGGATCTTTGTTTCCTCAGCTGGTTTATTTCATGTGGAGCAATTACTTTCTCTCTCTGCAGCAGCAGTTGAAGTTCTTTGTTATCCCACAAACAGCCCCCTAATGATATGTGGAACCTTACTGTTTTTGAAATATCTCTTTTAATTTTTCAATATTTGTTCCTTTCCTCGTAACGGCCACAACAAAATGCAGTTTTCAGCCGAAAAAGCTCAGTTGGGAGAGTGTTAGACTGAAGATCTGAAGTTTCCTGGTTCAATCCCGGGTTTCGGCAGCATTGGTTGGGTCTTTTGAGGAAAGATGGTTAGAACTGTCGACTAGGGTTATCACTGAATTCCACATGAAGTCCCTTTGGAACCCATACTCCTTACCGTTGGTTGTTACTTTACTGGATGGGTTACTGGACGGATGACAGGATGGATGCCATGTCAACAGCGAGTTGACTAAGGAACGTTGGGGCAGTGATTCTACCTGGTGTGGAAGGATCTCTGTTTCCTCAGCTGGTTTATTTCATGTGGAGCAGCTCTGCTGGGCAATTACTGTCTCTCTCTGCAGCAGCAGTTGAAGTTCTTTGTTATCCCACAAACAGCCCCCTAATGATATGTGGAACCTTTCTGTTTTTGAAATATCTGTTATTTTTTTCGATATGTGTTCTTTTCCTCGTAACCGCCACCACAAAATGCTATTTTGAGCCGAAATAGCTCAGTTGGGAGAGCGTTAGACTGAAGATCTAAAGGTCCCTGGTTCAATCCCGGGTTTCGGCAGCATTGGTTGGGTCTTTTGAGGAAAGATGGTTAGAACTGTCGACTAGGGTTATCACTGAATTCCACATGAAGTCCCTTTGGAACCCATACTCCTTACCGTTGGTTGTTACTTTACTGGATGGGTTACTGGACGGATGACAGGATGGATGCCATGTCAACAGGGAGTTGACTAAGGAACGTTGGGGCAGTGATTCTACCTGGTGTGGAAGGATCTCTGTTTCCTCAGCTGGTTTATTTCATTTGGAGCAGCTCTGCTGGGCAATTACTGTCTCCCTCTGCAGCAGCAGTTGAAGTTCTTTGTTATCCCACAAACAGCCCCCTAATGATATGTGGAACCTTACTGTTTTTGAAATATCTCTTGCAATTTTTCAATATTTGTTCTTTTCCTCGTAACGGCCACAACAGAATGCAATTTTCAGCTGAAATAGCTCAGTTCTGAGAGCGTTAGACTGAAGATCTAAAGGTCCCTGGTTCAATCCCAGGTTTTGGCAGCATTGGTTGGGTCTTTTGAGGAAAGATGGTTAGAACTGTTGACTAGGGTTATCACTGAATTCCACATGAAGTCCCTTTGGAACCCATACTCCTTACCGTTGGTTGTTATTGGAAAGATGACAGGATGGATGCCATGTCAACAGGGAATTGACTAAGGAACGTTGGGGCAGTGATTGTACCTGGTGTGGAAGGACCTGTGTTTCCTCAGCTGGTTTATTTCATTTGGAGCAGCTCTGCTGGGCAATTACTGTCTCTCTCTGCAGCAGCAGTTGAAGTTCTTTGTTTTCCAGCAAAGAGCCCCCAAATGATGTGTGGAACCTTGCTGTTTTTGAAATATCTCTGTTAGTTTTTTCGATATGTGTTTTTTCCTCGTGACAGCCACCACAAAATGCTATTTTGAGCCAAATAGCTCAGTTGGGAGAGCGTTAGACTGAAGATCTAAAGGTCCCTGGTTCAATCCCGGGATTCGGCAGTATTGGCTGGGTCTTTTGAGGAAAGATGGTTAGAACTGTTGATTAGGGTTATCACTGAATTCCACATGAAGTCCCTTTGGAACCCATACTCCTTACCGTTGGTTGTTACTGGACGGATGACAGGATGGATGCCATGTCAACAGGGAGTTGACTAAGGAACGTTGGGGCAGTGATTGTACCTGGTGTGGAAGGACCTCTGTTTCCTCAGCTCGTTTATTTCATTTGGAGCAGCTCTGCTGGGCAATTACTGTCTCTCTCTGCAGCAGCAGTTGAAGTTCTTTGTTTTCCCGCAAAGAGCCCCCAAATGATGTGTGGAACCTTGCTGTTTTTGAAATATCTCTGTTAGTTGTTCGATATACGTTTTTTCCTCGTAACAGCCACCACAAAATGCTATTTTGAGCCGAAATAGCTCAGTTGGGAGAGCGTTAGACTGAAGATCTAAAGGTCCCTGGTTCAATCCCGGGTTTCGGCAGCATTGGTTGGGTCTTTTGAGGAAAGATGGTTAGAACTGTCGATAGGGTTATCACTGAATTCCACATGAAGTCCCTTTGGAACCCATACTCCTTACCGTTGGTTGTTACTGGGTTACTGGACGGATGACAGGATGGATGCCATGTCAACAGGGAGTTGACTAAGGAACGTTGGGGCAGTGATTCTACCTGGTGTGGAAGGACCTCTGTTTCCTCAGCTGGTTTATTTCATGTGGAGCAGCTCTGCTGGGCAATTACTGTCTCTCTCTGCAGCAGCAGTTGAAGTTCTTTGTTTCCCACAAAGAGCCCCCAAATGATGTGTGGAACCTGCTGTTTTTGAAATATCTCTGTTATTTTTTCGATATGTGTTCTTTTCCTCGTAACGGCCACCACAAAATGCTATTTGAGCCGAAATAGCTCAGTTGGGAGAGCGTTAGACTGAAGATCTAAAGGTCCCTGGTTCAATCCCGGGTTTCGGCAGCATTGGTTGGGTCTTTTGAGGAAAGATGGTTAGAACTGTCGATTAGGGTTATCACTGAATTCCACATGAAGTCCCTTTGGAACCCATACTCCTTACCGTTGTTGTTACTTTACTGGATGGGTTACTGGACGGATGACAGGATGGATGCCATGTCAACAGGGAGTTGACTAAGGAACGTTGGGGCAGTGATTCTACCTGGTGTGGAAGGATCTCTGTTTCCTCAGCTGGTTTATTTCATTTGGAGCAGCTCTGCTGGGCAATTACTGTCTCTCTCTGCAGCAGCAGTTGAAGTTCTTTGTTATCCCACAAACAGCCCCCAATGATATGTGGAACCTTACTGTTTTTGAAATATCTCTTTTAATTTTTCATATTTGTTCTTTTTCTCGTAACGGCCACAACAAAATGCAATTTTGAGCTGAAATAGCTCAGTTGGGAGAGCGTTAGACTGAAGATCTAAAGGTCCCTGGTTCAATCCCGGTTTCGGCAGCATTGGTTGGGTCTTTTGAGGAAAGATGGTTAGAACTGTCGACTAGGGTTATCACTGAATTCCACATGAAGTCCCTTTGGAACCCATACTCCTTACCGTTGGTTGTTACTTTACTGGATGGGTTACTGGACGGATGACAGGATGGATGCCATGTCAACAGGGAGTTGACTAAGGAACGTTGGGGCAGTGATTCTACCTGGTGTGGAAGGATCTCTGTTTCCTCAGCTGGTTTATTTCATGTGGAGCAGCTCTGCTGGGCAATTACTGTCTCTCTCTGCAGCAGCAGTTGAAGTTCTTTGTTTCCCGCAAACAGCCCCATAATGATATGTGGAACCTTACTGTTTTTGAAATATCTCTGTTATTTTTTCAATATTTGTTCTTTTCCTCGTAACGGCCACAACAAAATGCAATTTTCAGCCGAAATAGCTCAGTTGGGAGAGCGTTAGACTGAAGATCTAAAGGTCCCTGGTTCAATCCCGGGTTTCGGCAGCATTGTTGGGTCTTTTGAGGAAAGATGGTTAGAACTGTCGATAGGGTTATCACTGAATTCCACATGAAGTCCCTTTGGAACCCATACTCCTTACCGTTGGTTGTTACTTTACTGGATGGGTTACTGGACGGATGACAGGATGGATGCCATGTCAACAGCGAGTTGACTAAGGACGTTGGGGCAGTGATTCTACCTGGTGTGGAAGGACCTCTGTTTCCTCAGCTGGTTTATTTCATTTGGAGCAGCTCTGCTGCGCAATTACTGTCTCTCTCTGCAGCAGCAGTTGAAGTTCTTTGTTTCCCGCAAAGAGCCCCCAAATGATGTGTGGAACCCTGCTGTTTTTGAAATATCTCTGTTATTTTTTCGATGTGTTCTTTTCCTCGTAACCGCCACCACAAAATGTTATTTTGAGCCGGAATAGCTCAGTTGGGAGAGCGTTAGACTGAAGATCTAAAGGTCCCTGGTTCAATCCCGGGTTTCGGCAGCATTGGTGGGTCTTTTGAGGAAAGATGCTTAGAACTGTCGATAAGGGTTATCACTGAATTCCACAAGAAGTCCCTTTGGAACCCATACTCCTTACCGTGGTTGTTACTGGACGGATGACAGGATGGATGCCATGTCAACAGGGAGTTGACTAAGGAACGTTGGGGCAGTGATTGTACCTGGTGTGGAAGGACCTCTGTTTCCTCAGCTGGTTTATTTCATTTGAGCAGCTCTGCTGGGCAATTACTTTCTCTCTCTGCAGCAGCAGTTGAAGTTCTTTGTTTTCCCGCAAAGAGCCCCAAATGATGTGTGGAACCTTGCTGTTTTTGAAATATCTCTGTTATTTTTCGATATGTGTTCTTTTCCTCGTAACGGCCACCAAAAATGCTATTTTGAGCCGAAATAGCTCAGTTGGGAGAGCGTTAGACTGAAGATCTAAAGGTCCCTGGTTCAATCCCGGGTTTCGGCAGCATTGGTGGGTCTTTTGAGGAAAGATGGTTAGAACTGTCGATAGGGTTATCACTGAATTCCACATGAAGTCCCTTTGGAACCCATACTCCTTACCGTTGGTTGTTACTGGACGGATGACGGGATGGATGCCATGTCAACAGGGAGTTGACTAAGGAACGTTGGGGCAGTGATTGTACCTGGTGTGGAAGGACCTCTGTTTCCTCAGCTGGTTTATTTCATTGGAGCAGCTCTGCTGGGCAATTACTGTCTCTCTCTGCAGCAGCAGTTGAAGTTCTTTGTTTTCCTGCAAAGAGCCCCCAAATGATGTGTGGAACCTTGCTGTTTTTGAAATATCTCTGTTAGTTGTTCGATATATGTTTTTCCTCGTGACAGCCACCACAAAATGCGTTTTGAGCCGAAATAGCTCAGTTGGGAGAGCGTTAGACTGAAGATCTAAAGGTCCCTGGTTCAATCCCAGGTTTCGGCAGCATTGGTTGGGTCTTTTGAGGAAAGATGGTTAGAACTGTCGACTAGGGTTATCACTGAATTCCACATGAAGTCCCTTTGGAACCCATACTCCTTACCGTTGGTTGTTACTGGACGGATGATGGATGGATGCCATGTCAACAGGGAGTTGACTAAGGAACGTTGGGGCAGTGATTGTACCTGGTGTGGAAGGACCTCTGTTTCCTCAGCTGGTTTATTTCATTTGGAGCAGCTTTGCTGGGCAATTACTGTCTCTCTCTGCAGCAGCAGTTGAAGTTCTTTGTTTTCCTGCAAAGAGCCCCCAAATGATGTGTGGAACCTTGCTGTTTTTGAAATATCTCTGTTAGTTGTTCGATATACGTTTTTTCCTCGTGACAGCCACCACAAAATGCCGTTTTGAGCCGAAATAGCTCAGTTGGGAGAGCGTTAGACTGAAGATCTAAAGGTCCCTGGTTCAATCCCAGGTTTCGGCAGGATTGGTTGGGTCTTTTGAGGAAAGATGGTTAGAACTGTCAACTAGGGTTATCACTGAATTCCACATGAAGTCCCTTTGGAACCCATACTCCTTACCGTTGGTTGTTACTGGAGGGATGACGGGATGGATGCCATGTCAACAGGGAGTTGACTAAGGAACGTTGGGGCAGTGATTGTACCTGGTGTGGAAGGACCTCTGTTTCCTCAGCTGGTTTATTTCATTGGAGCAGCTTTGCTGGGCAATTACTGTCTCTCTCTGCAGCAGCAGTTGAAGTTCTTTGTTTTCCTGCAAAGAGCCCCCAAATGATGTGTGGAACCTTGCTGTTTTTGAAATATCTCTGTTAGTTGTTCGATATACGTTTTTTCCTCGTGACAGCCACCACAAAATGCGTTTTGAGCCGAAATAGCTCAGTTGGGAGAGCGTTAGACTGAAGATCTAAAGGTCCCTGGTTCAATCCCAGGTTTCGGCAGCATTGGTTGGGTCTTTTGAGGAAAGATGGTTAGAACTGTCGACTAGGGTTATCACTGAATTCCACATGAAGTCCCTTTGGAACCCATACTCCTTACCGTTGGTTGTTACTGGACGGATGACAGGATGGATGCCATGTCAACAGGGAGTTGACTAAGGAACGTTGGGGCAGTGATTGTACCTGGTGTGGAAGGACCTCTGTTTCCTCAGCTGGTTTATTTCATTTGGAGCAGCTTTGCTGGGCAATTACTGTCTCTCTCTGCAGCAGCAGTTGAAGTTCTTTGTTTTCCTGCAAAGAGCCCCCAATGATGTGTGGAACCTTGCTGTTTTTGAAATATCTCTGTTAGTTGTTCGATATACGTTTTTTCCTCGTGACAGCCACCACAAAATGCCGTTTTGAGCCGAAATAGCTCAGTTGGGAGAGCGTTAGACTGAAGATCTAAAGGTCCCTGGTTCAATCCCAGTTTCGGCAGCATTGGTTGGGTCTTTTGAGGAAAGATGGTTAGAACTGTCGACTAGGGTTATCACTGAATTCCACATGAAGTCCCTTTGGAACCCATACTCCTTACCGTTGGTTGTACTTACTGGATGGGTTACTGGACGGATGACAGGATGGATGCCATGTCAACAGGGAGTTGACTAAGGAACGTTGGGGCAGTGATTCTACCTGGTGTGGAAGGACCTCTGTTTCCTCAGCTGGTTTATTTCATTTGGAGCAGCTCTGCTGGGCAATTACTGTCTCTCTCTGCAGCAGCAGTTGAAGTTCTTTGTTTTCCCGCAAAGAGCCCCCAAATGATGTGTGGAACCTTGCTGTTTTTGAAATATCTCTGTTATTTTTCGATATGTGTTCTTTTCCTCGTAACGGCCACCACAAAATGCTATTTTGAGCCGAAATAGCTCAGTTGGGAGAGCGTTAGACTGAAGATCTAAAGGTCCCTGGTTCAATCCCGGGTTTCGGCAGCATTGGTTGGGTCTTTTGAGGAAAGATGGTTAGAACTGTCGACTAGGGTTATCACTGAATTCCACATGAAGTCCCTTTGGAACCCATACTCCTTACCGTTGGTTGTTACTTTACTGGATGGGTTACTGGACGGATGACAGGATGGAGGCCCTGTAAACAGGGAGTTCAATAAGGAACGTTGGGGCAGTGATTCTGCCTGGTGTGGAAGGACCTCTGTTTCCTCAGCTGGTTTATTTCGTGTGGAGCTGCTCTGCTGGGCAATTACTGTCTCTCTCTGCAGCAGCAGTTGAAGTTCTTTGTTTTCCCACAAACAGCCCCCTAATGATATGTGGAACCTTACTGTTTTTGAAATATCTCTTTTAAGTTTTCAATATTTGTTCTTTTCCTCGTAACGGCCACCACAAAATGCTATTTTGAGCCGAAATAGCTCAGTTGGGAGAGCGTTAGACTGAAGATCTAAAGGTCCCTGGTTCAATCCCGAGTTTCGGCAGCATTGGTTGGGTCTTTTGAGGAAAGATGGTTAGAACTGTCGATTAGGGTTATTACTGAATTCCACAAGAAGTCCCTTTGGAACCCATACTCCTTACCGTTGGTTGTTACTTTACTGGATGGGTTACTGGACGGATGACAGGATGGATGCCATGTCAAAAGGGAGTTGACTAAGGAACGTTGGGGCAGTGATTCTAC
Organism: Etheostoma spectabile; assembly: GCF_008692095.1. Taxonomy (NCBI): domain Eukaryota; kingdom Metazoa; phylum Chordata; class Actinopteri; order Perciformes; family Percidae; genus Etheostoma; species Etheostoma spectabile. The sequence goes on from NC_045742.1 coordinate 24,078,183, forward strand.
CTGGTGTGGAAGGATCTCTGTTTCCTCAGCTGGTTTATTTCATTGGAGCAGCTCTGCTGGGCAATTACTGTCTCTCTCTGCAGCAGCAGTTGAAGTTCTTTGTTATCCCAAAACAGCCCCCTGATATGTGGAACCTTACTGTTTTGAAATATCTTTTAATTTTTCAATATTTGTTCTTTTCCTCGTAACGGCCACAACAAAATGCAATTTGAGCCGAAATAGCTCAGTTGGGAGAGCGTTAGACTGAAGATCTAAAGGTCCCTGGTTCAATCCCGGGTTTCGGCAGCATTTGTTGGGTCTTTTGAGGAAAGATGGTTAGAACTGTCGATTAGGGTTATCACTGAATTCCACATGAAGTCCCTTTGGAACCCATACTCCTTACCGTTGGTTGTTACTTTACTGGATGGGTTACTGGACGGATGACAGGATGGATGCCATGTCAACAGGGAGTTGACTAAGGAACGTTGGGGCAGTGATTCTACCTGGGTGGAAGGACCTCTGTTTCCTCAGCTGGTTTATTTCATTTGGAGCAGCTCTGCTGCGCAATTACTGTCTCTCTCTGCAGCAGCAGTTGAAGTTCTTTGTTTTCCCGCAAAGAGCCCCCAAATGATGTGTGGAACCCTGTTTTTGAAATATCTCTGTTATTTTTTCGATGTGTTCTTTTCCTCGTAACCGCCACCACAAAATGCTATTTGAGCCGGAATAGCTCAGTTGGGAGAGCGTTAGACTGAAGATCTAAAGGTCCCTGGTTCAATCCCGGGTTTCGGCAGCATTGGTGGGTCTTTTGAGGAAAGATGCTTAGAACTGTCGATAAGGGTTATCACTGAATTCCACAAGAAGTCCCTTTGGAACCCATACTCCTTACCGTTGGTTGTTACTGGACGGATGACAGGATGGATGCCATGTCAACAGGGAGTTGACTAAGGAACGTTGGGGCAGTGATTCTACCTGGTGTGGAAGGATCTTGTTTCCTCAGCTGGTTTATTTCATGTGGAGCAATTACTTTCTCTCTCTGCAGCAGCAGTTGAAGTTCTTTGTTTTCCCACAAAAGCCCCCAAATGATATGTGGAACCTTACTGTTTTTGAAATATCTCTTTTAATTTTTCAATATTTGTTCTTTTCCTCGTAACGGCCACAACAAAATGCATTTTGAGCCGAAATAGCTCAGTTGGGAGAGCGTTAGACTGAAGATCTAAAGTCCCTGGTTCAATCCGGGTTTCGGCAGCATTGGTTGGGTCTTTTGAGGAAAGATGGTTAGAACTGTCGACTAGGGTTATCACTGAATTCCACATGAAGTCCCTTTGGAACCCATACTCCTTACCGTTGGTTGTTACTTTACTGGATGGGTTACTGGACGGATGACAGGATGGATGCCATGTCAACAGGGAGTTGACTAAGGAACGTTGGGGCAGTGATTGTACCTGGTGTGGAAGGATCTCTGTTTCCTCAGCTGGTTTATTTCATGTGGAGCAGCTCTGCTGGGCAATTACTGTCTCTCTCTGCAGCAGCAGTTGAAGTTCTTTGTTATCCCACAAACAGCCCCCTAATGATGTGTGGAACCTTCTGTTTTTGAAATATCTGTTATTTTTTCGATATGTGTTCTTTTCCTCGTAACAGCCACCACAAAATGCTATTTGAGCCGAAATAGCTCAGTTGGGAGAGCGTTAGACTGAAGATCTAAAGGTCCCTGGTTCAATCCCGGGTTTCGGCAGCATTGGTTGGGTCTTTTGAGGAAAGATGGTTAGAACTGTCGACTAGGGTTATCACTGAATTCCACATGAAGTCCCTTTGGAACCCATACTCCTTACCGTTGGTTGTTACTTTACTGGATGGGTTACTGACGGACAGGATGGATGCCATGTCAACAGGGAGTTGACTAAGGAACGTTGGGGCAGTGATTCTACCTGGTGTGGAAGGACCTCTGTTTCCTCAGCTGGTTTATTCATTTGGAGCAGCTCTGCTGGCAATTACTGTCTCTCTCTGCAGCAGCAGTTGAAGTTCTTTGTTTTCCCGCAAAGAGCCCCCAAATGATGTGTGGAACCCTGCTGTTTTTGAAATATCTCTGTTATTTTTTTCGATATGTGTTCTTTTCCTCGTAACAGCCACCACAAAATGCTATTTTGAGCCGAAATAGCTCAGTTGGGAGAGCGTTAGACTGAAGATCTAAAGGTCCCTGGTTCAATCCCGGGTTTCGGCAGCATTGGTGGGTCTTTTGAGGAAAGATGGTTAGAACTGTCGATAGGGTTATCACTGAATTCCACATGAAGTCCCTTTGGAACCCATACTCCTTACCGTTGGTTACTTACTGGATGGGTTACTGGACGGATGACAGGATGGATGCCATGTCAACAGGGAGTTGACTAAGGAACGTTGGGGCAGTGATTGTACCTGGTGTGGAAGGATCTCTGTTTCCTCAGCTGGTTTATTTCATTTGGAGCAGCTCTGCTGGGCAATTACTGTCTCTCTCTGCAGCAGCAGTTGAAGTTCTTTGTTATCCCAAAAGAGCCCCCTAATGATGTGTGGAACCTTGCTGTTTTTGAAATATCTCTTTTAATTTTTCAATATTTGTTCTTTTCTCGTAACCGCCACCACAAAATGTTATTTGAGCCGAAATAGCTCAGTTGGGAGAGCGTTAGACTGAAGATCTAAAGGTCCCTGGTTCAATCCGGGTTTCGGCAGCATTGGTTGGGTCTTTTGAGGAAAGATGGTTAGAACTGTCGATAGGGTTATCACTGAATTCCACATGAAGTCCCTTTGGAACCCATACTCCTTACCGTTGGTTGTTACTGGACGGATGACAGGATGGATGCCATGTCAACAGGGAGTTGACTAAGGAACGTTGGGGCAGTGATTGTACCTGGTGTGGAAGGACCTCTGTTTCCTCAGCTGGTTTATTTCATTTGGAGCAGCTTTGCTGGGCAATTACTGTCTCTCTCTGCAGCAGCAGTTGAAGTTCTTTGTTTTCCTGCAAAGAGCCCCCAATGATGTGTGGAACCTTGCTGTTTTTGAAATATCTCTGTTAGTTTTCGATATACGTTTTTTCCTCGTGACAGCCACCACAAAATGCTATTTTGAGCCGAAATAGCTCAGTTGGGAGAGCGTTAGACTGAAGATCTAAAGGTCCCTGGTTCAATCCCGGGTTTCGGCAGCATTGGTTGGGTCTTTTGAGGAAAGATGGTTAGAACTGTCGACTAGGGTTATCACTGAATTCCACATGAAGTCCCTTTGGAAACCATACTCCTTACCGTTGGTTGTTACTTACTGGAGGGTTATGGACGGATGACAGGATGGATGCCTGTAACAGGGAGTTGACTAAGGAACGTTGGGGCAGTGATTCTACCTGGTGTGGAAGGACCTCTGTTTCCTCAGCTGGTTTATTTCATTTGGAGCAGCTCTGCTGGGCAATTACTTTCTCTCTCTGCAGCAGCAGTTGAAGTTCTTTGTTTTCCCGCAAAGAGCCCCCAAATGATGTGTGGAACCTGCTGTTTTTGAAATATCTCTGTTATTTTTTCGATATGTGTCTTTTCCTCGTAACGGCCACCACAAAATGCTATTTGAGCCGAAATAGCTCAGTTGGGAGAGCGTTAGACTGAAGATCTAAAGGTCCCTGGTTCAATCCCGGGTTTCGGCAGCATTGGTGGGGTCTTTTGAGGAAAGATGGTTAGAACTGTCGATTAGGGTTATCACTGAATTCCACATGAAGTCCCTTTGGAACCCATACTCCTTACCGTTGTTGTTACTTTACTGGATGGGTTACTGGACGGATGACAGGATGGATGCCATGTCAAAAGGGAGTTGACTAAGGAACGTTGGGCAGTGATTCTACCTGGTGTGGAAGGATCTCTGTTTCCTCAGCTGGTTTATTTCATGTGGAGCAGCTCTGCTGGGCAATTACTGTCTCTCTCTGCAGCAGCAGTTGAAGTTCTTTGTTATCCCACAAACAGCCCCCTAATGATATGTGGAACCTTACTGTTTTTGAAATATCTCTTTTAATTTTTCAATATTTGTTCTTTTTCTCGTAACGGCCACCACAAAATGCAATTTTCAGCCGAAATAGCTCAGTTGGGAGAGCGTTAGACTGAAGATCTAAAGGTCCCTGGTTCAATCCCGGGTTTCGGCAGCATTGGTTGGGTCTTTTGAGGAAAGATGGTTAGAACTGTCGACTAGGGTTATCACTGAATTCCACATGAAGTCCCTTTGGAACCCATACTCCTTACCGTTGGTGTTACTTTACTGGATGGGTTACTGGACGGATGACAGGATGGATGCCATGTCAACAGGGAGTTGACTAAGGAACGTTGGGGCAGTGATTCTACCTGGTGTGGAAGGATCTCTGTTTCCTCAGCTGGTTTATTTCATTTGGAGCAGCTCTGCTGGGCAATTACTGTCTCTCTCTGCAGCAGCAGTTGAAGTTCTTTGTTTCCCACAAACAGCCCCCTAATGATATGTGGAACCTTACTGTTTTTGAAATATCTCTTTTAATTTTCAATATTTGTTCTTTTCCTCGTAACGGCCACAACAAAATGCATTTTGAGCCGAAATAGCTCAGTTGGGAGAGCGTTAGACTGAAGATCTAAAGGTCCCTGGTTCAATCCCGGGTTTCGGCAGCATTGGTTGGGTCTTTTGAGGAAAGATGGTTAGAACTGTCGATTAGGGTTATCACTGAATTCCACATGAAGTCCCTTTGGAACCCATACTCCTTACCGTTGGTTGTTACTACGGATGGGTTACTGGAGGATGACAGGATGGATGCCATGTCAACAGGGAGTTGACTAAGGAACGTGGGGGGTGATTCTACCTGGTGTGGAAGGACCTCTGTTTCCTCAGCTGGTTTATTCATTTGGAGCGCTCTGCTGGCAATTACTGTCTCTCTCTGCAGCAGCAGTTGAAGTTCTTTGTTTTCCGCAAAGAGCCCCAAATGATGTGTGGAACCTTGCTGTTTTTGAAATATCTCTGTTATTTTTTTCGATGTGTTCTTTTCCTCGTAACGCCACCACAAATGTTATTTTGAGCGGAAATAGCTCAGTTGGGAGAGCGTTAGACTGAAGATCTAAAGGTCCCTGGTTCAATCCCGGGTTTCGGCAGCATTGGTGGATCTTTTGAGGAAAGATGGTTAGAACTGTCGATAAGGGTTATCACTGAATTCCACATGAAGTCCCTTTGGAACCCATATCCTTACGTTGGTTGTTACTGGACGGATGACAGGATGGATGCCATGTCAACAGGGAGTTGACTAAGGAACGTTGGGGCAGTGATTGTACCTGGTGTGGAAGGACCTCTGTTTCCTCAGCTGGTTTATTTCATTTGGAGCAGCTCTGCTGGGCAATTACTGTCTCTCTCTGCAGCAGCAGTTGAAGTTCTTTGTTTTCCCGCAAAGAGCCCCAAATGATGTGTGGAACCTTGCTGTTTTTGAAATATCTCTGTTATTTTCGATATTTGTTTTTTCTCGTGACAGCCACCACAAAATGCCGTTTTGAGCCGAAATAGCTCAGTTGGGAGAGCGTTAGACTGAAGATCTAAAGGTCCCTGGTTCAATCCAGGTTTCGGCAGCATTGGTTGGGTCTTTTGAGGAAAGATGGTTAGAACTGTCGACTAGGGTTATCACTGAATTCCACATGAAGTCCCTTTGGAACCCATACTCCTTACCGTTGTTGTTACTGGACGGATGACGGGATGGATGCCATGTCAACAGGGAGTTGACTAAGGAACGTTGGGGCAGTGATTGTACCTGGTGTGGAAGGACCTCTGTTTCCTCAGCTGTTATTTCATTTGGAGCAGCTCTGCTGGGCAATTACTGTCTCTCTCTGCAGCAGCAGTTGAAGTTCTTTGTTTCCTGCAAAGAGCCCCAAATGATGTGTGGAACCTTGCTGTTTTTGAAATATCTCTGTTGTTGTTCGATATACGTTTTTCCTCGTGTGCCAGCCACCACAAATGCTATTTTGAGCCGAATAGCTCAGTTGGGAGAGCGTTAGACTGAAGATCTAAAGGTCCCTGGTTCAATCCCGGGTTTCGGCAGCATTGGTTGGGTCTTTTGAGGAAAGATGGTTAGAACTGTCGACTAGGTTATCACTGAATTCCACATGAAGTCCCTTTGGAACCCATACTCCTTACCGTTGGTTGTTACTGGACGGATGACAGGATGGATGCCATGTCACAGGGAGTTGACTAAGGAACGTTGGGGCAGTGATTCTACCTGGTGTGGAAGGACCTCTGTTTCCTCAGCTGGTTATTTCATTTGGAGCAGCTTGCTGGCAATTACTGTCTCTCTCTGCAGCAGCAGTTGTTGAAGTTCTTTGTTTTCCCACAAAGAGCCCCCAAATGATGTGTGGAACCTTGCTGTTTTTGAAATATCTCTGTTAGTTTTTCGATATTTGTTTTTCCTCGTAACGCCACACAAAATGATTTTGAGCCGAAATAGCTCAGTTGGGAGAGCGTTAGACTGAAGATCTAAAGGTCCCTGGTTCAATCCCAGGTTTCGGCAGCATTGGTTGGTCTTTTGAGGAAAGATGGTTAGAACTGTCGATAGGGTTATCACTGAATTCCACATGAAGTCCCTTTGGAACCCATACTCCTTACCGTGGTTGTTACTTTACTGGATGGGTTACTGGACGGATGACAGGATGGATGCCATGTCAACAGGGAGTTGACTAAGGAACGTGGGGCAGTGATTCTACCTGGTGTGGAAGGACCTCTGTTTCCTCAGCTGGTTTATTTCATTTGGAGCAGCTCTGCTGGGCAATACTGTCTCTCTCTGCAGCAGCAGTTGAAGTTCTTTGTTTTCCCGCAAAGAGCCCCAAATGATGTGTGGAACCTTGCTGTTTTTGAAATATCTCTTGTATTTTTTCGATATGTGTTCTTTTCCTCGTAACGGCCACACAAAATGCTTTTTGAGCCGAAATAGCTCAGTTGGGAGAGCGTTAGACTGAAGATCTAAAGGTCCCTGGTTCAATCCCGGGTTTCGGCTATTGGTTGGGTCTTTTGAGGAAAGATGGTTAGAACTGTCGACTAGGGTTATCACTGAATTCCACATGAAGTCCCTTTGGAACCCATACTCCTTACCGTTGGTTGTTACTTACTGGATGGTTACTGGACGGATGACAGGATGGATGCCATGTCAACAGGGAGTTGACTAAGGAACGTTGGGGCAGTGATTCTACCTGGTGTGGAAGGACCTCTGTTTCCTCAGCTGGTTTATTTCATTTGGAGCAGCTCTGCTGGGCAATTACTGTCTCTCTCTGCAGCAGCAGTTGAAGTTCTTTGTTTCCCGCAAAGAGCCCCCAAATGATGTGTGGAACCTTACTGTTTTGAAATATCTCTTTTAAGTTTTCAATATTTGTTTTTTCCTCGTACCGGCACCACAAAATGCTATTTTGAGCCGAAATAGCTCAGTTGGGAGAGCGTTAGACTGAAGATCTAAGGTCCCTGGTTCAATCCCGGTTTCGGCAGCATTGGTTGGTCTTTTGAGGAAAGATGGTTAGAACTGTCGATTAGGGTTATCACTGAATTCCACAAGAAGTCCCTTTGGAACCCATACTCCTTACCGTTGGGTTACTTTACTGGATGGGTTACTGGACGGATGACAGGATGGATGCCATGTCAACAGGGAGTTGACTAAGGAACGTTGGGGCAGTGATTCTACCTGGTGTGGAAGGATCTCTGTTTCCTCAGCTGGTTTATTTCATGTGGAGCAGCTTGCTGGGCAATTACTGTCTCTCTCTGCAGCAGCAGTTGAAGTTCTTTGTTATCCCACAAACAGCCCCCTAATGATATGTGGAACTTACTGTTTTTTGAAATATCTCTTTTAATTTCAATATTTGTTCTTTTCCTCGTAACGGCCACAACAAAATGCAATTTTCAGCCGAAATAGCTCAGTTGGGAGAGCGTTAGACTGAAGATCTAAAGGTCCCTGGTTCAATCCCGGGTTTCGGCAGCATTGGTTGGGTCTTTTGAGGAAAGATGGTTAGAACTGTCGATTAGGGTTATCACTGAATTCCACATGAAGTCCCTTTGGAACCCATACTCCTTACCGTTGGTTGTTACTTTACTGGAGGGGTACTGACGGATGACAGGATGGATGCCATGTCAACAGCGAGTTGACTAAGGAAGGAATGTTGGGCAGTGATTCTACCTGGTGTGGAAGGATCTCTGTTTCCCAGCTGGTTTATTTCATTGTGGAGCAGCTCTGCTGGGCAATTACTGTCTCTCTCTGCAGCAGCAGTTGAAGTTCTTTGTTTCCCACAAACAGCCCCTAATGATGTGTGGACCCTCTGTTTTTGAAATATCTCTGTATTTTTCGATATGTGTTCTTTCCTCGTAACCGCCACCACAAAATGCTATTTTGAGCCGAAATAGCTCAGTTGGGAGAGCGTTAGACTGAAGATCTAAAGGTCCCTGGTTCAATCCCGGGTTTCGGCAGCATTGGTTGGGTCTTTTGAGGAAGATGGTTAGAACTGTCGATAAGGGTTATCACTGAATCCACATGAAGTCCCTTTGGAACCATACTCCTTACCGTTGGTTGTTACTGGGACGGATGACAGGATGGATGCCATGTCAACAGGGAGTTGACTAAGGAACGTTGGGCAGTTATTCTACCTGGTGTGGAAGACCTCTGTTTCCTCAGCTGGTTTATTCATTGGAGCAGCTCTGCTGGGCAATACTGTCTCTCTCTGCAGCAGCAGTTGAAGTCTTTGTTTTCCCGCAAAGAGCCCCCAAATGATGGGGAACCTTGCTGTTTTTGAAATATCTCTGTTATTTTTTCGATATGTGTTCTTTTCCTCGTAACGGCCACCAAAAATGCTATTTTGAGCCGAAATAGCTCAGTTGGGAGAGCGTTAGACTGAAGATCTAAAGGTCCCTGGTTCAATCCCGGGTTTCGGCAGCATTGGTTGGGTCTTTTGAGGAAAGATGGTTAGAACTGTCGATTAGGGTTATCACTGAATTCCACATGAAGTCCCTTTGGAACCCATACTCCTTACCTTGGTTGTTACTGGACGGATGACAGGATGGATGCCATGTCAACAGGGAGTTGACTAAGGAACGTTGGGGCAGTGATTGTACCTGGTGTGAAGGACTCTGTTTCCTCAGCTGGTTTATTTCATTTGAGCAGCTCTGCTGGGCAATTACTGTCTCTCTCTGCAGCAGCAGTTGAAGTTCTTTGTTTTCCTGCAAAGAGCCCCAAATGATGTGTGGAACCTTACTGTTTTTGAAATATCTCTTTAAGTTTCAATATTTGTTCTTTTCCTCGTAACGGCCACCACAAATGCATTAGCTCAGTTGGGAGAGCGTTAGACTGAAGATCTAAAAGGTCCCTGGTTCCATCCCGAGTTTCGGCAGCATTGGTTGGGTCTTTTGAGGAAAGATGGTTAGAACTGTCGATAGGGTTATCACTGAAGTCCC
>NC_045742.1:24087678-24118582 GCF_008692095.1 Etheostoma spectabile
CAGAAGCTTTAAACACACATTTCCATGCTGGAAACTTGCTTTTCAGCCTCTTCTGAGCTTGTTGTGATGTTTTAGCTGTTGCTGTCTGTCAACAGGTATACAGTAGTTTCTTACCAGAAGCTTTAAAACACTCTATACAGTATACAGTAGTTTCTTACCAGAAGCTTTAAAACCACATCTCCATGCTGGAAATGTGCTTTCAGCCTCTTCTGAGCTTTTTGTCATTTGTAAGTTGTTGCTGTCACTTCAACAGTATTACATTAGTTTCTTACCAGAGCTTTAAAACACACATCTCCATGCTGGAAATGTGCTTTTCAGCCTCTTCTGAGCTTTTTGTCATGTTTTAGCTTGTTGCTGTCATTTCAACAGTATTACATTAGTTTCTTAACAGAAGCTTTAAACACATTTCCATGCTGGAAACGTGCTTTTCAGCCTCTTCTGAGCTTGTTGGTGATGTTTTTTAACCTTGTTTCTGTTAATTTCCATGCTGGAAACTTGCTTTTCAGCCTCTTCTGAGCTTTTTGTGATGTTTTAAGCTTGTTGCTGTCATTTCAACAGTATACATTAGTTTCTTACCAGAAGCTTTAAAACACACATCTCCATGCTGGAAACGTGCTTTTCAGCGTCTTCTGAGCTTGTTTGTATGTTTTTAACCTTGTTTCTGTCATTTCAACAGTTTTACATTAGTTTCTTAACAGTTGCTTTAAAACACACATCTCCATGCTGGAACGTGCTTTTCAGCCTCTTCTGAGCTTTTCGTGATGTTTTAAGCTTGTTGCTGTCATTTCAACAGTATAACAGTAGTTTCTTAACAAAGCTTTAAAACACACATCTCCATGCTGGAAACGTGCTTTTCAGCCTCTTCTGAGCTTTTTGTGATGTTTTAAGCTTGTTGCTGTCATTTCAACAGGTATACAGTAGTTTCTTACCAGAGCTTTAAAACACACATCTCCATGCTGGAAACGTGCTTTTCAGCCTCTTCTGAGCTTGTGATGTTTTAACCTGTTTGCTGTCATTTCAACAGTTTTACATTAGTTTCTTAACAGAAGCTTTAAAACACACATCTCCATGCTGGAAACGTGCTTTTCAGCCTCTTCTGAGCTTTTTGTGATGTTTTAAGCTTGTTGCTGTCATTTCAACAGTATACAGTAGTTTCTTACCAGAAGCTTTAAAACACAGCATCTCCATGCTGGAAATGTGCTTTTCAGCCTCTTCTGAGCTTGTTGTGATGTTTTAACCTTGTTTCTGTAATTTCAACAGTTTACATTAGTTTCTTAACAGTTGCTTTAAAACACACATCTCCATGCTGGAAACGTGCTTTTCAGCCTCTTCTGAGCTTTTCGTGATGTTTTAAGCTTGTTGCTGTCATTTCAACAGGTATACAGTAGTTTCTTAACAGAAGCTTTAAAACACACATCTCCATGCTGGAAACGTGCTTTTCAGCCTCTTCTGAGCTTTTTGTGATGTTTTAAGCTTGTTGCTGTCATTTCAACAGGTATACAGTAGTTTCTTACCAGAAGCTTTAAACACACATCTCCATGCTGGAAACGTGCTTTTCAGCCTCTTCTGAGCTTGTTTGATGTTTTAAACCATGTTTCTGTATTTCAACAGTTTTACATTAGTTTCTTACAGAAGCTTTAAAACACACATCTCCATGCTGGAAACGTGCTTTTCAGCCTCTTCTGAGCTTTTTGTGATGTTTTAAGCTTGTTGCTGTCATTTCAACAGGTATACAGTAGTTTCTTACCAGAAGCTTTAAAACACACATCTCCATGCTGGAAATGTGCTTTTCAGCCTCTTCTGAGCTTTTTGTGATGTTTAAGCTTGTTGCTGTCATTTCAACAGTATTACATTAGTTTCTTAAGAGAAGCTTTAAACACACATTTCCATGCTGGAAACGTGCTTTTCAGCCTCTTCTGAGCTTGTTGTGATGTTTTAAGCTTGTTGCTGTCATTGTCAACAGGTATACAGTAGTTTCTTACCAGAAGCTTTAAAACACATCTCCAGAAGCTTTAAAACACACATTTCCATGCTGGAAACTTGCTTTTCAGCCTCTTCTGAGCTTGTTGTGATGTTTTAAGCTTGTTGCTGTCATGTCAACAGGTATACAGTAGTTTCTTACCAGAAGCTTTAAACACACATCTATACAGGTATACAGTAGTTTCTTACCAGAAGCTTTAAAACACACATCTCCATGCTGGAAACGTGCTTTTCAGCCTCTTCTGAGCTTTTTGTCATGTTTTAAGCTTGTTGCTGTCATTTCAACAGTATTACATTAGTTTCTTACAGAAGCTTTAAAACACACATCTCCATGCTGGAAACGTGCTTTTCAGCCTCTTCTGAGCTTTTGTGATGTTTTAAGCTTGTTTCTGTCATTTCAACAGTATTACATTAGTTTCTTACAGAAGCTTTAAAACACACATCTCCATGCTGGAAACGTGCTTTTCAGCCTCTTCTGAGCTGTTTGTGATGTTTTAAGCTTGTTGCTGTCATTTCAACAGGTTACATTAGTTTCTTAAGAGAAGCTTTAAACACACATCTCCATGCTGGAAACGTGCTTTTCAGCCTCTTCTGAGCTTTTGTGATGTTTTAAGCTTGTTGCTGTCATTTCAACAGGTATACATTAGTTTCTTAACAGAAGCTTTAAAACACACATCTCCATGCTGGAAACGTGCTTTTCAGCCTCTTCTGAGCTTTTTGTGATGTTTTAAGCTTGTTGCTGTCATTTCAACAGTTTTACATTAGTTTCTTACAAGCTTTAAAACACACATCTCCATGCTGGAAACGTGCTTTTCAGCCTCTTCTGAGCTTGTTGTGATGTTTTAAGCTTGTTGCTGTCATTTCAACAGGTATACAGTAGTTTCTTAACAGAAGCTTTAAAACACACATCTCCATGCTGGAAACGTGCTTTTCAGCCTCTTCTGAGCTTTTAGTGATGTTTTAACTTGTTGCTGTCATTTCAACAGGTTACAGTAGTTTCTTACCAGAAGCTTTAAAACACACATCTCCATGCTGGAAACGTGCTTTTCAGCCTCTTCTGAGCTTTTTGTGATGTTTTAAGCTTGTTGCTGTCATTTCAACAGTATACATTAGTTTCTTAACAGAAGCTTTAAAACACACATCTCCATGCTGGAAACGTGCTTTTCAGCCTCTTCTGAGCTTTTGTGATGTTTTAAGCTTGTTGCTGTCATTTCAACAGGTATACAGTAGTTTCTTAACAGAAGCTTTAAAACACACATCTCCATGCTGGAAACGTGCTTTTCAGCCTCTTCTGAGCTTTTTGTGATGTTTTAAGCTTGTTGCTGTCATTTCAACAGTTTTACATTAGTTTCTTAACAGAAGCTTTAAAACACACATCTCCATGCTGGAAACGTGCTTTTCAGCCTCTTCTGAGCTTGTTGTGATGTTTTAAGCTTGTTGCTGTCATTTCAACAGTTTTACATTAGTTTCTTAACAGAAGCTTTAAAACACACATCTCCATGCTGGAAACGTGCTTTTCAGCCTCTTCTGAGCTTGTTGTGATGTTTTAAGCTTGTTGCTGTCATTTCAACAGTTTTACATTAGTTTCTTAAGAAGCTTTAAAACACACATTTCCATGCTGGAAACGTGCTTTTCAGCCTCTTCTGAGCTTTTTGTGATGTTTTAAGCTTGTTTCTGTCATTTCAACAGTATCACATTAGTTTCTTAACAGAAGCTTTAAAACACACATTCCATGCTGGAAACGTGCTTTTCAGCCTCTTCTGAGCTTTTTGTGATGTTTTAAGCTTGTTGCTGTCATTTCAACAGGTATACAGTAGTTTCTTACCAGAAGCTTTAAAACACACATCTCCATGCTGGAAAGTGCTTTTCAGCCTCTTCTGAGCTTTTTGTGATGTTTTAAGCTTGTTGCTGTCATTTCAACAGTATTACATTAGTTTCTTACAGAAGCTTTAAAACACACATTCCATGCTGGAAACGTGCTTTTCAGCCTCTTCTGAGCTTTTTGTGATGTTTTAAGCTTGTTGCTGTCATTTCAACAGTTTTAATAGTTTCTTAACAGAAGCTTTAAAACACACATCTCCATGCTGGAAACGTGCTTTTCAGCCTCTTCTGAGCTTTTTGTGATGTTTTAAGCTTGTTGCTGTCATTTCAAGAGTATTACATTAGTTTCTTAACAGAAGCTTTAAAACACACATCTCCATGCTGGAAATGTGCTTTTCAGCCTCTTCTGAGCTTTTTGTGATGTTTTAAGCTTGTTGCTGTCATTTCAACAGTATTACATTAGTTTCTTAAGAGAAGCTTTAAAACACACATTTCCATGCTGGAAACTTGCTTTTCAGCTCTTCTGAGCTTGTTGTGATGTTTTAAGCTTGTTGCTGTCATGTCAACAGGTATACAGTAGTTTCTTACCAGAAGCTTTAAAACACACATCTATACAGGTATACAGTAGTTTCTTACCAGAACTTTAAACACACATCTCCATGCTGGAAATGTGCTTTTCAGCCTCTTCTGAGCTTTTTGTCATGTTTTAAGCTTGTTGCTGTCATTTCAACAGTATTACATTAGTTTCTTAACAGAAGCTTTAAAACACACATTTCCATGCTGGAAACGTGCTTTTCAGCGTCTTCTGAGCTTGTTGTGATGTTTTAACCTTGTTTCTGTAATTTCCATGCTGGAAACGTGCTTTTCAGCGTCTTCTGAGCTTGTTGTGATGTTTTAACCTTGTTTCTGTAATTTCAACAGTTTTACATTAGTTTCTTAACAGTTGCTTTAAAACACACATCTCCATGCTGGAAACGTGCTTTTCAGCCTCTTCTGAGCTTTTCGTGATGTTTTAAGCTTGTTGCTCTCATTTCAACAGGTATACAGTAGTTTCTTAACAGAAGCTTTAAAACACACATCTCCATGCTGGAAACGTGCTTTTCAGCCTCTTCTGAGCTTGTGATGTTTTAACCATGTTTCTGTAATTTCAACAGTTTTACATTAGTTTCTTAACAGTTGCTTTAAAACACACATCTCCATGCTGGAAATGTGCTTTTCAGCCTCTTCTGAGCTTGTTGTGATGTTTTAAGCTTGTTGCTGTCATTTCAACAGGTGTACAGTAGTTTCTTAACAGAAGCTTTAAAACACACATCTCCATGCTGGAAATGTGCTTTTCAGCCTCTTCTGAGCTTTTTGTGATGTTTTAAGCTTGTTGCTGTCATTTCAACAGTATTACATTACTTTCTTAAGAGAAGCTTTAAAACACACATTTACATTATGGAAACTTGCTTTTCAGCCTCTTCTGAGCTTTTTGTGATGTTTTAAGCTTGTTGCTGTCATTTCAACAGGTATACAGTAGTTTCTTAACAGATGCTTTAAAACACACATCTCCATGCTGGAAACGTGCTTTTCAGCCTCTTCTGAGCTTGTTGTGATGTTTTAACCTTGTTTCTGTAATTTCAACAGTTTTACATTAGTTTCTTAACAGTTGCTTTAAAACACACATCTCCATGCTGGAAACGTGCTTTTGTGATGTTTTAAGCTTGTTGCTGTCATTTATACAGGTATACAGTAGTTTCTTAACAGAAGCTTTAAAACACACATCTCCATGCTGGAAACTTGCTTTTCAGCCTCTTCTGAGCTTTTTGTGATGTTTTAAGCTTGTTGCTGTCATTTCAACAGGTATACAGTAGTTTCTTAACAGAAGCTTTAAAACCCCATCTCCATGCTGGAAACGTGCTTTCAGCCTCTTCTGAGCTTGTGATGTTTTAACCTGTTTCTGTAATTTCAACAGTTTACATTAGTTTCTTAACAGTTGCTTTAAAACACACATCTCCATGCTGGAAATGTGCTTTTCAGCCTCTTCTGAGCTTTTGTGATGTTTTAAGCTTGTTGCTGTCATTTCAACAGGTATACAGTAGTTTCTTACCAGAAGCTTTAAAACACAGATCTCCATGCTGGAAATGTGCTTTTCAGCCTCTTCTGAGCTTTTTGTGATGTTTTAAGCTTGTTGCTGTCATTTCAACAGTATTACATTAGTTTCTTAAGAGAAGCTTTAAAACACACATTTCCATGCTGGAAACTTGCTTTTCAGCCTCTTCTGAGCTTTTTGTGATGTTTTAAGCTTGTTGCTGTCATTTCAACAGTATTACATTAGTTTCTTAACAGAAGCTTTAAAACACACATTTCCATGCTGCAAACGTGCTTTTCAGCCTCTTCTGAGCTTGTTGTGATGTTTTAACCTTGTTTCTGTAATTTCAACAGTTTTACATTAGTTTCTTAACAGTTGCTTTAAAACACACATCTCAATGCTGGAAACGTGCTTTTCAGCCTCTTCTGAGCTTGTTGTGATGTTTTAAGCTTGTTGCTGTCATTTCAACAGTATTACATTAGTTTCTTAAGTTCAAAACACACATTTCCATGCTGGAAACGTGCTTTTCAACCTCTTCTGAGCTTGTTGTGATGTTTTAGCTTGTTTCTGTCATTTCAACAGTTTACATTAGTTTCTTAACAGAAGCTTTAAAACACACATTTCCATGCTGGAAACGTGCTTTTCAGCCTCTTCTGAGCTTGTTGTGATGTTTTAAGCTTGTTGCTGTCATTTCAACAGTATTACATAGTTTCTTAAGTTTAAAACACACATTTCCATGCTGGAAACGTGCTTTTCAGCCTCTTCTGAGCTTGTTGTGATGTTTTAACCTTGTTTCTGTAATTTCAACAGTTTTACATTAGTTTCTTAAAGAAGCTTTAAAACACACATTTCCATGCTGGAAACGTGCTTTTCAGCCTCTTCTGAGCTTTTTGTGATATTTTAAGCTTGTTGCTCTCATTTCAACAGGTATACAGTAGTTTCCTACCAGAAGCTTTAAAAACACACATCTCCATGTGGAAATGTGCTTTTCAGCCTCTTCTGAGCTTTTGTGATGTTTTAAGCTTGTTGCTGTCATTTCAACAGGTATACAGTAGTTTCTTACCAGAAGCTTTAAAACACAGATCTCCATGCTGGAAATGTGCTTTTCAGCCTCTTCTGAGCTTTTTGTGATGTTTTAAGCTTGTTGCTGTCATTTCAACAGTATTACATTAGTTTCTTAAGAGAAGCTTTAAAACACACATTTCCATGCTGGAAACTTGCTTTTCAGCCTCTTCTGAGCTTGTTGTGATGTTTTAAGCTTGTTGCTGTCATTTCAACAGGTATACAGTAGTTTCTTAACAGATGCTTTAAAACACACATCTCCATGCTAAACGTGCTTTTCAGCCTCTTCTGAGCTTGTTGTGATGTTTAACCTTGTTTCTGTAATTTCAACAGTTTTACATTAGTTCTTAACAGTTGCTTTAAAACACACATCTCCATGCTGGAAACGTGCTTTTCGTGATGTTTTAAGCTTGTTGCTGTCATTTCAACAGGTATACAGTAGTTTCTTACAGAAGCTTTAAAACACAGATCTCCATGCTGGAAATGTGCTTTCAGCCTCTTCTGAGCTTTTTGTGATGTTTTAAGCTGTTGCTGTCATTTCAACAGTATTACATTAGTTTCTTAAGAGAAGCTTTAAAACACACATTTCCATGCTGGAAACTTGCTTTTCAGCCTCTTCTGAGCTTTTTGTGATGTTTTAAGCTTGTTGCTGTCATTTCAACAGTTTTACATTAGTTTCTTAACAATTGCTTTAAAACACACATCTCCATGCTGGAAACGTGCTTTTCAGCCTCTTTTGAGCTTGTTGTGATGTTTCAAGCTTGTTGCTGTCATTTCAACAGGTATACAGTAGTTTCTTACCAGAAGCTTTAAAACACACATCTCCATGCTGGAAACGTGCTTTTCAGCCTCTTCTGAGCTTTTTGTGATGTTTTAAGCTTGTTGCTGTCATTTCAACAGTATTACATTAGTTTCTTAACAGTTGCTTTAAAACACATCTCCATGCTGGAAACGTGCTTTTCAGCCTCTTCTGAGCTTGTTGTGATGTTTTAAGCTTGTTGCTGTCATTTCAACAGTATTACATTAGTTTCTTAAGAGAAGCTTTAAAACACACATTTCATGCTGGAGGAAACGTGCTTTTCAACCTCTTCTGAGCTTTTTGTGATGTTTTAAGCTTGTTTCTGTCATTTCAACAGTATCACATTAGTTTTTAACAGAAGCTTTAAAACACACATTTCCATGCTGGAAACGTGCTTTTCAGCCTCTTCTGAGCTTTTGTGATTTTAAGCTTGTTGCTCTCATTTCAACAGGTATACAGTAGTTTCTTACCAGAAGCTTTAAAACACACATCTCCATGCTGGAAATGTGCTTTTCAGCCTCTTCTGAGCTGTTTGTGATGTTTAAGCTTGTTGCTGTCATTTCAACAGGTATACAGTAGTTTCTTACCAGAAGCTTTAAAACACAGATCTCCATGCTGGAAATGTGCTTTTCAGCCTTTCTGAGCTTTTTGTGATGTTTTAAGTTGTTGCTGTCATTTCACAGTATTACATTAGTTTCTTAAGAGAAGCTTAACCCCATGCTGGAAACTTGCTTTTCAGCCTCTTCTGAGCTTGTTGTGATGTTTTAAGCTTGTTGCTGTCATGTCAACGGGTATACAGTAGTTTCTTACCAGAAGCTTTAAAACACATCTCAGAAGCTTTAAAACACACATTTCCATGCTGCAAACGTGCTTTTCAGCCTCTTCTGAGCTTGTTGTGATGTTTTAACCTTGTTTCTGTAATTTCAACAGTTTTACATTAGTTTCTTAACAGTTGCTTTAAAACACACATCTCCATGCTGGAAACGTGCTTTTCAGCCTCTTCTGAGCTTGTTGTGATGTTTTAAGCTTGGCTGTCATTTCAACAGTATTACATTAGTTTCTTAAGAGAAGCTTTAAAAACACACATTTCCATGCTGGAAACGTGCTTTTCAACCTCTTCTGAGCTTGTTGTGATGTTTTAAGCTTGTTTCTGTCATTTCAACAGTATACATTAGTTTCTTAACAGAAGCTTTAAAACACACATTTCCATGCTGGAAACGTGCTTTTCAGCCTCTTCTGAGCTTTTGTGATATTTTAAGCTTGTTGCTTCATTTCAACAGGTATACAGTAGTTTCTTACAGAAGCTTTTAAAACACACATCTCCATGCTGGAATGTGCTTTTCAGCTCTTCTGAGCTTTTTGTGATGTTTTAAGCTTGTTGCTGTCATTTCAACAGTATACATTAGTTTCTTAAGAGAAGCTTTAAAACACACATTCCATGCTGGAAACTTGCTTTTCAGCCTCTTCTGAGCTTGTTGTGATGTTTTAAGCTTGTTGCTGTCATGTCAACAGGTATACAGTAGTTTCTTACAGAAGCTTTAAAAACATCCAGAAGCTTTAAAACACACATTTCCATGCTGGAAACTTGCTTTCAGCCTCTTCTGAGCTTGTTGTGATGTTTTAAGCTTGTTGCTGTCATGTCAACAGGTATACAGTAGTTCTTACCAGAAGCTTTAAAACACACATCATACAGGTATACAGTAGTTTCTTACCAGAAGCTTTAAAACACACATCTCCATGCTGGAAATGTGCTTTTCAGCCTCTTCTGAGCTTTTTGTCATGTTTTAAGCTTGTTGCTGTCACTTCAGTATTACATTAGTTTCTTACCAGAAGCTTTAAAAACACATCTCCATGCTGGAAATGTGCTTTCAGCCTCTTCTGAGCTTTTTGTCATGTTTTAAGCTTGTTGCTGTCATTTCAACAGTATTACATTAGTTTCTTAACAGAAGCTTTAAAAACACATTTCCATGCTGGAAACGTGCTTTTCAGCGTCTTCTGAGCTTGTTGTGATGTTTTAACCTTGTTTCTGTAATTCCATGCTGGAAACTTGCTTTTCAGCCTCTTCTGAGCTTGTTGTGATGTTTAAGCTTGTTGCTGTCATTTCAACAGTATTACATTAGTTTCTTACCAGAAGCTTTAAAACACACATCTCCATGCTGGAAACGTGCTTTTCAGCGTCTTCTGAGCTTGTTGTGATGTTTTAACCTTGTTTCTGTAATTTCAACAGTTTTACATTAGTTTCTTAACAGTTGCTTTAAAACACACATCTCCATGCTGGAAACGTGCTTTTCAGCCTCTTCTGAGCTTTTCGTGATGTTTTAAGCTTGTTGCTCTCATTTCAACAGGTATACAGTAGTTTCTTAACAGAAGCTTTAAAACACACATCTCCATGCTGGAAACGTGCTTTTCAGCCTCTTCTGAGCTTTTTGTGATGTTTTAAGCTTGTTGCTGTCATTTCAACAGGTATACAGTAGTTTCTTACCAGAAGCTTTAAAACACACATCTCCATGCTGGAAATGTGCTTTTCAGCCTCTTCTGAGCTTTTTGTGATGTTTTAAGCTTGTTGCTGTCATTTCAACAGTATTACATTACTTTCTTAACAGAAGCTTTAAAACACACATTTCCATGCTGCAAACGTGCTTTCAGCCTCTTCTGATCTTGTTGTGATGTTTTAACCTTGTTTCTGTAATTTCAACAGTTTTACATTAGTTTTTAACAGTTGCTTTAAAACACACATCTCCATGCTGGAAACGTGCTTTTCAGCCTCTTCTGAGCTTGTGTGTGTTTAAGCTTGTTGCTGTCATTTCAACAGTATTACATTAGTTTCTTAAGAGAAGCTTTAAAACACACATCTCCATGCTGGAAATGTGCTTTTCAGCCTCTTCTGAGCTTTTTGTGATGTTTTAAGCTTGTTGCTGTCATTTCAACAGTATACATTAGTTTCTTAGAGAAGCTTTAAAACACACATTTCCATGCTGGAAACTTGCTTTTCAGCCTCTTCTGAGCTTGTTGTGATGTTTAAGCTTGTTGCTGTCATGTCACACAGGTATACAGTAGTTCTTACCAGAAGCTTTAAAACACACATCTATACAGGTATACAGTAGTTTCTTACCAGAAGCTTTAAAACACACATCTCCATGCTGGAAATGTGCTTTTCCCTCTTCTGAGCTTTTTGTCATGTTTAAGCTTGTTGCTGTCATTCAACAGTATTACATTAGTTTCTTAACAGAAGCTTTAAAACACACATTTCCATGCTGGAAACGTGCTTTTCAGCGTCTTCTGAGCTTGTTGTGATGTTTTAACCTTGTTTCTGTAATTTCCATGCTGGGAAACTTGCTTTTCAGCTCTCTGAGCTTGTTGTGATGTTTTAAGCTTGTTGCTGTCATTTCAACAGTATACATTAGTTTCTTACAGAAGCTTTAAAACACACATCTCCATGCTGGAAACGTGCTTTCAGCGTCTTCTGAGCTTGTTGTGATGTTTTAACCTTGTTGCTGTCATTTCAACAGTATTACATTAGTTTCTTAACAGTTGCTTTAAAACACACATCTCCATGCTGGAAATGTGCTTTTCAGCCTCTTCTGAGCTTTTGTGATGTTTTAGCTGTTCTGTCATTTCAACAGTATTACATTAGTTTCTTACCAGAAGCTTTAAAAACACACATCTCCATGCTGGAACGTGCTTTCAGCCTCTTCTGAGCTTGTGATGTTTTAACCATGTTTCTGTAATTTCAACAGTATTACATTAGTTTCTTAACAGTTGCTTTAAAACACACATTCTCCATGCTGGAAATGTGCTTTTCAGCCTCTTCTGAGCTTGTTGTGATGTTTAAGCTTGTTGCTGTCATTCAACAGGTGACAGTAGTTTTCTTACCAGAAGCTTTAAAACACATCACAAGCTTTAAAACACACATTTCCATGCGGCAACGTGCTTTTCAGCCTCTTCTGAGCTTGTTGTGATGTTTTAACCTGTTCTGTATTTCAACAGTTTTACATTAGTTTCTTAACAGAAGCTTTAAAACACACATCTCCATGCTGGAAACGTGCTTTTCAGCCTCTTCTGAGCTTGTTGTGATGTTTTAAGCTTGTTGCTGTCATTTCAACAGTATTACATTAGTTTCTTAAGAGAGCTTAAAACACACACTTCCATGCTGGAAACGTGCTTTTCACCTCTTCTGAGCTTGTTGTGATGTTTTGAGCTTGTTTCTGTCATTTCAACAGTATCACATTAGTTTCTTAACAGAAGCTTTAAAACACACATTTCCATGCTGGAAACGTGCTTTTCAGCTCTCTGAGATTTTGTGAATTTTAAGCTTGTGGCTGTCATTTCAACAGGTATACAGTAGTTTTTAACAGAAGCTTTAAAACACACATCTCCATGCTGGAGATGTGCTTCTTTTCAGCCTCTTCTGAGCTTTTTGTGATGTTTTAAGCTTGTTGCTGTCATTTCAACAGGTATACAGTAGTTTCTTACCAGAAGCTTTAAACACAGATCTCCATGCTGGAAACGTGCTTTTCAGCCTCTTCTGAGTTTTTGTGATGTTTTAAGCGTGTCTGTCATTTCAACAGTATTACATTAGTTTCTTAAGAGAAGCTTTAAAACACACATTTCCATGCTGGAAACTGCTTTTCAGCCTCTTCTGAGCTTTTTGTGATGTTTTAAGCTGTTGCTGTCATTTCAACAGTATTACATTAGTTTCTTAAGAGAAGCTTTAAAACACACATTTCCATGCTGGAAACGTGCTTTTCAGCCTCTTCTGAGCTTTTAGTGATGTTTAAGCTTGTTGCTGTCATTTCAACAGGTAACAGTAGTTTCTTACCAGAGCTTTAAAACACACATCTCCATGCTGGAAACGTGCTTTTCAGCCTCTCTGAGCTTTTGTCATGTTTTAAGCTTGTGCTGTCATTTCAACAGTATTACATTAGTTTCTTAGAGAAGCTTTAAAACACACATTTCCATGCTGGAAACGTGCTTTTCAGCCTCTTCTGAGCTTTTAGTGATGTTTTAAGCTTGTTGCTGTCATTTCAACAGGTATACAGTAGTTTCTTAACAGATGCTTTAAAACACACATCTCCATGCTGGAAACGTGCTTTTCAGCCTCTTCTGAGCTTGTTGTGATGTTTTAACCTTGTTTCTGTAATTTCAACAGTTTTACATTAGTTTCTTAACAGTTGCTTTAAAACACACATCTCCATGCTGGAAACGTGCTTTTCGTGATGTTTTAAGCTTGTTGCTGTCATTTATACAGGTATACAGTAGTTTCTTAACAGAAGCTTTAAAACACACATCTCCATGCTGGAAACTTGCTTTTCAGCCTCTTCTGAGCTTTTTGTGATGTTTTAAGCTTGTTGCTGTCATTTCAACAGGTATACAGTAGTTTCTTAACAGAAGCTTTAAAACACACATCTCCATGCTGGAAACGTGCTTTTCAGCCTCTTCTGAGCTTGTGATGTTTTAACCATGTTTCTGTAATTTCAACAGTTTTACATTAGTTTCTTAAGAGAAGCTTTAAAACACACATTTCCATGCTGGAAACTTGCTTTTCAGCCTCTTCTGAGCTTTTTGTGATGTTTTAAGCTTGTTGCTGTCATTTCAACAGTATTACATTAGTTTCTTAAGAGAAGCTTTAAAACACACATTTCCATGCTGGAAACGTGCTTTTCAGCCTCTTCTGAGCTTTTAGTGATGTTTTAAGCTTGTTGCTGTCATTTCAACAGGTACACAGTAGTTTCTTACCAGAAGCTTTAAAACACACATCTCCATGCTGGAAACGTGCTTTTCAGCCTCTTCTGAGCTTTTTGTCATGTTTTAAGCTTGTTGCTGTCATTTCAACAGTATTACATTAGTTTCTTAAGAGAAGCTTTAAAACACACATTTCCATGCTGGAAACGTGCTTTTCAGCCTCTTCTGAGCTTTTAGTGATGTTTTAAGCTTGTTGCTGTCATTTCAACAGGTATACAGTAGTTTCTTACCAGAAGCTTTAAAACACACATCTCCATGCTGGAAACGTGCATTTCAGCTTCTTTTGAGCTTGTTGTGATGTTTCAAGCTTGTTGCTGTCATTTCAACAGGTATACAGTAGTTTCTTACCAGAAGCTTTAAAACACACATCTCCATGCTGGAAACGTGCTTTTCAGCCTCTTCTGAGCTTTTTGTGATGTTTTAAGCTTGTTGCTGTAATTTCAACAGTATTACATTAGTTTCTTAACAGAAGCTTTAAAACACACATTTCCATGCTGCAAACGTGCTTTTCAGCCTCTTCTGAGCTTTTTGTGATGTTTTAAGCTTGTTGCTGTAATTTCAACAGTATTACATTAGTTTCTTAACAGAAGCTTTAAAACACACATTTCCATGCTGCAAACGTGCTTTTCAGCCTCTTCTGAGCTTTTTGTCATGTTTTAAGCTTGTTGCTGTCATTTCAACAGTATTACATTAGTTTTAACAGAAGCTTTAAAACACACATTTCCATGCTGGAAACGTGCTTTTCAGCCTCTTCTGAGCTTTTTGTCATGTTTTAAGCTTGTTGCTGTCATTTCAACAGTTTTACATTAGTTTCTTAACAGTTGCTTTAAAACACACATCTCCATGCTGGAAACGTGCTTTTCAGCCTCTTCTGAGCTTTTTGTGATGTTTTAAGCTTGTTGCTCTCATTTCAACAGGTATACATTAGTTTCTTAACAGAAGCTTTAAAACACAAATCTCCATGCTGGAAACGTGCTTTTCAGCCTCTTCTGAGCTTTTTGTGATGTTTTAAGCTTGTTGCTGTCATTTCAACAGTATTACATTAGTTTCTTAACAGAAGCTTTAAAACACACATTTCCATGCTGGAAACTTGCTTTTCAGCCTCTTCTGAGCTTTTTGTGATGTTTTAAGCTTGTTGCTGTCATTTCAACAGATATACAGTAGTTTCTTAACAGAAGCTTTAAAACACACATCTCCATGCTGGAAACGTGCTTTTCAGCCTCTTCTGAGCTTGTTGTGATGTTTTAAGCTTGTTGCTGTAATTTCAACAGTATTACATTAGTTTCTTAACAGAAGCTTTAAAACACACATTTCCATGCTGGAAACTTGCTTTTCAGCCTCTTCTGAGCTTTTTGTGATGTTTTAAGCTTGTTGCTGTCATTTCAACAGGTACACAGTAGTTTCTTAACAGAAGCTTTAAAACACACATCTCCATGCTGGAAACGTGCTTTTCAGCCTCTTCTGAGCTTTTTGTCATGTTTTAAGCTTGTTGCTGTCATTTCAACAGGTATACAGTAGTTTCTTAACAGAAGCTTTAAAACACACATCTCCATGCTGGAAACGTGCTTTTCAGCCTAGCTTTTTTTGATGTTTTAAGCTTGTTGCTCTCATTTCAACAGGTATACATTAGTTTCTTAACAGAAGCTTTAAAACACACATCTCCATGCTGGAAACGTGCTTTTCAGCCTCTTCTGAGCTTTTTGTCATGTTTTAAGCTTGTTGCTGTCATTTCAACAGTATTACATTAGTTTTAACAGAAGCTTTAAAACACACATTTCCATGCTGGAAACTTGCTTTTCAGCCTCTTCTGAGCTTTTTGTCATGTTTTAAGCTTGTTGCTGTCATTTTAACAGTATTACATTAGTTTCTTAAGAGAAGCTTTAAAACACACATTTCCATGCTGGAAACTTGCTTTTCAGCCTCTTCTGAGCTTTTTGTGATGTTTTAAGCTTGTTGCTGTCATTTCAACAGGTATATAGTAGTTTCTTAACTTAAGCTTTCAAACACACATCTCCATGCTGGAAACGTGCTTTTCGGCCTTCTGCTGATCTTTTTGGGATGTTTTAACCTTGTTTCTGTCATTTCAACAGTTTTACATTGGTTTCTTAACAGAAGCTGTTAAACACACATCTCCATGCTGGAAACGTGCTTTTCGGCCTCTTCTTTTTTTTTGTGAACTTTATTTATAAGTTTTCAATTTTCATGGAAGGAAAGACAAAAAGTACAACATATTACCAACCCGTCCCAACCCCAATACCAAGGCTCAAGCATACAAAATAATAATAATAAACGAAGAGAAAAAAAAAAAAAGAAAAAAAAAAGGTGGGTACACAGAATATAGCTACACACAGTTTCTGGACCTAACTCCGCACTACTCAGACTGGGAACATTGCACAGCATCATACCATATATATTCTTATACAATTGGTGGACAAAGGAGAATTATATCAATCGAGGGATACATTTTCAACAAAATCTATAAAGGGGGCCCAGGTTTTAGCGTATCTATCACGTGAATTAATCCGATTATATCTCAGCTTCTCTAATGACATCGCTGAGAGTACCTCTTTGACCCAGTTTCTAAACGAGGGAGGTTTCACAGACTTCCAGTTAAAAAGAATTTGTCTCCGGGCTAGAAGTGTAATAAACGCTACTGCGTTTGCTTGGAGGGCCGTAAGTTGTACTACAGATGGGAATGTCCCGAAAATAGCAACTGTTGGATCAGGATCCACCGTTCTGTCACAAATGAAGGAGACCGCTTCAAAGACCCTCGCCCAGAAGTTGTTAAGTGAATTACAAGACCAGAACATGTGACCCAATTTGGCTGGACTGTGACCACACCTCGGGCACACAGGATTGGTGCCAGGATATATTTTAGCAAGTTTCTCAGGTGAATAATGCAGTCAATGTACAATTTTAAACTGAATAAGGCCATGTCTTATGCATAAAGAGGTGGTGTGTATGCGTTTTAAACTACATCGCCATGTCTCATCGGACAATGTAAAGCCCAAGTCCTCTTCCCATGCCGGCCTTGCATTATCCCACTGGGGGGGGTCAATGAACAGAACTGTGTTATAGATTTTAGATACCCTTCTTTTCATTATGGGGTCCAGGGGCAATATGGTATCAATTGCACTACTCGATGGCAAGGAGGGAAATGGAAAGTGTTTCCTAGCAACGCTGCGTACCTGTAAGTATCTGAAAAAATGATTTTTGGGGAGGTTGTGGTCTTTTTGAAGTTTGTCAAATGGAGCAAATGAGCCCTCAAGAAAGAGGTCACCAAAAAACACCAAACCGTTCTTATGCCATACTTGGAAGGCAGTGTCAATCTGGGATGGAGGAAACAAGTGATTATTTGCTAGTGGGAGAAAAGAAATTGCCCGACTTAAATGAAAATGTTTCCTAAATTGGAACCAAATTTTGAGCGTGTTCTTGACAACTGAGTTCCAACCATGAAGACCAGCGCTGACGGGCAGGGGACCACTCAGAATGGATATGGGTGAGAGTGGGTAATTGGAGTTAAGTTCCATAGAGGCCCATGTTGCCCCTTCTTCGTTTCTGTATGTAGAAATCCAATAATTCAGTTTGGAGATGTTAGCTGACCAATAATAAAACAAAAAATTGGGCAGACCCAGCCCACCTACTTCCTTTGGCATCTCCAGGTAAGCTCTTTTAATGCGAGGGGTGGAGTTTCCCCAAATAAAGGAGGTGATGTTACTATTCAGCTTTTTGAACCAGGACTTGGTCAATATGATAGGGATCATCTGAAATAGATATAAGAATCGAGGCAAGATTGTCATCTTAACCGTATTTACTCGGCCAGCCAGTGTAAGAGGGAGTGCCGACCAGATTTGGAAATCCTGACTTGTGCGCACTAGTAACAATTTGAAATTGCAATCGTATAGGTCCTTGTAATGTCGTGTGACCCTGATACCCAGATAGGTGAAGGACTGGGGCTCCAATTTAAAGAGAAGATTACTGTAATTTGCGGAAATCGCCAGTTGGTTGATAGGGAAAAGAGAACTTTTGGAGAGGTTTAGTCTGTAGCCCGATAGCTTTCCAAATAATTGTAGCAGGTCTATAAGCTTGGGGATCGATTCTGTTGGGTTGGATATGTAGAGTAAGAGGTCGTCCGCGTACAGCGAAACTTTATGCATCGACTCGTTCCTAACGATACCAAGGATATCCTGTCGCCTTCTCAGTGCTATGGCAAGAGGTTCAATGGCTATGTCAAATAGGAATGGCGAGAGGCAGCACCCCTGACGAGTTCCTCTTTGCAACCTGAACGGGTTGGACCTAATCAAATTAGTGCATACTGACGCTGTTGGCGAAGTATACAATAGCTTAATCCAAGAAGTGAACAAAGTGCCAAACCCGAACCCATCCAATACCGTAAACAGATAGTTCCACTCGATACGGTCAAAGGCCTTCTCAGCATCAAGGGAGAGCACAGCCTCTGGTTGATGAACCGAATGAGTAGAATAAAGTATATTAAGCAGCCGCCGCATGTTATAAAATGACTGCCTCCCTGGGATAAAGCCTGTTTGATCAGGATCGATGATATTAGGTATCACCACTTCCAAACGGCGTGCTAGCACCTTAGTAAGGATTTTGTAGTCACAGCACAAGAGGCTAATAGGGCGGTACGAACCGCAACTCAAGGGATCTTTGTCCTTTTTCAATATGACAGAAATTGTAGCCTGCGTCATGGTTGTAGGCAGTGTCCCTATCGAGATAATTTCCTTGAACAGGGAGTTCAAAATAGCTACCAATTTGTGTGAGAATGACTTATAAAACTCGACAGGAAACCCGTCAGGTCCGGGTGCTTTCCCATTCTGCATAGAGCTTATTGCCTGTGATATTTCAGCATTTGTTATGGGGGCATCAAGGAAAGCTCGGTCTTCTGTACTAATTTTTGGTAATTCCAGGCCATTTAGAAAGGTCTGAATTTCGGCTGCGCCCACGGAGGTTTGCGATGTGTAAAGGTCCTCATAGTATAACTTAAATTGGTCATTTATGACCTGGGGATGTGTGGACGTGGAGTTGGACGAAAGACTAATTTCAGGAATTGCCCTACGTGCTGATGCCTGTCTAAGTTGATGACACAGTAATTTTCCTGCCTTTTCGCCGTGCTCATAGTATGATTGTTTCGTTTTATGTAGTAACCGTTCAGTCTGTTTTATGGAAAGGTTATTATATTCTGTTTGCAGCAATAGCTGCTCTTTATAGAGGTCAGGAGTAAAATCCTGAGCTAAACTGTTGTCAATGTTCGATATCTGTTGGGTTAATTCTATAAGACGTTTGGTTCGTTCTTTCTTCTTGTGAGCCGCATATGAAATAATCTGTCCTCTAAGATAGGCTTTGAGTGACTCCCATATAGTGGTGTATGACATTCCAGGGGTGCTGTTGATCTCTAGGTAAAGGTCAATTTTGTCCGAAATTAGTTTATGAAACGACCTATTTGCTAGCAAAAGTGTGTCAAGTTGCCATGAGCGCTGAAGCGTGGGATTGTTTGGGAATGCCATGTCTAACTGGACAGGGCTGTGGTCGGAGATCACTATGGCGTGGTACTGGCAGTTAGTTACCAAGGAGATGGTCCTATGGTCAATCAAATAAAAATCAATTCTCGAGTATGAAAGATGAACTGGTGAGAAAAAAGAAAACTGTCTGGTAGTGGGATTGGAGTGTCTCCAGGGATCAAATAACTTGTAGGATTGCATAATCGACAACAATAGCGCACTTGATTTAGAAACAGATTTACTTTGGCCGGTGCTAGACTTGTCTAGCGTTGGCTGTAGAGTACAGTTGAAGTCTCCCCCTAATATTAGCAAATGCGAATTCAGATCAGGAAGTTTACCAACAAGGCTAGAAAAGAACTGAGGGTTGTCCCAGTTGGGACCATAGAGATTGACCAATGCAACTAGGTTGCCAAATAGCTTCCCTGTCACAATGATAAACCGGCCCTTATTATCTGGTATTACACTGCCTGACACAAATGGAACACCTTTCCTTATTAGTATCGCCGCCCCCCTCGACCTATCACCGTAATTGGAGTGGAAAATCTGGTCGATCCAGCCTTTTTTAAGTTTATTGTGCTCCGTATCCCGGAGGTGGGTCTCCTGAAGAAACATAATATCTGAACCCAGTGATTTTAAGTGAGTAAAAACCCTGCTGCGTTTGATAGGATGTTGTATCCCTCTAATATTCCAGCTCATGAATCTGATTGAACCCAAGGTTGTGGTATTAGCCATTCTCTAGATGTAGTGTAAACCAAACAAGCCTAATTTGTTTCCCACAGCACAAAAAACATAAACAAAAGCAAAAAGACCTTGGTTCCCCATGCTGACCTGTACAGAACTTCCAGGCCGCACCAACCTTATCTACCATAAGGCTAAACCCTAACATGGATACAGTAGGGTAACACCTAACTATACACCCAGATCCACAGAACATGACTCATGAAACAATTAGGGCACAAAAGTAACACTTCAGAAAAGCGAGATGCATAAATTTACCATGACAGCCAATGCAGCAGTAAGCTAAGAACAAGGGAGCCCAGGAAATCTTTCTGACGAAGGGGAGATGTAAGCATAATCTCAGAGAAGAGCTGCGAGCTGATTTGGGATACTAATTGCTCGGATATACGGCTTAACAAACAATTAAACGGGAAATCAGCAATTTCTCAAGTTACGCAGTCTCACGTGCAGGAAAGTTTTTGTTGACGTACGTCTGGGCTTCTCCTGGCGTCGTGAAGATCTGCTCCTGGTTGTTGTGTGTAATGCGTAGGCGGGCCGGGTAGAGGATCCCAAAACGGACCCCCTCCAGACCCCGAAGTTGCTGCCTCACCCCGTTGTATCCTGCTCGAGCTTTGGCCACTCGCGCCGTGTAGTCTGGGTAGACCGAAAGCGTCATCCCGTCCAGCTTGATCTGTTGTTTCTCCCTGGCATGGCGAAGGATGTTGGCACAGTCCTGGAAGTAGTGCACACGAGCCACTATTACGCGTGGTCGGACGCCTTGCTTGGGCACCAGCGAGCGGTGACATCTATCCAACACCGGCGCCTCCGCTAGGCCGAGCGCCCTCTGGAGTAGGGCTGAGATGGCGCCTGCGGAGCTGTCACAGCTCTCCGGTACTCCCACGATCCTGATATTATTCCTCCTTGAACGCGACTCTAAATCCTCACATTTGTCCTGCAATGATTCCGACTGAGCCTTGAGACGCTCCACTTCACGCTGCAGTGTAACAATATCATCCGTACACGAAGACAGACATCTCTCCATCTCGCCAGTGGTGCTTTTCAACGTGGCTAGCTCTGTAGTAATCGAGTTTTGATAAGATCGCAATTCAGCCCGTACAACATTGATGTCGCCTCTGAATCCCTCCATTTCCTTTTCCAGCACGCTTCTAATCTCCGACTTGATTATATGACCAATATCGTCACGAAGCGATGTGAGCAGATCTTGCCTGAAAGCTTGAGTGGTTAGCGTCACGTCAGCTGGGCTAGGTTTATCAGCATGGTCCGGGGATGAGCCGGGACCACTGGGCCTCGTGGACAGAGCAGTCGCGTTGCGGGATTTAGTAGACTTGCCAGCCATTGCTTTTCCGTGCAGGAGTATGATACAACGTAAAATAGTCGGATAAAGAGGTAAGATTCGTCGAAAGGTGCCTTTTGTGCAGAATTTAAAGTAAAAGTTCTGTGGAGCCTGGTCGGATGCGTCTACTCCATAGCTTGCTCTCTAGCGCCCCTTTTCGGCCTCTTCTGATCTTTTTGGGATGTTTTAACCTTGTTTCTGTCATTTCAACAGTTTTACATTGGTTTCTTAACAGAAGCTGTTAAACACACATCTCCATGCTGGAAACGTGCTTTTCGGCCTCTTCTGATCTTTTTGGGATGTTTTAACCTTGTTTCTGTCATTTCAATAGTTTTACATTGGTTTCTTAACAGAAGCTGTTAAACACACATCTCCATGCTGGAAACGTGCTTTTCAGCCTCTTCTGATCTTTTTGGGATGTTTTAACCTTGTTTCTGTCATTTCAACAGTTTTACATTGGTTTCTTAACAGAAGCTGTTAAACACACATCTCCATGCTGGAAACTTGCTTTTCGGCCTCTTCTGATCTTTTTGGGATGTTTTAACCTTGTTTCTGTCATTTCAACAGTTTTACATTGGTTTCTTAACAGAAGCTGTTAAACACACATCTCCATGCTGGAAACGTACTTTTCGGCCTCTTCTGATCTTTTTGGGATCTGTCATTTCAACAGTTTTACATTGGTTTCTTAACAGAAGCTGTTGACAACACACATTTCCATTCTGGAAACGTGCTTTTCGGCCTCTTCTGATCTTTTTGGGATGTTTTAACCTTGTTTCTGTCATTTCAACAGTTTTACATTGGTTTCTTAACAGAAGCTGTTAAACACACATCTCCATGCTGGAAACGTGCTTTTCGGCCTCTTCTGATCTTTTTGGGATGTTTTAACCTTGTTTCTGTCATTTCAACAGTTTTACATTGGTTTCTTAACAGAAGCTGTTAAACACACATCTCCATGCTGGAAATGTGCTTTTCGGCCTCTTCTGATCTTTTTGGGATGTTTTAACCTTGTTTCTGTCATTTCAACAATTTTACATTGGTTTCTTAACAGAAGCTGTTAAACACACATCTCCATGCTGGAAATGTGCTTTTCGGCCTCTTCTGATCTTTTTGGGATGTTTTAACCTTGTTTCTGTCATTTCAACAGTTTTACATTAGTTTCTTAACAGAAGCTGTTAAACACACATCTCCATGCTGGAAACTTGCTTTTCGGCCTCTTCTGATCTTTTTGGGATGTTTTAACCTTGTTTCTGTCATTTCAACAGTTTTACATTGGTTTCTTAACAGAAGCTGTTAAACACACATCTCCATGCTGGAAACGTACTTTTCGGCCTCTTCTGATCTTTTTGGGATCTGTCATTTCAACAGTTTTACATTGGTTTCTTAACAGAAGCTGTTAAACACACATCTCCATGCTGGAAATGTGCTTTTCGGCCTCTTCTGATCTTTTTGGGATGTTTTAACCTTGTTTCTGTCATTTCAACAGTTTTACATTAGTTTCTTAACAGAAGCTGTTAAACACACATCTCCATGCTGGAAACTTGCTTTTCGGCCTCTTCTGATCTTTTTGGATGTTTTAACCTTGTTTCTGTCATTTCAACAGTTTTACATTGGTTTCTTAACAGAAGCTGTTAAACACACATCTCCATGCTGGAAACGTACTTTTCGGCCTCTTCTGATCTTTTTGGGATCTGTCATTTCAACAGTTTTACATTGGTTTCTTAACAGAAGCTGTTAAACACACATCTCCATGCTGGAAACGTGCTTTTCGGCCTCTTCTGATCTTTTTGGGATGTTTTAACCTTGTTTCTGTCATTTCAACAGTTTTACATTGGTTTCTTAACAGAAGCTGTTAAACACACATCTCCATGCTGGAAACGTGCTTTTCGGCCTCTTCTGATCTTTTTGGGATTTTTAACCTTGTTTCTGTCATTTCAACAGTTTTACATTGGTTTCTTAACAGAAGCTGTTGACAACACACATTTCCATTCTGGAAACGTGCTTTTCGGCCTCTTCTGATCTTTTTGGGATGTTTTAACCTTGTTTCTGTCATTTCAACAGTTTTACATTGGTTTCTTAACAGAAGCTGTTAAACACACATCTCCATGCTGGAAACGTGCTTTTCGGCCTCTTCTGATCTTTTTGGGATCTGTCATTTCAACAGTTTTACATTGGTTTCTTAACAGAAGCTGTTAAACACACATCTCCATGCTGGAAACGTGCTTTTCGGCCTCTTCTGATCTTTTTGGGATGTTTTAACCTTGTTTCTGTCATTTCAACAGTTTTACATTGGTTTCTTAACAGAAGCTGTTAAACACACATCTCCATGCTGGAAACGTGCTTTTCGGCCTCTTCTGATCTTTTTGGGATGTTTTAACCTTGTTTCTGTCATTTCAACAGTTTTACATTGGTTTCTTAACAGAAGCTGTTAAACACACATCTCCAT
Organism: Etheostoma spectabile; assembly: GCF_008692095.1. Taxonomy (NCBI): domain Eukaryota; kingdom Metazoa; phylum Chordata; class Actinopteri; order Perciformes; family Percidae; genus Etheostoma; species Etheostoma spectabile. Next base: position 24,111,187 of record NC_045742.1, read on the forward strand.
GCTGGAAACGTGCTTTTCGGCCTCTTCTGATCTTTTTGGGATGTTTTGACCTTGTTTCTGTCATTTCAACAGTTTTACATTGGTTTCTTAACAGAAGCTGTTAAACACACATCTCCATGCTGGAAACGTGCTTTTCGGCCTCTTCTGATCTTTTTGGGATGTTTTAACCTTGTTTCTGTCATTTCAACAGTTTTACATTGGTTTCTTAACAGAAGCTGTTAAACACATATCTATGCTGGAAACGTGCTTTTTGGCCTCTTCTGATCTTTTTGGGATGTTTTAACCTTGTTTCTGTCATTTCAACAGTTTTACATTGGTTTCTTAACAGAAGCTGTTAAACACACATCTCCATGCTGGAAACGTGCTTTTCGGCCTCTTCTGATCTTTTTGGGATGTTTTAACCTTGTTTCTGTCATTTCAACAGTTTTACATTAGTTTCTTAACAGAAGCTGTTAAACACACATCTCCATGCTGGAAACTTGCTTTTCGGCCTCTTCTGATCTTTTTGGATGTTTTAACCTTGTTTCTGTCATTTCAACAGTTTTACATTGGTTTCTTAACAGAAGCTGTTAAACACACATCTCCATGCTGGAAACGTACTTTTCGGCCTCTTCTGATCTTTTTGGGATCTGTCATTTCAACAGTTTTACATTGGTTTCTTAACAGAAGCTGTTAAACACACATCTCCATGCTGGAAATGTGCTTTTCGGCCTCTTCTGATCTTTTTGGGATGTTTTAACCTTGTTTCTGTCATTTCAACAGTTTTACATTAGTTTCTTAACAGAAGCTGTTAAACACACATCTCCATGCTGGAAACTTGCTTTTCGGCCTCTTCTGATCTTTTTGGGATGTTTTAACCTTGTTTCTGTCATTTCAACAGTTTTACATTGGTTTCTTAACAGAAGCTGTTAAACACACATCTCCATGCTGGAAACGTACTTTTCGGCCTCTTCTGATCTTTTTGGGATCTGTCATTTCAACAGTTTTACATTGGTTTCTTAACAGAAGCTGTTAAACACACATCTCCATGCTGGAAACGTGCTTTTCGGCCTCTTCTGATCTTTTTGGGATGTTTTAACCTTGTTTCTGTCATTTCAACAGTTTTACATTGGTTTCTTAACAGAAGCTGTTAAACACACATCTCCATGCTGGAAACGTGCTTTTCGGCCTCTTCTGATCTTTTTGGGATTTTTAACCTTGTTTCTGTCATTTCAACAGTTTTACATTGGTTTCTTAACAGAAGCTGTTGACAACACACATTTCCATTCTGGAAACGTGCTTTTCGGCCTCTTCTGATCTTTTTGGGATGTTTTAACCTTGTTTCTGTCATTTCAACAGTTTTACATTGGTTTCTTAACAGAAGCTGTTAAACACACATCTCCATGCTGGAAACGTGCTTTTCGGCCTCTTCTGATCTTTTTGGGATCTGTCATTTCAACAGTTTTACATTGGTTTCTTAACAGAAGCTGTTAAACACACATCTCCATGCTGGAAACGTGCTTTTCGGCCTCTTCTGATCTTTTTGGGATGTTTTAACCTTGTTTCTGTCATTTCAACAGTTTTACATTGGTTTCTTAACAGAAGCTGTTAAACACACATCTCCATGCTGGAAACGTGCTTTTCGGCCTCTTCTGATCTTTTTGGGATGTTTTAACCTTGTTTCTGTCATTTCAACAGTTTTACATTGGTTTCTTAACAGAAGCTGTTAAACACACATCTCCATGCTGGAAACGTGCTTTTCGGCCTCTTCTGATCTTTTTGGGATGTTTTGACCTTGTTTCTGTCATTTCAACAGTTTTACATTGGTTTCTTAACAGAAGCTGTTAAACACACATCTCCATGCTGGAAACGTGCTTTTCGGCCTCTTCTGATCTTTTTGGGATGTTTTAACCTTGTTTCTGTCATTTCAACAGTTTTACATTGGTTTCTTAACAGAAGCTGTTAAACACATATCTATGCTGGAAACGTGCTTTTTGGCCTCTTCTGATCTTTTTGGGATGTTTTAACCTTGTTTCTGTCATTTCAACAGTTTTACATTGGTTTCTTAACAGAAGCTGTTAAACACACATCTCCATGCTGGAAATGTGCTTTTCGGCCTCTTCTGATCTTTTTGGGATGTTTTAACCTTGTTTCTGTCATTTCAACAGTTTTACATTGGTTTCTTAACAGAAGCTGTTAAACACACATCTCCATGCTGGAAACGTACTTTTCGGCCTCTTCTGATCTTTTTGGGATCTGTCATTTCAACAGTTTTACATTGGTTTCTTAACAGAAGCTGTTAAACACACATCTCCATGCTGGAAACGTACTTTTCGGCCTCTTCTGATCTTTTTGGGATCTGTCATTTCAACAGTTTTACATTGGTTTCTTAACAGAAGCTGTTAAACACACATCTCCATGCTGGAAACGTGCTTTTCGGTCTCTTCTGATCTTTTTGGGATGTTTTAACCTTGTTTCTGTCATTTCAACAGTTTTACATTGGTTTCTTAACAGAAGCTGTTAAACACACATCTCCATGCTGGAAACGTGCTTTTCAGCCTCTTCTGATCTTTTTGGGATGTTTTAACCTTGTTTCTGTCATTTCAACAGTTTTACATTGGTTTCTTAACAGAAGCTGTTAAACACACAACTCCATGCTGGAAACGTGCTTTTCGGCCTCTTCTGATCTTTTTGGGATGTTTTAACCTTGTTTCTGTCATTTCAACAGTTTTACATTGGTTTCTTAACAGAAGCTGTTAAACACACATCTCCATGCTGGAAACGTACTTTTCGGCCTCTTCTGATCTTTTTGGGATCTGTCATTTCAACAGTTTTACATTGGTTTCTTAACAGAAGCTGTTAAACACACATCTCCATGCTGGAAACGTGCTTTTCGGCCTCTTCTGATCTTTTTGGGATGTTTTAACCTTGTTTCTGTCATTTCAACAGTTTTACATTGGTTTCTTAACAGAAGCTGTTAAACACACATCTCCATGCTGGAAACGTGCTTTTCGGCCTCTTCTGATCTTTTTGGGATTTTTAACCTTGTTTCTGTCATTTCAACAGTTTTACATTGGTTTCTTAACAGAAGCTGTTGACAACACACATTTCCATTCTGGAAACGTGCTTTTCGGCCTCTTCTGATCTCTTTGGGATGTTTTAACCTTGTTTCTGTCATTTCAACAGTTTTACATTGGTTTCTTAACAGAAGCTGTTAAACACACATCTCCATGCTGGAAACGTGCTTTTCGGCCTCTTCTGATCTTTTTGGGATCTGTCATTTCAACAGTTTTACATTGGTTTCTTAACAGAAGCTGTTAAACACACATCTCCATGCTGGAAATGTGCTTTTCGGCCTCTTCTGATCTTTTTGGGATGTTTTAACCTTGTTTCTGTCATTTCAACAGTTTTACATTAGTTTCTTAACAGAAGCTGTTAAACACACATCTCCATGCTGGAAACTTGCTTTTCGGCCTCTTCTGATCTTTTTGGGATGTTTTAACCTTGTTTCTGTCATTTCAACAGTTTTACATTGGTTTCTTAACAGAAGCTGTTGACAACACACATTTCCATTCTGGAAACGTGCTTTTCGGCCTCTTCTGATCTTTTTGGGATGTTTTAACCTTGTTTCTGTCATTTCAACAGTTTTACATTGGTTTCTTAACAGAAGCTGTTAAACACACATCTCCATGCTGGAAACGTGCTTTTCGGCCTCTTCTGATCTTTTTGGGATGTTTTAACCTTGTTTCTGTCATTTCAACAGTTTTACATTGGTTTCTTAACAGAAGCTGTTAAACACACATCTCCATGCTGGAAACGTACTTTTCGGCCTCTTCTGATCTTTTTGGGATCTGTCATTTCAACAGTTTTACATTGGTTTCTTAACAGAAGCTGTTAAACACACATCTCCATGCTGGAAACGTGCTTTTCGGCCTCTTCTGATCTTTTTGGGATGTTTTAACCTTGTTTCTGTCATTTCAACAGTTTTACATTGGTTTCTTAACAGAAGCTGTTAAACACACATCTCCATGCTGGAAACGTGCTTTTCGGCCTCTTCTGATCTTTTTGGGATGTTTTAACCTTGTTTCTGTCATTTCAACAGTTTTACATTGGTTTCTTAACAGAAGCTGTTAAACACATATCTATGCTGGAAACGTGCTTTTTGGCCTCTTCTGATCTTTTTGGGATGTTTTAACCTTGTTTCTGTCATTTCAACAGTTTTACATTGGTTTCTTAACAGAAGCTGTTAAACACACATCTCCATGCTGGAAATGTGCTTTTCGGCCTCTTCTGATCTTTTTGGGATGTTTTAACCTTGTTTCTGTCATTTCAACAGTTTTACATTGGTTTCTTAACAGAAGCTGTTAAACACACATCTCCATGCTGGAAACGTACTTTTCGGCCTCTTCTGATCTTTTTGGGATCTGTCATTTCAACAGTTTTACATTGGTTTCTTAACAGAAGCTGTTAAACACACATCTCCATGCTGGAAACGTGCTTTTCGGCCTCTTCTGATCTTTTGGGGATGTTTTAACCTTGTTTCTGTCATTTCAACAGTTTTACATTGGTTTCTTAACAGAAGCTGTTAAACACACAGATGCACTGAGGCTGGGTTAACATGCTCCAACACCCTCAGAGTTGATCACAAGGCCCAGTGAGTTGCTGTGAGTTTGGCCTTTGACCTCCAAGGCTACAGGCCTCAACTCTAAGCCCGAAAACGATGCACTGAGGCTGGTTTAACATGCCCCAGCACCCTCACACTCCCTCCCAAGGCCCAGAAGGTTTCTCTAAGTCTTGCTGGTGACCCAAAGGCTGGATTAACACCCTCCAGCACCCCCAAGCTCCCTCCCAAGGTCCAGTAAGTGCTTACAGTCTAGCTGATGACAGCCAGGGCTACAGGCCTCCACTATAAGTCCCTGTTACATGCACTGAGGCAGGGTTAACATGCTCCAGCACCCTCACATTCACTCCCAAGGCCCAGTGAGTTGCTGTGAGGCAAGCCTTTGAACTCCAAGGCTACCAGCCTCCACTCTAAGCCCCAAAACAATGCACTGAGGCTGGGTTAACATTCTGCAGAACCCTCACACTCACTCCCAAGGCCCAGTAAGTGGCTCTACGTCTGGCTCATGACCTCCAGGGCTACAGGCCTCCACTTTAAGTCCAAGTTACATTTACTGAGACTGGGTTAACATGCTCCAGCACCCTCACACTCACTCCCAAGGCCCAGTAAGTGGCTCTAAGTCTTGCTGATGACCTCCAGGGCTACAGGCCTCCAATTTAAGTCCCAGTTACATGCCTTGATACTGGGTTAACAAAGTCCAGCACCCTCACACTTACTACCAAGGCCCAGTGAGTGGCTGTGAGGCTGGCCTTTGACCTCCAGGGTTACAGGCCTCCACTCTAAGCCCCAAAACGATAAACTGAGGCTGGGTTAACACACCCAAGCACCCTCACACTCCCTCCCAAGGCCCAGAAATTGTCTCTAAGTCTTGCTGGTGACCTCAAGGCTGGATTAACACCCTCCAGCACCCCCAAGCTCCCTCCCAAGGCCCAGTAAGTGCTTACAGTCTAGCTGATGACCTCCAGGGCTACAGGCCTCCACTATAAGTCCCTGTTACATGCACTGAGGCTGAGTTAACATGCCTTAGCACCCTCACACTCCCTCCCAAGGCAGAGAAAGTGGCTCAAAGTCTGGCTGAAGACCTAGAGGATGGGTTAACACTCTCCAGCACCCCCAAGCTCCCTCCCAAGGTCCGGTAAGTGTCTTTCAGTCTGGCTGATGACCTCCAGGGCTACAGGCCTCAACTTTAAGTCCCAGGTACATGCACTAAGGCTGGGTTAACATTCTCCCGCACCCTCAAACTCACTCCCAAGGCCCAGTAAGTGGCTCTAAGTCTGGCTCATGACCTCCAGGGCTAAAGGCCTCCACTATAAGTCCCAGTTAGATGCACTGAGGCTGGGTTAACATCCTCCAGCACCCTCAGAGTTGATCACAAGGCCCAGTAAGTGGCTCTAAGTCTGGCTGATGAGCTCCAGGGCTAAAGGCCTCCGCTTTAAGTCCCAGTTACATGCACTGAGGCTGGGTTAACATGCTCCAGCACCCTCACACTCCCTCCCAAGGCCCAGTGAGTTGCTGTGAGTTTGGCCTTTGACCTCCAAGGCTACAGGCCTCAACTCTAAGCCCGAAAACAATGCACTGAGGCTGGTTTAACATGCCCCAGCACCCTCACACTCCCTCCCAAGGCCCAGAAGGTTTCTCTAAGTCTTGCTGGTGACCCAAAGGCTGGATTAACACCCTCCAGCACCCCCAAGCTCCCTCCCAAGGCCCAGTAAGTGCTTACAGTCTAGCTGATGACCTCCAGGGCTACAGGCCTCCACTATAAGTCCCTGTTACATGCACTGAGGCAGGGTTAACATGCTCCAGCACCCTCAGAGTCAATCACAAGGCCCAGTAATTGGCTCTAAGTCTGGATGATGACCTCCTTTGCTACAGGCCTCCACTTTAAGTCCCGGTTACATGCACTGAGGCTGGGTTAAAATAGTCCAGCACCCTTACACTTACTACAAAGGCCCAGTGAGTGGCTGTGAGGATGGCCTTTGACCCCCAGGGTTACAAGCCTCCACTCTAAGCCCAAAAACAATAAAATGAGGCTGGGTTAACATAACCAAGCACCCTCACACTCCCTCCCAAGGCCAAGAAAGTGGCTCAAAGTCTGGCTGATGAACTCAAGGATGTGTTAACCCCGTCCAGCACCCCCAAAATCCCTCCCAAGGCCCAGTAAGTGGCTTACAGTCTGGCTGATGACCTCCAGGGCTACAGTCCTCCACTATAAGTCCCTGTTACATGCACTGAGGCTGGGTTAACATGCTCCAGCCCCCGCAGAGTTGATCACAAGGCCCAATAAGTGGCTCTTAGTCTGGCTGATGACGTCCAGGGCTACAGGCCTCCACTTTAAGTCCCAGTTACATGCACTGAGGCTGGGTTAACATACCCCAGATCCCACACACTCCATCCCAAGGCCCAGTGAGTTGCTGTGAGGCTGGCCTTTGACCTCCAAGGCTACAGGCCTCCACTCTAAGCCCCAAAACGATGCACTCAGGCTGGGTTGGCATGCCCCAACACCCTCACACTCCCTCCAAAGGCCCATAAAGTGGCTCTAAGTCTTGCTGCTGACCTCATGGCTGGGTTAACACTATCCAGCACCCACAAGCTCCCTCCCAAGGCCCAGTAAGGGGCTTTCAGTCAGGCTGATGACCTCCAGGGCTACAGGCCTCCACTATAAGTCCCAGTCACATGCACTGAGGCTTGGTTAACATGCTCCAGCACCCTCACACTCACTCCCAAGGCCCAGTAATTGGCTCCAAGTCTGGCTGATGACCTCCAGGGCTACAGGCCTCCACTATAAGTCCCAGTTAC
>NC_045742.1:24118773-24118913 GCF_008692095.1 Etheostoma spectabile
CACCCCCAAGCTCCCTCCCAAGGCCCAGTAAGTTGCTTACAGTCTGGCTGATGACCTCTAGGGCTACAGGCCTCCACTATAAGTCCCAGTTAGATGCACTGAGGCTGAGTTAACATGCTCCAGCACCCTCCGAGTTGATA
>NC_045742.1:24118923-24119019 GCF_008692095.1 Etheostoma spectabile
GTAAGTGGCTCTAAGTCTGGCTGATGACGTCCAAGGCAACAGGCCTCCACTTTAAGTCCCAGTTACATGCACTGAGGCTGGGTTAACATACCCCAG
>NC_045742.1:24119061-24119232 GCF_008692095.1 Etheostoma spectabile
GCTGGCCTTTGACCTCCAAGGCTACAGTCCTCCACTCTAAGCCCCAAAACGATGCACTCAGGCTGGGTTAGCATGCCCCAACACCCTCACACTCCCTCCCAAGGCCCATAAATTGGCTCTAAGTCTTGCTGCTGACCTCATGGCTGGGTTAACACTATCCAGCACCCACAA
>NC_045742.1:24119271-24119640 GCF_008692095.1 Etheostoma spectabile
TTCAGTCAGGCTGATGACCTCCAGGGCTACAGGCCTCCACTATAAGTCCCAGTTACATCCACCAAGGCTTGTTTAACATCCTCCAGCACCCTCACTCCCAAGTCTCAGTAGGTGGCTCTAAGTCTGGCTGATGGCCTCCAGTGCTATAGGCCTCAACTCTAAGCCCCAATAACTTGCACCCAGGGTGGGTTAACACCCTCCAGCACCCCCAGGCTCCCTCCCAAGGCACAGTAAGTTGCTTACAGTCTGGCCGATGACCTCTAGGGCTACAGGCCTCCACTATAAGTCCCAGTTAGATGCACTGAGGCTGGGTTAACATGCTCCAGCACCCTCCGAGTTGATAACAAGGCCCAGTAAGTGGCTCTAAGT
>NC_045742.1:24120062-24120287 GCF_008692095.1 Etheostoma spectabile
AAGGCCCAGTAAGTGGCTCTAAGTCTTGCTGATGACCTCCAGGGCTACAGGCCTCCAACTTAAGTCCCAGTTACATGCCTCGATACTGGGTTAACATAGTCCAGCACCCTCACACTTACTACCAAGGCCCAGTGAGGGGCTGTGAGGCTGGCCTTTGACCTCCAGGCTTACAGGCCTCCACTCTAAGCCCCAAAACGATGCACTGAGGCTGGGTTAACATGCCCC
>NC_045742.1:24120446-24124147 GCF_008692095.1 Etheostoma spectabile
ACAGGCCTCCACTATAAGTCCCTGTTACATGCACTGAGGCTGGGTTAACATGCTCCAGAACCCTCAGAGTTGATGACAAGGCCCAGTAAATGGATCATAGTCTGGCTGATGACCCGCAGGGCTACAGGCCTCCACTTTAAGTCCCAGTTATATGCACTGAGGCTGGGTTAACATGCTCCAGCTTCATCAAACTCACTCCCAAGGCCCAGTATGTGGCTCTAATTCTGACTGATGACCTCCAGACTGGGTTAACATCCTCCAGCATCCCCAAGCTCACTCCCAAGGCCATGTAAAATGCTCTAAGTCTGGCTTATGACCTCCAGGCTTGGTTAACATCCTCCAGCACCCCATTCTCCCTCCAAAGGCCCAGTAAGTTGCTTTCAGTCTGGTCTTTGACCTCCAAGGATGCTGGCCTCCACTCTAGGTCTGAGTTTCATTCACTGAGGCTGGGTTAACATGCCCCAGCACCCTCAAACTCCCTTCGTAGGCCGAGTAATTGGCTCTAAGTCTGGTTGATGAAGTCCAGGGCTACAGGCCTCCAATCTAAGTCCCAGTAACATGCACTGAGGCTGGGTTAACATGCTCCAGCACCCTGACAATTACTCCCAAGGCCCAGTTATTGTCTGTGAGGCTGGCCTTTGACCTCCAGGGCTACAGGCCTCCACTCTAAAACCCAAAACGATGCACTGAGGTTGGTTTAACATGGCACAGCACCCTCACATTCTCTTCCAAGGTCGAATGTGTGGCTGTGAGGCTGGTTCCTTAACCTCAGGGCTACAGGCCTCCACTCTAAGCCCCAAAACGATGCAATGAGGCTGGGTTAACATAGCCCAGCACCCTCAGACTCCCTCTTAAGGCCCTGTAAGAGGATGTAAGGCTGGCCTTTGGCATCCCAAGGCCCAGTAAGTGGTTCTAAGTGTGAATGATGACCTTATGGCTGGGTTAACACCCTCCAGGACCCTCACAATCCCTCCCAAGGCTCAGTAATTGGCTCTAAGTGTGGTTGATGATGTGCAGGCTGGGGTAACACCCTCCAGCACCCCCATGCACCCTCCCAAGACCCAGTAAGTGGCTGTGAGAACGGGTTAATATGATCCAGCACCCCCATGCTCCTTCCCAAGGCCCAGTAAGTGGCTCTAAGTCTGGTTGATGACCTCCAGGGCTAGAGGCTTCCACTCTAAGTCCAAGTTACATGCACTGAGGCTGGGTTAACATGCTCCAGCTCCCTCATGCTCTTTCCTAAGGCCCAGTAAGTGGCTCTAAGTCTGGCTGATGACCTCCAGGGCTACAGGTCTCCACTATAAGTCCCTGTTACATGCACTTAGGCTGGGTTAACATGCTCCAGCATCCCCATGATCCCTCCCAAGGCCCGGTAAGTGGCTCTCAGTCTGGCCTTTGACCTCCAGGGATACAGGCTTCCACTCTAAGCCCCAAAACCATGCACTGAGGCTGGGTTAACATGGCCTAGCACCCTCAAACTCCCTTCCAAGGCCCAATGTGTGGCTCTGAGGTTGGCCGTTGACCTCCAGGGCTACAGGCCTCCACTCTAAGCCCAAAAACAATGCAATGACGCTGGATTAACATGGCCCAGCACCCTCACACTCCCTCTTAAGGCCCTGTAAGAGGCAGTAATGCTGGCCTTTGATATCCCAAGGCCCAGTAAGTGGTTCTAAGTTTGGCTGATGACCTCCAGGCTGGTTTAATATCCTCCAGCACCCCCATGCTCCCTCCAAAGTATGGGGCGCCGTTTGTAAAGCGGCTCGTGCTGAAAATAACAGCAACATTTGTCACATTTAGCTTCACAATAAATATGTAAAACAATGGATGAAATTTTGTGACGGTCACTTTCTTGCACATCCTTCACAACAATATTGTCAACTGTGGAGAAGTAGTTTAAATAGTAAATCCCACAATATTAAAGGTTACACCAAATGTTAAATGTATAAATTGAATAGCACATCTAAAATTAAATGTTAACTCTAAAATTAATGTTAACTCTAAACTAAATCTAAATGTTAAATCTACATATTAAATCTAAAATCTAAATGTTAATACTAAATCTAGAATGTAAATCTACATCTAAATCTAAATGTTAAATCTAACTGTTTGGGTGAATCAAATATTTAGCTAATATACAACATTAAATGGTCGGTAACCGGAAGTACACAAATAAAAGCTCGAGGAGGTACAGTGATGTTTATAGTGTCAAATAACGTAATACAATCTTCTCATCGGGAGATATGGACTCTTGAACTTGGAGTACCGTGGAAAATAACTCACTAAAATAATAACCAGTTGGGAAAACTGTATTAGAAGAGTACTTTGAGTTTTTAGTGCACTTTGTATGTCATGGTGGCGAATTGTAGCCACTATAGCAGCCAGCGTGGGGGCTCACTTGACTTGTGTGTCACGTTCGCTTGCATTACGGTCGCAAGAGTGCTATTCCCCCGCCCGCCCCGCGACAAAGGCAATGACAAGACACTCGACTGTCTGCTGGGTTCAAGGCGAATCCGCGTTAGCGAGAACTCGGCAGAGCCGTCCGGTGGGATGAAACAAATTTTAAACAAAGCGACAGCAACGGCCCAGGGCCACACGCAGGCACCTCGGTAAGCTGTTTTCCAAAAACGGCGCGTAGCAACCACTGTTGTCAAGGCAACTTTAACTAACACTACTAACGTAAGCTTAGCCAGTAAGTATTATCTACTACCTTGACAACAAGTACAGCCTAGAGCTCCGTGATTTGGGAAAACAGCTTACCATGTGGGCCTGCGGTGGCCCGAGGCTGTCGCTGTTGGTGGTTAATAGTGAAAGTGATAGGCTCTTGCGACCTTAATGCAACTCGAACATGGACGGACCATCAATAGATGAGCCCCACCCCCCCCCCTCTCTGGCTGCGACTATGTGGCTAATATGCCACACCATTCATAAAAGTGACACTAAAAACTCAAAGTTCCAAAGGGGGGGGGGGGGGGCCACTTTGACTCGGTCTGTCTGTTCGATTGCAGTTAGTCAGCAAGAGCCTAACACCGCCCGCCCCCGACAAGGCACGGTTAGCTGTCGGTCCATGGTCATTGATCGCGAAATGTCTAACGAATCGACGTTAGCCGAGAACATCGGCAGAGCGTCCTGGTTGGCCTGTACAAACTTCCGTCGACAACAGGGTGCTAGCTCCGGATTTGTGATTTGGAATACAATGGTACCAATAGTGGCCTGCGGTGGAAGTGCTGGACATATCGCAGTTGTCCTTGTCAGTGCCGTGTTCGGGGGCGTCGGGGATATGCTCTTGCGTGACCATATGCAAGCCAACCGTGACACACAAGTCCAAAGTGAGCCCCCGTGGTGGCTATAGTGATATAATTCCCACACCATTCATAAAAGTGACACTAAAACTCAAGTACTCTTCAAATACCAGTTCCCCAACTGTGTTTAGTATTTGTGTAGTTAGTTCACGGTTATCCACAGTCAAAGTCCACATCTTCCCGATGAGAGATTTTTATCGTTATTTGACACATAAACAACACTGACCTCCCGAGCTTTTATTTGGTACTTCGGTTAACGACAGTAATAGGCAATTAGCTAAAATATTTAGTTTCACCCGAAACATTTAGATTTAACATTTAGATTTAGATTTAGATTTAACAAATAGATTTAGATTTAACATTTAGATTTAGATTTAACATTTAGATTTAGATTTAATATTT
>NC_045742.1:24124283-24127149 GCF_008692095.1 Etheostoma spectabile
TTTAGATTTAGATTTAGCATATAGATTTAACATTTAACATTTAGGTGTAACATTTAATTTTTGGATTTAACTACTTAAAATATTTCCAAGTTGACAAATATTGTTGTAAATGTGCAAGAAAGTGACCCTCAAAAAAAAAAAATCCATGATCCCCCCAGCCCTGCTACAGGGTTTAAATCCTGACGCTCCAGACTCTGCCTTTTCCCTGACCTTCACAGGATCGCTTCCCCTCTACGCCCAAAACCTGCCTGAGGCTGGAGTTAACATGCGCCTAGCACACCTCAAACGTCCCTTCCAAGGCCCAATGTGTGCTTCGAGGTTGGCGCGTCCACCTAACCCTTCCGGTTAGGCTACAGGCCCGTACCCTCTAGCCAAAAACAATGCATGGACGCTGGATACTCCATTGCCCCTAACCCTACACTCCCTCTAAGGACCGTAAGGAGGCAAGAAGAAGCTGGCCTTTGTATATCCCATGACCAGGACGAGTGTTCTAAGTTTGGCGGATGACCTCCAGGCTGGATATTAATATCCTCCGCAACCCCCATGCGTCCCTCCAAAGATGGGGCCCGTTGTAAGCGGCTCGTGCTGACAAATAACAGCAACTTTTGTCACATTTAGCTTACACATAAGTATTAAAAAAGCGGATGAAATTTGTGAGGGTCACTTTCTTGCACACTCTCCACAACAAATTGGTCAATGGTGGGGAAGTGTATTTAATAGTTAAATCCCAAATATAAATGTTACACCAAATGTTAAATGTTAAAATATGAATGCGAAATCTAAAATCTAATGTTAAACTCTAATACTACAATGTTAACTCTAAATCTAAATCAAATGTTAAACTACATATTAAATCTAAAATCTAAATGTATATAAATCTAAATTAGAATCGTTAATCTACATAATCTAAAGTTAAATCTAACTGTTTGGGTGACAAATATTTAGCTAATGATATCAATTAAATGGTCGGTAACCGGAATGTACACAAATAAAAGCTCGAGGAGGTACAGTGTATGCTTTATATTGTCAAATAAGATAATACAATCTTCCATCGGGAGATATGGACTCTTGAACTTGGAAACCGTGGAAAATACTACACTAAAATGAATAAACACAGTGGGAAAACTGTAGTTAGAAGAGTACTTGAGTTTTTAGTGCACTTTGTATGACATGGGCTGCGAATGCTAGCCACTAGTAGCAGCCATGTGGGGGCTCGACTTGACTTGTGTGTCACGTTTCGCTCTGCATTAAGGTCAGCAAGAGTGCTATCCCCCGCCCGCCCCCGACAAAGGCATGACAAGACACTGCGACTGCGTCCGCGTGAAGGCGAATCCGCGTTAGCCGAGAACTCGGCAAGAGCCGTCCCGGTGGATGAACAAAATTTTAAACAAAGCGACAGCAACGGCCCAGGGCCACCGCAGGCACCTCGGTAACGCTTTTTTCCAAATACTGGCGCTAGCAACCACTGTTGTCAAGGCCAACTTAACTAACTAGCTAACGTAGCTTAGCAGTAATATTATCTACTACCTGACAACAAGTACAGGCCTACTCCGTGATTTGGAAACAGGCTTACCGATGTGGGCCTGCGGTGGCCCGAGGCTGTCGCTGTTGCTGGGTTAATAGGAAAGTGATAGGCTCTTGCGACCTTAATGCAACTCGAACATGACGACCATCAAAGATGAGCCCCACCCCCCCCCCTCTCTGGCTGCGCATGTGGCTATATGCCACACCATCATAAAAGTGACACTAAACACTCAAAGTTCAAAGGGGGGGGGGGGGCTCACTTTGACTGGTCGTCATGTTCGATGCATAGGTCAAGCAAGCAGCCTAACACCGCCCGCCCCCCGACAAGGCACGGTTACTGTCGCGTCCATGGTCATCTACTCTGCGAAATGTCTAACGAATCAACGTTAGCCGTAGAACATCGGCAGAGCACGTCCTGGTTGGCCGTACAGAACTTCCTCGACAACAGGGTGCTAGCTCCGTGATTTGTGATTGATACATGGTACCAATGTGCCTGCGGTGGAAGCTGGACATACGCAGTGTCCCCTTGTACAGTGCCTTTTCGGGGCGTCGGGGATAGTGCTCTTGCGTGACCATAATGTCAAGCCAACGTGACACACAAGTCAAAGTGAGCCCCCCGTGCTGGCTATAGTGACTATAATTCCCACACCATTCATAAAAGGACACTAAAAACTCAAGTACTCTTCCAAATCCAGTTCCCCAACTGGTTGTATATTTTGAGTAGTTAGTTTCACGTATCCAAGTCAAGTAGTCCACATCTCCGATGAGGATTTTATCGTTATTTGACACGATAAACAGACACTGACCTCCTCGAGCTTTATTTGTACTTTCCGGTTACGCAGTAATTAGGCAATTATGGCTAATATTAGTTTCAACCCGAAACATTTAGATTAACATTTAGAGTATGAGATTTAATTTACAAATAGATCTAGATAACATTAGATTTACATTAACTTTATTAGATTTAAATTGTAGATTTAGCAGTTAGATTTCGATTTAATAACATTTAGATTTAGATTTTAGATTTAACATTTTAGATTTAGATTTAATATTTAGATTTGATACATTTGATTCATTAGATTTAGATTAATCATTTAGCTTTAGATAACTTAGATTTAGATTTAAGCATATAGATTTAACTTAACATTAGGTGTACACAGTTAATTTTTGGATTTAACTCACTTAAATATTTCCAAGGTTGACCAAATTTTTGGTAATGTGCAAGAATGTGACCCTCAAAATTTCATACCAGGTTTTCTAAACATTATTTAAAAGCTAAATGTGTAAAAATTGTTGCTGGTATTTTCAGCACGAGCGCTTTACAAACGGCGCCCATACCAAA
>NC_045742.1:24127174-24127758 GCF_008692095.1 Etheostoma spectabile
AGGCCCAGTAAGTGGCTTTCAGTCTGGCCTTTGACCTCAAGGGATGCAGGCCTCCACTGTAAGTCCCATTTTCATGCACTGAGGCTGGGTTAACATGTCCCAGCACCCTCAAACTCTCTCCGTAGGCCCAGTAATTGGCTCCAAGTCTAGCTGATGACGTCCAGGCCGGGTTAACACCTTCCAGCACCCCCATACTCCCTCCAAAGGGCCAATAAGTGTCTCTCAGTCTGGCCTTTGACCTCCAGGGATACATGCCTCCACTCTAAGTCCAAGTTTTATGCACTGAGTCTGGGTTAACATCCTCCAGCACCCTCATTCTCCCTCCCAAGGACAAGAAAGTGGATATAGGTCTAGCTGATGACCTCCATGGCTACAGGCCTCCACTATAAGGCCCTGTAAAATGCAATGAGGCTGGGTTAACATGCTCCAGCACCCTCACACTCCCTCACAAGGACCAGTTAGTGGCTGTGAGGCTGGCCTTTGAACTCCAGGGCTACAGGCCTCCACTCTAATCCCCAAAACGATGCATTGAGATTTGGTTAACATGCCCCAGCACCCTCACACTCCCTCCCAAGGCCCAGTAA
>NC_045742.1:24127768-24128200 GCF_008692095.1 Etheostoma spectabile
GTCTGGCTGATGACCTCCAGGCTGGGTTAACACCATCCAGCACCCCCTCGCTCCCTCCCCAGGTCCAGTATGTGGCTTTCAGTATGGCTAATGACCTCCAGGGCTAGAGACCTCCACTTTAAGTCCCAGTTATATGCACTGAGGCTGTGTTAACATTATCCAGCACCCTCACACTCAGTCCCAATGCGCAGAAGTGGCTCAAGGTCTGGCAGATGACCTCCAGGCTGGGTTAACAACATCCAGCACCCCCATATCCCTTCCGAAGGTCCAGTAAGTGGCTTTAAGTCTGGCTGATGACCTCCAGGGCTACAGGCCTCCACTTTAAGTCCCTGTTACATGCACTGAGGCTGGGTTAACATGCTCCAGCACCCTCACACTTCCTACAAAGGCCTAGTGAGTGGCTGTGAGGCTGGCCTTTGACCTCCAGGGTTA
>NC_045742.1:24128210-24128415 GCF_008692095.1 Etheostoma spectabile
CCAATCTAAGCCCCAAAACGATGCACTAAGGCTGGGTTAACATTCCCCAGCACCTTCACAGTCCCTCCCAAGGCCCAGTAAGGGGCTTTCAGTCAGGCTGATGACCTCCAGGGCTACAAGCCTCCACTCTAAGTCCCAGTTACATGCACTGAGGCTTGTTTAACACACTCAAGCACACTCACACTCACTCCCAAGGCCCAGTAAG
>NC_045742.1:24128425-24129302 GCF_008692095.1 Etheostoma spectabile
TCTTGCTGATGACCTCCAGGGCTACAGGTCTCCACTATAAGTCCCAGTTAAACGCACCGAGGCTTGTTTAACATCCTCCAGCACCCTCACACTCACTCCCAAGGCTCAGTAGGTGGCTCTAAGTCTGTCTGATTGCCTCCAGGGCTATAGGCCTCCACTCTAAGCCCCAATAACTTGTACCCAGGCTGGGTTAACACCCTCCAGCACCCTCATGCTCCCTCCACAGGCCCAGTGAGTGGCTGTCAGTCTGGCCTTTGACCTCCAGGGCTACAGTCCTCCAACATAAGTCCCAGTTATATGCAATGAGGCTTGGTTAACATACTCCAGCCCCCTCACCCTCAATCCCAAGGCCCAGTAAGTGTCTCTAAGCCTGGCTGATGAACTCCAGGGCTACAGGCCTCCACTCTAAGACCCAAAACGATGCACTGAGGCTGGGTTAACATGCCCCAGCTCCCTCACACTCCCTCCCAAGGCCCAGAAATTTGCTCAAAGTCTGGCTGATGACCTCAAGGATGGGTTAACACCCTCCAGCACCCCCAAGCTCCCTCCAAAGGCCCAGTAAGTGGTTTTCAGCAGGCCTATGACCTCCATGGCTACAGGCCTCCACCACTATAAGTCCAAGTTACATGCACTGAGGCTGGGTTAACATGCTCCAGCACCCTCACACTCACTCCCAAGGCCCAGTAAGTGGCTCTACGTCTGGCTGATGACCTCCAAGGCTACAGGCCTCCACTTTAAATCCCAGTTAAAAGCACGGAGGCTGGGTTAACATGACCCAGCACCCTCACACTCCCTCCCAATGCTCAGTGAGTGGCTCTGAGGCTGGCCTTTGAACTCCAGGGCTACAGGCCTCCACTCTAAGCCCCAAAACCATGCA
>NC_045742.1:24129312-24129856 GCF_008692095.1 Etheostoma spectabile
GTTAACATGCCCCAGCACCCTCACACTACCTCCCAAGACCCAGTAAGTGGCTGTAAGTATGAATGATGACCTGCAAGCTGGGTTAACACCCTCCAGCTCCCCATTATCCCTCCCAAGGCCCAGTAAGTGGCTGAAAGTCTGGCCTTTGACATCCAGGGATACAGGCCTCCAATCCAAATCCCAGTTACAAACACTGAGGGTGTGTTAGCATGCTCCAGTACCCTCACACTCACTCCCCAAGCCCAGTGAGTGGCTGCGAGGCTGGCTTTTGACCTCCAGGGCTACAGTCCTCCACTTTAAGCCACAAAACGATGCAATGAGGCTGGGTTAACATGCCCCAGAACCCTCACACTCCCTCCTAAGGCCCAGTGATTGGCTGTGTGTCAGGATGTCTCAATTATGACTTGGCTGGGGGTGTGTGTGAGGTTGATTGTGTTTTTGTTTCTTTCTGGTAATTGGGTGGGGTTAGCTCACTCTCCTGACAGCCTGATTAGCACACCTGATTCATATCAGCTCTTTCTGTGTTGCTTTATATAGACCTGCA
>NC_045742.1:24129895-24130167 GCF_008692095.1 Etheostoma spectabile
TGTGGAGAGGACGTTGGTTCTTGTTTCTTTACCTGCCTGCTACGCTAAGAAGGACATTTTGTCTGCTTCTACTGCCTGATGTCTAGCCTGCCACCCAGTTGTATTACTGGCCTCACCTGGTCCTGACTGCACTGCAATAAACTTGTAAAAGACGTCCATCTTTGTCGCTTCTGGTCCTGTTAAACTATATCTGCCAGTACAATCCGCCAGTATGGACCCGCGGACTTGGCGCCAGGTAACATGCAGTGTTCATGCAGAATTCACTCTCCGGA
>NC_045742.1:24130205-24130835 GCF_008692095.1 Etheostoma spectabile
CAGGGAGATTATGGATGGGCTGCAACAACTTACCGCTGACGTCACGGGGCTGCGTACTTAGCTATCTGCAACTGCAGCAACACCACCTTATCCCTCGCCGCCGGATCCCACGCCCCCCGTCACACTGCCAGGTCGGGAACCGTGGGTTCCCACGCCGGAACGGTATGAGGGAGTTTTGACATGTCGACCAGTTTTGATGCAGTGTGATTTGTTTTTTGAACACAGCCCCGCACCCACGTCTGTTGACAGATCCGGATTTGCCTTTGTTTTATTGGGGCTTGTTGAAGGGGATGCTCTCAGTGGGCTCCCCTGTACGGGAGAAGCAGTCCACGTCCTACTCTGTCCCTAATGCCACCTCTGCTTGAGTCTGCATGTTTTTGGCCATCCGCCATTGCCTGACTCTTCCACGAGGTTGCTTTCTCTTCGCCAGGGGCTCCGGAGTGTTGCTGAGTTCACCGTGGAGTTCCGCACACTGGCCGAGAGGAGCGGCTGGAACGCAGGGGCTTTCAAAGCGGCTTTTTCCAAGGGTCTGAGTGAGGTCATAAAAGATGAATTAATCTCTCATCCCGAACCTGTGGATTTGGATGCACTAGTCTATTTCTATTCGTATTGACAATCGCCTGCGGGAGC
>NC_045742.1:24130845-24131024 GCF_008692095.1 Etheostoma spectabile
TCGAAACCTGCGACAAGGGAGTGACGTCAACCCGCACCAACGCTTCCGTTTTCCGGAGACTGCTCGCCCAGGGACCACCAACTCTGAATACCGCCGTGCTTCTCCTTCTAGAGAGGAGCCCATGCAGCTTGGTCGCCAGCGTCTGGACCCAGTGGAGCACCAGCGCCGCATCTCTAATC
>NC_045742.1:24131057-24131211 GCF_008692095.1 Etheostoma spectabile
TCCTGGTATCCTGCCCCGACAATCCTTCAAACAGGCAAGCTCGCTAGATGGGAGGAGATTCCTAGCGAGTAGAGCAGCTATCCCTCTATCTCCTCATCCACGCACTCAACTTCACGCCACCCTCACTTACCAAGGTCAGTCTAGTAGCCTGTTA
>NC_045742.1:24131302-24132202 GCF_008692095.1 Etheostoma spectabile
TTGACGCTAATGCCCTTGATGGTAGGTTATTGGCCCGGGTGGTTGCCCGCACTTGCCCTGTTAGGTTACAATTATCAGGTAACCACATCGAACAGATAAGTTTTTTTGTTATTAGTTCTCCCTTTGTGCAACTAGTCCTGGGCCATCCCTGGTTGGTTCACCATAACCCTAACATTGACTGGTCCACGTCTAGGATCATTAGTTGGAGTACTGCTTGTCATGCAGGCTGTTTATCCTCTGCTACACCCCAGTCCGTTTCCAGTCAGGTGACGGGCACTGTAGAACCAGACTTAGCTAATGTTCCTCTTGATTATCATGACCTTCAGTGGTCGGCTGTGGCTCAGTGGTAGAGCGTTGCCCCTCCCTCCGAAGGTTTGGTGTTCGATCCCTGCCCCTGCAGTCATTGTCAAAAGTGTCCTTAGTCAGACATGAACCCCGAGTTGCCCCGTGCTGCGCATCGGAGTTGAATGTGGAATGATTGTTTTCTCTGATGAGCAGTGGCACCTTGTACGGCAGCCCAGCCACAGGGTATGATGGTGGTGCATGGTGACATGTCTCCTGTAGATGTCACAGCGCTTTTGAGCAGTTGTTAAGACTGGAAAGGAGCGCGATATAATACAGCACATTTACATTTAATTCAGTGAGTGCTTCCAGCAACAACAGCCCTCTCTTACCGCCTCACCCGTGCCCCACGACGCTCTATTGAGTATCCTGTGTTCTCCGTTCCCGGGGATGTCGCCTCTCAACCTATCCAGCCTTAACACATGACGATGGAGAACCTACATCCCGTGAATGCGCTAGCATGCTGGCATTATTCGTCCCTCCTCATCTCCACTGGGAGCAGGGTTTTTCTTTGTGGGAAAAAAAGTTGGCACCCTCAGGCCCTGCATTGATTTCAGA
>NC_045742.1:24132212-24132313 GCF_008692095.1 Etheostoma spectabile
ACATTACGGTAAAGAACAAATACCCATTGCCTCTCATGACCTCTGCTTTTGACTCTCTACAGGGATAGGTCATTTTCTCTAAGCTGGACCTACGCAATGCC
>NC_045742.1:24132323-24132472 GCF_008692095.1 Etheostoma spectabile
TTCGCATTAAAGAGGGAGACGAATGGAAGACTGCGTTTAATACGCCACTTGGACACTTTGAGTATCTAGTGATGCCGTTTGGGCTTACCAACGTCCCTGCAGTCTTCCAGAGCATGGTTAATGATATCCTCAGGGACATGCTCAACAGA
>NC_045742.1:24132482-24132695 GCF_008692095.1 Etheostoma spectabile
TTCGTGTATCTTGATGATATTTTGATCTTTTCCAGGGATCCAGCGGAGCACGTCCACCACGTTTGTCAGGTGCTACAACGCCTTTTGGAGAATCGTCTTTACGTAAAGGCAGAAAAGTGTGAATTCCATACACCTTCTATCACATTTTTGGGCAATATAATCCCTCAAGGTGAGATAAGGATGGATCCATGCAAGGTGAAAGCAGTGGTAGAG
>NC_045742.1:24132705-24132925 GCF_008692095.1 Etheostoma spectabile
CAGGGAACAGGAAGCAGTTGCAGAGGTTTTTGGGATTTGCTAACTTTTACAGGAGGTTTATTCGCAATTACAGCCGAGTAGCTGCCCCCCTGACTTGTCTCACCTCTACCTCTCGAACTTTCCAGTGGTCACCTACGGCTAGTGCGGCTTTTTCAGACTTAAAGAAGTGGTTCACGACAGCGCCCATTCTGGTCCAGCCTGACTCCACTAAACAGTTTGT
>NC_045742.1:24132935-24133048 GCF_008692095.1 Etheostoma spectabile
GATGCTTCTGACATCGGCATTGGTGCTGTTCTGTCTCAGCGGGCTGCTAATGACAAGATGCATCCTCGTGTTTTTTTCTCCCATCGTCTCTCTCCCCCAGAAAGGAACTATGA
>NC_045742.1:24133058-24133167 GCF_008692095.1 Etheostoma spectabile
CGGGAGCTGTTGGCAGTCAAACTGGCGCTGTAGGAGTGGAGGCACTGGTTGGAAGGGGCTGAGCATCCATTCGTGGTGTGGACCGACCATAAGAATTTAGAGTATATTC
>NC_045742.1:24133177-24133394 GCF_008692095.1 Etheostoma spectabile
GCGACTGAATTCCCGACAGGCCAGGTGGGCGTTGTTTTTTGGTCGTTTCCAGTTCAGGCTGACATACAGACCTGGTTTGCGCAACGTCAAACCTGATGCGCTGTCCCGCGCATTCAGTAAGTGTGACTATGATTCTACCACTCTGGACACCATGATTCCCAGCGCCTGTGTGATCCGAGCGATCACCTGGAGGATTGAGGAGGAGGTCAGGGCTGCG
>NC_045742.1:24133404-24140088 GCF_008692095.1 Etheostoma spectabile
ATCCTGGTCCAGGTAACGGCCCTCCGGGTTGTCTTTTTGTGTCTTCTTCCATGAGATCTGTGGTTTTGCTATGGGCTCATTCATCTAGACTCACGGGCCATCCTGGAATTTCTCGTTCTCTGGTGTTTCTTCGCAGAAGGTTCTGGTGGCCCACCATGGAGGCGGATACAATGTTCTCAGGCAGGGAAGAGGGAGAGGGACAGGGAGAGGGAAGGCGCAAGAAGAGGTAACAGGAACAGGGAGGGGGGAACGGAAGGGGGGGGGAGGGAACGACGAAATAGGTCCAAGTTGACAAAGAGTGTGGGAACGGTGCAGAAAGTGACCCCAAAAGGCAGACCAGGGGTGAAAACAGGATGGAAAAGCTAAAGGGGGACAAAATGGTGCGGTTATGTGCAGCACCACGAGCCGCTTTACAACGGGGGCCCCAACCAAAGTCCAGTGTGGCTTTCAGTCTGGCCTTTGACCTCAAGGGATGCAGGCCTCCACTGTAGTCCCATTTTTCATGCACTGAGGCTGGGTTAACCTGTCCCAGCAACCCTCACACTCTCTCCGAGGCCCATACTTGGCTCCAAGTCTAGCTGTGACGTCCAGGCCTGGTTTAACACCTTCCGCACCCCCATACTCCCTCCAAAGGGCCAATACGTTCCTCTCATTGGCCTTTGACCTCCAGGGATACCGCCTCCACTCTAAGGGGGCCAAGTTTTATTGCACGAGTCTGGGTCTTAACATCTCCCGCACCCTCATTCTCCCTCCCAGGACAAGAAGTGATAATGTCGAGCTATTGACCTCAATGTGGCTACAGGCCGCCACTAGAAGGCCCTGTAAAAGGGCCCCAACAATGAGCGGGGTTACATTGCGTCCAGCACCCTCACGACTCCCTCAAAGACCATTCGTGGCTGTGATGCTGGCCGTGAAACTCCCTGTCTCCAGGCCTCCACTCTACTCCCCCCCAAACGATGCATTGAGATTTGGTGTTAACATGCCCAGCACCCTCACACTCCCTCCCAGATGCCCGTAGTGGCGCTAAGTCTGCTGATGACCTCTCAGGCTGGTTAACCCCGCCATCCAGCACCCCCGTCGCTCCCTCCCCAGGCCAGTATGTGCTTTCAGTATGCTAATGGACCTCCATGGCTAGAGCCCTCCACTTTAAGGTCCCAGTTATCTGCACTGCGAGCTGTGTTAACATTTCCGGCCCCCTCACTCAGTCCCCACTGCCAGAGTGGCTCAATGTCCTGGTGGCGAGATGACCGCCAGGCTGGGTTAAGCAACATCCAGCACCCCCATTCCCTTCCGAAGGTCCAGTAAAGTGGCTTTTAATCTGGCTGATGACCTCCAGGTCTACAGCCCCCACTTTAGTCCCTGTTACATGCACTGAGGCCTGGTTTAACATGCTCCGCACCCTCACACTTCCTACAAGGCCTATGAGTGGCTGTGAGGCTTGGCCTTGAGCCTCCAGGGTTACAGGCCTCCAAGCGAAGCCCCAAAACGTGGCACTAAGGCTGGGTTAAACAGTCCCCAGCACGTCACCGTCCCTCCCAAGGCCCAGTAAGGGGCTTTCAGTCAGGCTGATACCTCCAGGCTACAAGCCTCCCCTCTAAGTCCCAGTTACATGCACTGATGCTTGTTTAACACACTCAAGCACACTCACACTCACGCCCAGCCCGTACGTGGCTCTAAGTCTTGCTGATGACCTCCAGGGCTACAGGGTCTCCACTATAAGTCCCAGTTAAACGCACCGAGGCTTGTTGAAAACATCTCCAGCACCCTCACCACATCACTCCCCAAGTCTCAGTAGGTGGCTCTAAGTCCTGACTGATTGCCTCCAGGGCTATAGCCTCTCCATCTAAACCCCAATAACTTGTCCCAGCTGGTTATACACACCCTCCAGCACCCTCTGCTCCCTCCACAGCCCAGTGAGTGGCTGTTCAGTCTGGCCTTTGACCTCCAGGGCTACAGCTCCACTATGAGTCCAGTTAATCCTGAGGCTGGTTACCATACTCCAGCGCCCTCACCTCAACTCCCCAGCCCAGTAAGTGTCTCTAGCTGGCTGATGAACTCCGGCTACAGCTCCACTCTAAGCCCAAACTATGCAACTGATTCTGATTAACATCCCCAGACCCTCACACTTCCTCCTCCCAAGCCCAGAAATTGTGCTCAAGTCTGGGCTGATGCCCTCAGGATGGGTTAACCACCCTCCAGCACCCAAGCCGCCTCCAAGGCCCAGTAAGTGGTTTTCACAGCCTATGCGACCTCCATGGCTACAGTCCTCCACTATAATTCAGTTTACCATTGCACTGAGGCTGGTTAACCGGGCTCCAGCACCTCACACCTCACTCCCAATGCCCATAGTGGGCCTACTTCTGTCTGAAACCTCAAGGCACGGCTCCACTTTTAAATCCCAGTTAAAAGACGGAGGCTGGGTTAACATGACCCCGCACCTCACACCTCCCTCCCAATGCATCATTAGTGGCTCAAGCGCTGGCCTTGAACTCAGGGCTACAGGCCTCCACTCTCACGCCCCAAAAGCCCATGCACTGAGGGCTGGTTCATGCCCAGCCACCCTCCACTACCCTCCCAAGACCCAGTAAGTCTGTAATATGAATGATGACCTCAAGCCTGGTTAACAGACCTCCAGCTCCCCATTATCCCTCCCAAGGCCAGTAGTGGCTGGAAAGTCTGGCCTTGACATCCAGGGCATACAGGGCCTCCAATCCAACCCAGTTACAAACACTGAGGTGGGTTGCATGCTCCAGTACTCCTCACACTTTTTCCAAACCCCTCCCCCTGCTTCCCCAGCCCAGTGGTGGCTGCGAGCTGCGTTTGACCGCCAGGGCTACATTCCTCCACTTTAAGCCACTAAAACGATGCATGAGCCTTGTTTAAACATGCCCAGAACCCTCCCACTCCCTCCTAAGGCCCAGATTGGCTGTGTTTCAGGATGTCCTCAATTTGACTTTGGCTGGGGGTGTTGTGTGAGGTTGATTGGTTTTTGTTTTCTTTCTGGTATTTGGTGGGGTTATCTCACTCTCCCTGACAGCCTGATTAGCCACCCCTGATTCATATCATCTCTTTTTCTGTTTGCTTTATATAGGACCCCCCTGGCAGTTCTCCTCATTCTTTGCCGGATTGTTACTTGTATTCATGTGGATAGGACGTCTGCTTTCTTGTTTCGTTTTACCTGCCTGCTACGCTCAGAAGGACATTTTGTCTGCTTCTATCTAGCTGCCTGCTGTCTAGACTGCCACCCAGTTGTATTACTGGCCTCAACTGGTCCGATGACTGCAATCAACTTGTAAAAGACCTTCCATCTTTGTCGCTTCTGGTCCTGTTAAACTATATCTACAGTACAATCCGCAAGTATGGACCCGCGGACTTAGGGCGCCGGTAACATGCAGTGTTCATGCAGAATTCATCTCGGACAACACCGTCATTCTCCAGGGCTATTATGGATGGCTGCAACAACTACGTGACGTCACGGTTCTGCGTACTTGTAGCTTTATTCTGCAACTGCACAACACCACCTTATCCTTCCCTCCGCCGCCGATCCCCCGCCCACCCTCACACTGCCAGGTCGGGAAACCGTGTTTCCCACGCCGAACGGTATGAGGGAGTTTTGACATGTCGACCAGTTTTGATGCAGTGTGATTTGTTTTTTGAACACAGCCCCGCACCCACGTCTGTTGACAGATCCGGATTTGCCTTTGTTTTATTGGGGCTTGTTGAAGGGGATGCTCTCAGTGGGCTCCCCTGTACGGGAGAAGCAGTCCACGTCCTACTCTGTCCCTAATGCCACCTCTGCTTGAGTCTGCATGTTTTTGGCCATCCGCCATTGCCTGACTCTTCCACCGCGTTGCTTTCCTCTTCTCCAGGGCTCCGGAGGTGTTGCCTGAGTTCACCGTGGAGTTGTTCCGCACAATGGCCGAGAGGAGCGCTGGACCGCAGGGGCTTTCAAAGCGGCTTTTTTTCCAAGGGTCTGAGTGGTCATAAAAGATGAATTAAGCGCTCATCCCGAACCTTGGATTTGGATCACTAGTCTTTCTATTCGTATTGACATCGCCTGCGGAGCGTGTGGAGGTCTCGAAACCTGCGACAAGGGAGTGACGTCACTCCCCACCAACTCTTCCCGTTTTCGGAGACTCTCGCCCAGGTACCACCAACTCTGAATACCACCGCCGTGCTCTCTTCTAAGAGGCTCCCATTCACTTGGTCCCACGTCTGGACCCAGTGAAGTCACCAGCTCCGCATCTCTAATCAGTGTGTCCTGTATTGGTGTCCAGTTTTGGGACAGTTCCTGGTATCTGCCCCGACAATCCTTCAAACAGTCAAGCTCGCTAGATGTGGGGAGATTCTAGCGCGTAAGCAGCTTCCCTCTAGCTATCTCCTCCATCCCCGCACCTCAACTTCACGCCACCCTACTACCCGTCAGGCTAGGAGCCTGTTAGCACTTATGTATTCTGGAGCAGATGAAGTTTTCCTGTGATGAAGGGTTAGCCGAGCGTTAAAGCTCCCCTTGTACTCCTGGATAGCCTATGACTCTAATGCCCTTGATGGTAGGTTTATTGGCCCGGGTGGATTGCCCGCACTTGCCCGGTTAGGTTTACAATTATCAGGTAACCACACGAACAGATAAGTGTTTTTTTATTATTTCTCCCTTTGTGCAACTATCCTGGGCCATCCCTGGTTGGTTCCCATAACCCTAACTTGACTGTCCCGGTGGATCATTCGTTTGGAGTACTGCTTGCTGCAGGCTGTTTACCTCTCTACACCCCAGTCCGTTCCAGTCAGTGACGGCCCTGTAGAACCAGACTTAGTAATGTTCCTCTTGATTAATCACCTGACCTTCAGTTTGGTCTTCAGCAACAACAGCCTCTCTTTCCGCCTCATCACCGTGCCCTACGACGCCTATTGTAGTATGCCTGTTCTCCGTCCCGGTGGATGTCGCCTCTACAACCTAGCCAAAAGCCTGAACGGCGTGACTATGAGACCTACATCAAGAGAGTTGCTGGGCACTGGCATTATTCGCCCTCCCTCAACTCCACTGGGACAGGGTTTTTCTTTGGGGAAAAAACGTTGGCACCCCAGCGCCCTGCTCATTTGATTTCAAGTGTCCCAATCAACATACGGTAAGACACAACAATCACTTGCCTCTCTGACTCTTCTTTTACTCTCTAACAGGGATAGGCATTTTCTCTAGCCCCTGGACCTACGCAATGGCCTATCACCTGTTCCATTAAGAGGGAGACGAATGGAAGACGGCGTTATATACGCCACTTGGACACTTGATATCGTAGTGATTGCACGTTGCTACCAACGTCCCTGCAGTCATTTTTCTTCCAGAGCATGTGTTAATGATTGCCTCAGGACATGCTCATCAATTTGTGTTCGTATCAGCTGAGGGATACTTAATCTTTCCAGGGATCCAGCGAGCACGGCTCCCCACTTTGTCCGTGGCTAACAACGCCTTTTGGAAATCGCTTTACGTAAGGCAGAAATGTGATTCCATACACCTTCTATCACATTTTTGGCAATATAATCCCTCAAGGAGATGGATGGAGCCAGCAAGGTGAAAGCGTGGTAGATGGCCTGAACCGGGACTAGAGCAGTTGCAGTAGGTTTTGGGATTTGCTAACTTTTACAGAAGGTTTTATATGTTCGCACATTAAACCGAGCTATCTGCCCACCTTGCACGTTGTCTCACCTCTACCATCTCAGAACTTTTCCAGTGTCACCTACAGGCTATGCGCTTTTTTCAACTAAAGAAGTGGTTCACGACAGCGCCCATTCTGGTCCACCTGACTCCTACTAAACATTTTAGTTGTTGAAGTCGATGCCTCTGACTCGCATTGGTGCTTTTGTTTGTTTCTGTCTCAGCGGGCTGCTAATGACAACATGCATGCCTCAGGTTTTTCTCCCATCGTCTCTCTCCCCCAAGAAAGGAACTATGACTGGGTGACGTGGCTGTGGCGTCAAACTGGGCGCGTCTGGATGGAGTGCAACTGTTGGCAGGCTGGCGGAGCTTCCATTCTGGTGTGACGACCATAAAGATTTGTATGAGTAATTCGTTCCGCAAGCTCTGTAAGGTATTCCGACGCATGGTGGCGTTGTTTTTTGGTCTTTCCAGTTCAGGCTGACATCAGACTGGGTTTTGCGCTAACGTCAAACGCCTGCGCTGCCACGCTTCAGTAAGTGTGACTATGATGCTCTACCCTCTGACAAAATGATCCAGCCTTGTGGTGATCCGAGCGATCAACCTGGATGTATTGAGGAAGTAGTCAGGCTGCGCTACGTGAACAATCCTGGTCCGGTAACGTGCCCTTCACCGGGTTTGTTTTTGTGTGTCGTTCTCCATGAATCTGTGGTTTTTGCTAGGGCTCATTCTATCTATACTCACGGGCCTCCATGAATTTCCGGTCCTGGTGTTTTTTGTCTTCCTTTTTCGCAGAGGTTCTTGGGCCCACCATGGACGGATACCGGTGGTGGCTGCTTTTGTCTACTGAAAATAATGGTCCGGTGCCAAACAAGGGCTGAACAGGACCCGCCGCCGGTCTCACGCACCCCCCTTCCGATTCCTCGTCCGGCCTTGGTCGCACCTGCTTTGTATTTTGGTGACTGTAGTTTCCTCCATCTGAGTAAGACCCGCCATCCCACCGGGCTAGCGCAGATTCAGCAAGTTTGTGCATCTAT
>NC_045742.1:24140113-24140464 GCF_008692095.1 Etheostoma spectabile
TGCATCTAATCCCTCTTCCTAAATTACCTTCTGCCAAGGAGATGGCGGAGGTTCTTGTACGGGAGGTGTTCCGGATTCACAGGCTTCCTTTGCATATTGTGTCTGACCGTGGTCCACAGTTCATCTCTGCGGTCTGGAAGGGGTTTTGCTCTGCTCTGGGGGCTTCTGTCAGTTTATCTTACGGTTATCACCCTCAAACCAATGGCCAAGCAGAGCGTGCCAATCAGAAGATGGAGGCAACACATGCATGGTTTCCAATAATCCCTGGATAATCCCACCAAGTTTCGTGGGTTGAGTACGCTCACAACACTCTGCTGACTGCTGCTACAGGTATGTCGCCGTTCCAGTGTC
>NC_045742.1:24140474-24140964 GCF_008692095.1 Etheostoma spectabile
TCAGCCTCCTCTGTTTCCTTCCCAGGAGAAGGACATCTCTGTTCACTCGGTCCAGGCTCATGTCTGGCGGTGTCGCCGGACGTGGCATCGGGCCCGCTCCAAGCTGTTGAGGATTGTTACGTTGTATTCATGTGGAGAGGACGTTGGTTCTTGTTTCTTTGCCTGCCTGCTACGCTAAGAAGGACATTCTGCCTGCTACTACTTTCTGATGTCTAGCCTGCCACACAGTTGTATTACTGGCCTCACCTGGTCCTGATTGCACTGCAATAAACTTTGTAAAAATACCTTCCATCTTTGTCTGCTTCTGGGTCCTGTTGAACTATATCTGACACTGTGAGGCTGGCATTTGACCTCCAGGGCTACGGGCGTCCACTCTAAGCCCCAAAACTATGCACTGAAGCCTGGTTAACATAACCCAGCACCATCACACTCACTCCCAAGGACCAGTAAGTCACTTTAAGTCTGGCTGATGACCTCCAGGCTGGGTTAA
>NC_045742.1:24140974-24142024 GCF_008692095.1 Etheostoma spectabile
CAGCACCCCCATGCTCCCTCCCGAGGCCCAGTAAGTGGCTCTCAGTCTGGCCTTTGACCTTCAGGGATACAGGCCTCCACTCAAAGTCCCAGTTATATGCACTGATGCTGGGTTAACACCGTCCAGCATCCTCATGCTCCCTCCTAAGGCCCAATAAGTGGCTATGAGGCAGGGTTAACATGCTCCAGCACCCTCATGCTCCCTCCCAAGGCCCAGTAAGTGGCTGTGAGGCCGGGTAAACATGCTCCAGCACGCTCGGTCCAGTCGGTGGCAGTAAGTGGCTTTCAGTCTGGCTGATGACCTCCAGGGCTACATGCCTCCACTTTAAGTCCCAGTTACATGCACTGAGGCTGGGTTAACATGACCCAGCACCCTTACACTCCCTCCCAAGGCCCGGTGATTGGCTCTGAGGCTGGCCTTTGACCTCCAGGGCTACAGGCCTCCAATCTAAATCCGGGTTACATACACTGAAGCTGGGTTAGCATGCTCTAACACCGTAAAACTCACTCCCAGGGCCCAGTGATTGGCTGTGAGGCTGGCATTTGTCCTCGAGTGCTAGAGGGCTCCAATCTAAGCCCCAAAACAATTCACTGAGGCTGGGTTAATATGATCCAGCACCCTCAAACTTCCTCCCAAGGCCCAGTGATTGGCTTGAGGCTGGCCTTTGACCTCCAGGGCTACAGGCTTCCACTCTAAGTCCCAGTTACATGCACTGAGAGTGGGTTACCATGCCCCAGCATGCTGACACTCCCTCCCAATGCCCAGTAAGTGGCTCTAAGTCTGGCTGTTGACGTCCAGGCTGGGTAAACACCCTCCAGCACCCCCTTACTCCATCCCAAGGCCCAATAAGTGGATATAGGTCTGGCTGAAGACCTCCAGGGCTAAATGCCTCCACTCTAAGTCGCAGATACATGCCTTGAGGCTGGGATAACATGGTCCAGCACCATTACACTTACTCCCAAGGCCCAGTGATTGGCTGTGAGGCTGGCCTTCGATCTCCATGGCTACAGGACTCCACTCTAAGACCCAAAACAATGCACTGAGGCTGGG
>NC_045742.1:24142034-24142939 GCF_008692095.1 Etheostoma spectabile
CCTCAGCATCCTACCACTCCCTCCCAAAGCCCAGTAAGCTGCTCTAAGTGTGTCTGATGAATTACAGGCTGGGTTAACACCCTCCAGCACCCCCATTCTCCCTCCCAAGGCCCAGTAAGTCGTCTGGCTGATGACCTCCATGGCTATAGGCCTCCACTATAAGTCCCTGTTACATGCACCGAGGCTTGTTTAATATGCTCCAGCACCCTCACACTCACTCCAAAGACTCAGTAGGTGGCTCTAAGTCTGACTGATGGCCTGCAGGGCTAAAGGCCTCCACTATAAGCCCCAATAACTTGCACTCAGGCTGGGTTGACACCCTCCAGCACCCTCATGCTCCCTACCAAGGCCCAGTGAGTGGCTTTCAGTCTGGCCTTTGACCTCCAGGGCTACAGGCCTCCACTATGAGTCCCAGTTAGATGCACTGAGGCTGGGTTAACATACTCCAGCACCCTCACCTTCACTCCCAAGGCCCAGTAAGTGGCTCTAAGCCTGGCTGATGAACTCCAGGGCTACAGGCCTCCACTCTAAGCCCCAAAACGATGAACTGAGCCTGAGTTAACATCTCCAAGAACCCTCACACTCCCTCCCAAGGCCCACAAATTGGCTATGAGGCTGGCCTTTGACCTCCAAGGCTACAGGCCTCCACTCTAAGCCCCAAAACTATGCACTGAAGCTGGGTTAACATAACCCAGCACCCTCACACTCACTCCCAAGGCCCAGTAAGTCACTTTAAGTCTGGCTGATGACCTCCAGGCTGGGTTAACACACTCCAGCACCCCCATGCTCCCTCCCGAGGCCCAGTAAGTGGCTCTCAGTCTGGTCTTTGACCTACAGGGATACAGGCCTCCACTCAAAG
Organism: Etheostoma spectabile; assembly: GCF_008692095.1. Classification (NCBI taxonomy): domain Eukaryota; kingdom Metazoa; phylum Chordata; class Actinopteri; order Perciformes; family Percidae; genus Etheostoma; species Etheostoma spectabile. The sequence goes on from NC_045742.1 coordinate 24,142,894, forward strand.
TCCCAGTTATATGCGCTGAGGCTGGGTTAACACCGTCCAGCATCCT
>NC_045742.1:24142949-24143039 GCF_008692095.1 Etheostoma spectabile
CTAAGGCCCAATAAGTGGCTATGAGGCTGGGTCAACATGCCCCAGCACCCTCAAACTCCCTCCATAGGCCCAGTAATTGGCTCTAAGTCT
>NC_045742.1:24143049-24143263 GCF_008692095.1 Etheostoma spectabile
GTCCAGGCTGGGTTAACACCCTCCAGCCCCCCCATGCTTCCTCCCAAGGCCTTTGTCTGGCCTTTGACCTACAAGGCTACAGGCCTCCACTCTAAGTCCCTGTTACATGAACTGAGAGTGGGTTGACATGCCCCAGCATGCTCAAAATCCCTCCCATTGTCCAGTAAGTGGCTCTAAGTCTGGCTGTTGACGTCCAGGCTGGGTTAACACCCTC
>NC_045742.1:24143273-24143753 GCF_008692095.1 Etheostoma spectabile
ATACTCCCTCCCAAGGCCCAATAAGTGCCTCTCAGTCTGGCCTTTGACCTCCAGGGATATAGTCCTCTAACAAGCACACTCAAATTCCCTCTTTAGGCCCAGAATGTGGCTGTCAGTCTGGCCTTTGACCACCAGGGCTAAAGGTCTTCACTCTAATTCCCAGTTACGTGCACTGAGGGTGGATTTAACATGATCAAGTATCCTCACACTCACTTCCAAGGCCCATTGAGATTCTATGAGGCTGGCCTTTGACCTCCAGGGCTACAGGCCTTCATTCTAAGCCCAAAAACGATGCACTGAGGCTGGGTTAACATAACTCAGCATCCTCAAAATCCCTATCAAGGCCCAGTAAGTGGCTCTCAGTCTGGCCTTTGACCTAGAGGGATACAGGCCTCCACTCAAAGTCCCAGTTACATACAATGAGGCTGGGTTAACAACATCCAGCATCCTCATGCTCCCTCCTAAGGCCCAGTAAGTGGC
>NC_045742.1:24143763-24144043 GCF_008692095.1 Etheostoma spectabile
GAGGCCGGGTTAACATGCTCCAGCACCCTCATGCTCCCTCCAAAGGCACTGTAAGCGGCTGACAGGCCAGGTTAACATGCTCCAGCACCCTCCTGCTCCCTTCAAAGGCCAAGTGAGTTGATCTGAGTCTGGCTTCTGACCTCGAGGGTTAGAGAAATCCACTCTAAGCCCCACTTACATGCACTGAGGCTGGGTTAACACGCTCCAGCACCCTCACACTCACTCCCAAGGCCCATTGAGATTATTTGAGGCTGGCCTTTGACCTCCAGGGCAACAGGCC
>NC_045742.1:24144053-24144316 GCF_008692095.1 Etheostoma spectabile
CCACACTAAGCCCCAAAACGATGCCCTGAGGCTGGGTTAACATGCCTCAGCACCCTCACACTCCCTCCCAAGGAACAGTAAGTGGCTCTAAGTCTGGCTGATGACCTCCAGGCTGGGTCAACATCATCCAGAACCCCCATGCTCAGTCCGAAGGCCCAGTAAGTGGCTCTAAGTCTGGCTTTAGACCTCCAGGGCTACAGGCCTTCACTATAAGTCCAAATTACATGCAGTGAGGCTTGCTTAACATGATCCACCACCCTCAC
>NC_045742.1:24144338-24144506 GCF_008692095.1 Etheostoma spectabile
GTGGCTCTAAATCTGGGTGATGACCTCCAGGCTGAGTTAACATCCTCAAGCACCCCCAAGCTCCCTCCCAAGGCCCAGTAATTGTCTGTCAGTCTGGCCTTTGACCTCCAGGGATACATGCTTCCACTCTAAGCCCCAAAACAATGCACTGAGACTGGGTTAACATGC
>NC_045742.1:24144516-24145046 GCF_008692095.1 Etheostoma spectabile
TCACACTCCCTCCCAAGGCCCAGTAAGTGGCTGTGAGAACGGGTTAACATTCTCCAGCACCCTCATCTTCCTTCCCAAGGCCAAGTAAGTTGCTCTAAGTCTGGCTGATGACCTCCAGGGCTAGAGGCCTCTACTCTAAGTACCAGTTATATGCACTGAGGCTTGGTTAACAACCTCCAGCATCCTCACGCTCCCTCCTAAGGCCCAGTAAGTGGCATTGAGGCCGGGTAACATGCTCCAGCACCATCATGCTCCCTCCAAAGGCCCAGTATGTGGTTGTGAGGCCGGGTTGACCTGCTCTAGCATCCTCATGCTCCCTCCCAAGGCCCAGTGAGTGGCTCTGTTGCTGGGCAACGGCCTCCAGGGCTACATGCCTCCACTATAAGTCCCAGTTAAATAAACTGAGGCTGGGTTAACACCCTCCAGCACCCTCATGCTCCCTCCCAAAGCCCAGTACGTTGCTCTAAGTCTGGCTATTGACCTCCAGTTCTACAGGCCTCCACTCTAAGCCTGGTTAGATGCACTGAGAC
>NC_045742.1:24145056-24146309 GCF_008692095.1 Etheostoma spectabile
GGCTCTAGCAGCCTCATGCTCCATCCCAAGGCCCAGTGAGTGGCTCTGTTGCTGGGCATCGGCATCCAGGGTGAAAGGCCTCCACTCTAAGCCAGGTTAGATGCAATGACAATATGTTAACAGGCTGCAGCACCTTCATGCTCGCACCCAAGCTCCAGTAAGTGGCTCTGAGTCTGGCTGATGACCTCCAGGACTACAGGCATCCTGTCTAAGTCCCAGTTACATGCACTGAGGCTGGATTAACATGCTCCAGCACCCTCATGCTCCTTCCCAAGGCCCAGTGAGTGGTTCTGTTTCTGGGCAACGGCCTCCAGGGCTACAGGCCTCCACTATGAGTCCCAGTTACATGCATTGAGGCTGGGTTAACACCCTCCAGCACCTTCATGCTCCCTCCCAAAGCCCAGTACGTTGCTCTAAGTCTGGCTGATGACCTCCAGGCCTACAGGCCTCCACTCTAAGCCTGGTTAGATGCACTGATACTGGGTTAACAGGCTCTAGCAGCCACCTACTCCCTCCCAAGTCCCAGTGAGTGGCTTTGTTTCTGGGCAACGGCCTCCAGGGCTACAGGCCCCACTATAAGTCCAAATTACATGCAGTGAGGCTTGCTTAACATGATCCACCACCCCCATGCTCCCTCCCAAGGCCCAGTAAGTGGCTGTAAGTCTGTCTGATGACCTCCAGGGCTACAGGCCTCCACTCTAAGCCCCAAAACGATGCACTGAGACTGGGTTAACATGCCCCAGCACCCTCCCACTCCCACGTAAGGCCTAGTAAGTGGCTCTAAGTCTGGCTGATGACCTCCAGGCTGGGTTAACCCTTGTGTTGTCCATTGGGTCAAGGGGACCCGTGCAGGTTATGTGACCTTTTGCATTGGCCCTCGGCTCCAGGAGACCAAAGCTTGTTTCATTTCAGGCACACACTCACGCACACACACCCACACACACACACACACGCAGAGAGAGAGAGAGAGAGATATTTACAGTTTAACCCTTGTGTTGTGACCTTTCTATTTATTCGAAAAAAAATATTATATAACGAAAATCTATTTCGTTGAAAATACTCTTATTCTATACACATAAAAAAATTCACTTTGGTTACTTACTACAAATATATTTTTGCAGTATTTCTTTCTCTTCTACCATGGCCTAGGCTTTCGGGACACTGGAACCCGTCCTGCGTTTGAATGTATGTCACCTGTACCGCGGCCTCGTCGTTCTGGGTCTGATAGACCCGGGCCAATATTCTACAGTATT
>NC_045742.1:24146319-24146996 GCF_008692095.1 Etheostoma spectabile
CTACCACGGCCTAGGCCTTTGGGACAATGGAACCCGTCCTGCGTTTGAATGTATATCACCTGTACCGCGGTTGCGTCGTTCTGGGTCTCACGGACCCGGGCCAATATTCTACAGTATTTCTTTCTCTTCTACCACGGCCTAGGCCTTTGGGACACTGGAACCCGTCCTGCGTTTGAATGTATGTCACCTGTACCGCGGCCGTGTCGTTCTGGGTCTCACGGACCCGGGCCAATATTCTACAGTATTTCTTTCTCTTCTACCACGGCCTAGGCCTTCGGGTCTCTGGGACCGGTCCTGTGTTTGAATGTATTTCACCTGTACCGCGGCCTCGTCGTTCTGGGTCTCACGGACCCGGGCCATATTCTACAGTATTTCTTTCTCTTTACCACGGCCTAGCCTTTGGGTCCTGCCCGCCTGCGTTTGAATGTATTTCACCTGTACCGCGGCCGTCGTCGTTCTGGGTCTCACGGACCCGGGCCAATATTCTACAGTATTTCTTTCTTTCTCTCTACATACCACGGCTAGCCTTCGGGTCTCTGGGACCTCAACCTTCGGGCCGTTGGGAGCCATGCTGCATTATTGTGTGAAAGGGGAAAATAAGATTAGAAACAGCACACCACTCGGTCCACTAAGTACATTCATAGTGCTGCATTTGATACCATTGACCATCATATCTT
>NC_045742.1:24147006-24147133 GCF_008692095.1 Etheostoma spectabile
TTGGAACATTTAATTGGCATTAAAGGGACTGCTTTAGTTATTTTTCTTATTTATCAGATCGATCTCAGTTTTTTTCATGTTAACGATGAATCCTCTGTGCACGCCAAAGTTAGTCATGGAGTCCCAC
>NC_045742.1:24147572-24147697 GCF_008692095.1 Etheostoma spectabile
TCACCTACGTAATATTGCAAAAATCAGGAATGTCCTGTCTAAAAATGATGCAGAAAAACTAGTCCACGCATTTGTTACTTCTAGGCTGGATTACTGCAATTCTTTATTATCAGGCTGCTCGAAGA
>NC_045742.1:24147794-24147998 GCF_008692095.1 Etheostoma spectabile
TGTAAAATCTAGAATAGAATTTAAAATCCTTCTTCTCACCTACAAAGCTCTTCATGGTAAGGCACCATCTTATCTTGAAGAGCTCATAGTACCTTACAACCCTACGAGAGCACCACGCTCCCAGAGTGCAAGGTTACTTGTGGTTGCTTGAGTCTCTAAAAGTAGAACGGGAGCCAGAGCGTTCAGTTATCAGGCTCCTCTCCT
>NC_045742.1:24148023-24158457 GCF_008692095.1 Etheostoma spectabile
GGGGACCGCCTGCGACTCCTCTTCCCTAACATATTCAATTTTATGCCCTAACAATAAGCTTTATCAAAGGAAAGTCTTAAGACTCTTAAATGTGGAGACGAGTCTGCCTCCCGAACCCAACTGGAACCTGGTTCCACAGGAGAGGAGCCTGATAACTGAACGCTCTGGCTCCCGTTCTACTTTTAGAACTCAAGCAACCACAAGTACTTGCACTCTGGGAGCGTGGTGCTCTCGTAGGGTTGTATACTATGAGCTCTTCAAGATAAATGGTGCCTTACCATGAGAGTTTGTAGGTGAGAAGAAGATTTTAATTCTATTCTAGATTTTACAGGAAGCCAATGCAGAGAAGCTAAACAGGAGACATGTGGTCTCTTTTCCTGGTTCCTGTCAAACACGTGCTGCAGCATTCTGGTCAGCTGAAGAGTCTTCGAGCGCCTGATAATAAAGAATTGCAGTAATCCACCTAAAAGTAACAAATGTCGTGGACTAGTTTTTCTGCATCATTTTGACAGGACATTCCTGATTTTTGCAATATTACGTAGGTGAAAAAGGCGATCCTGAAATTTGCTTTATGTGGATTAAAGGACATGTCCTGATCAAAGATAACTCCAAGATTCCTCACAGTGGTGCTGGGGCCGGTGATGCCATCCAGATAACTATTTCTTTGGATATGCGTCACGGAGGTGCTTGGGTCCCAGAGCAATAACTTCAGTTTTATGGAGTTTAACATTAGAAATGCAGGTCATCCAGTTTTAATATCCTGAAGGCACATTTGAAGTTTAGCTAACTGATTAGTTTCATCCGGCTTGATGATAGATATTGAGTATCATCTGCATAACAATGAAAGTTTATGGAGTGCTTCCTGATATATTGCCTAAAGGAAGCTATATAAAGTGAACAGGATTGGACCGAGCACGGATCCTTGTGGGACTCCAGACTAACTTTGGCGTGCACAGAGGATTCATCGTTAACATGAAAAAAACTGAGATCGATCTGATAAAGAAAATACTAAGCAGTCCCTTTAATGCCAATTAAATGTTCCAACCTCTGTAATAAGATATGATGGTCAATGGTATCAAATGCAGCACTATGAATGTACTTAGTGGACCGAGTGGTGTGCTGTTTCTAATCTTATTTTCCCCTTTCACACAATAATGCAGCATGGCTCCCAACGGCCCGAAGGTTGAGGTCCCAGAGACCCGAAGGCCTAGGCCGTGGTAGAAGAGAAAGAAATACTGTAGAATATTGGCCCGGGTCCGTGAGACCCAGAACGACGAGGCCGCGGTACAGGTGAAATACATTCAAACGCAGGACTGGTACAAGAGACCCAAAGGCCTAGGCCGTGGTAAAAGAGAAAGAAATACTGTAGAATATTGGCCCGGGTCCGTGAGACCCAGAACGACGAGGCCGCGGTACAGGTGAAATACATTCAACACAGACCGGTCCCAGAGACCCAAGCCTAGGCCGTGGTAGGGAGAGAAATACTGTAGAATATTGGCCCGGTCCGTGAGACCAGCAACGACACGGCCGCGGTACAGGTGACTACATTCAAACGCAGGACGGGTTTCCAGTGTCCCAAAGGCCTAGGCCGTGGTAGAAAGAAAAGAAATACTTAGAATATTGGCCGGTCCGTGAGACCCAGAACGACGCAACCGCGGTACAGGTGATATACATTCAAACGCAGGACGGGTTCCATTGTCCCAAAGGCCTAGGCCGTGGTAGAAGAGAAGAAAAACTGTAGAATATTGGCCCGGGTCTATCAGACCCAGAACGACGAGGCCGGCTTACAGTGACATACATTCAAACGCAGGACGGGTTCCAGTCCCGAAAGCCTAGGCCATGGTAAAGAGAAAGAAATACTGCAAAAATATATTTGTAGTAAGTAACCAAGTGAATTTTTTTATGTGTATGAATAAGAGTATTTTCAACGAAATAGATTTCGTTATATATTTTTTTTTTCGATAAATAGAAAGGTCACAACACAAGGGTTAAACTGTAATATCTCTCTCTCTCTCTCTCTGCGTGTTGTGTGTGTGTTGGTGTGTGTGTGCGTGAGTGTGTGCCTGAAATGAAACAAGCTTTGGTCTCCTGGAGCCGAGGGCCAATGCAAGGTCACATAACCTGCACGGGTCCCCTTGACCCAATGGACAACACAAGGGTAATACCCAGCCTGAGGTCATCAGCCAGACTTAGAGCCACTTACTAGGCCTTACGTGGGGGAGGTGCTGGGGCATGTTAACCCAGTCTCAGTGCATCGTTTTGGGCTTAGAGTGGAGGCCTGTAGCCTGGAGGTCATCAGACAGACTTACAGCCACTTACTGGCCTTGGGAGGAGCATGGTGTTGTGAGGATGTAACTCAGCCTGGAGGTCATCACCCAGTTTGAGCCACTACTGGGCCTTGGGAGGAGTGTGAGGGTACTGAGTTATGTTAACCCAGCCGCAGTGCATCGTTTTGGGGCTTAGAGTGGAGTTCTGTAGCCTGCTTCAAAGCCAGCCTCATAGAATCTCATGGGCCCTGGGAGGGAGTGTAAGGGTACTGAGTTTATGTAACCCAGCCTCAGTGCATCGTTTTGGGCTTAGAGTGGAGGCCTTTAGCCCTGGAGGCATCAGCCAGCTTAGAGCCACCTACTGGTCCTTTGGAGTGAGTGTGAGGGTGTGGATCATGTTAAGCAAGCCTCACTGCATGTAATTTTGGACTTATAGTGGGGCCTGTAGCCCTGGAGGCCGTTTGCCCAGAAACAAGCCACCTCCTGGGATTGGGAGGGAGTAGGTCTGCTAGAGCCTGTAACCCAGTATCAGTGCATCTACCGGCTTAGAGTGGAGCCTGTAGGCCTGGAGGTCATCAGCCCACTTAGAGCAACGTACTGGCTTTGGGAGGAGCATGAAGGTGCTGGAGGGTGTTAACCCAGCCTCAATGCATGTAACTGGGACTCATAGTGGAGGCCTGTAGCCCTGGAGGCCGTTGCCCAGAAACAGAACCACTCACGGGGCCTTGGGAAGGGCATGAGGGTGCTGGGCATGTTAATCCAGCCTCAGTGCATGTAACCTGGGACTTAGACAGGATGCCTGTAGTCCTGGAGTCATCAGCCAGACTCAGAGCCACTTACTGGAGCTTGGGTGCGAGCATGAAGGTGCTGCAGCCTGTTAACATATTGTCATTGCATCTAACCTGGCTTAGAGTGGAGGCCTTTACCCTGGATGCCGATGCCCAGCAACAGAGCCACTCACTGGGCTTGGGATGGAGCATGAGGCGGCTAGAGCCTGTTAACCCCAGTCTCAGGGCATCTAACCAGGCTTGAGTGGAGGCTGTAGACATGGAGGTCAATAGCCAGACTTAGAGCAACGTACGGGCTTTGGGAGGGAGCATAGGGCTGGAGGGTGTTAACCCAGCCCAGTTTATTTACTGATTATATTGGAGGCATGTAGCCCTGGGAGGCCGTTGCCCAGCAACAGAGCCACTCACTGGGCCTTGGGAGGGAGCATGAGATGCTAGAGCGGTCACCCGGCCTCACAACCACATACTGGGCCTTTGGAGGAGCATTGTGTCTGGAGCATGTTACCGCCTCAATGCCACTTACTGGGCCTTAGGAGGGAGCGTGAGGATGCTGGAGGTTGTTAACCAAGCCCTCAGGCATATAACTGGTACTTAGAGTAGAGGCCTCTAGCCCTGGAGGTCATCAGCCAGACTTAGAGCAACTTACTTGGCCTTGGGAAGGAAGATGAGGTGCTGGAGAATGTTACCCTTTCTCACAGCCACACTTACTGGGCCTTGGGAGGGAGTGTGAGGTGCTGGGGCATGTACCCTAACCCGTCCTCAGTGCATGTTTTGGGGCTTAGAGTGGAAGCATTTATCCCTGGGGTCAAAGGCCAGACTGACAGTACAATTACTGGGCCTTGGGAGGGAGGCTTGGGGGTGCTTGAGATGTTAACTCAGCCTGGAGGTCATCACCAGATTTAGAGCCTATTACGGCCCTTTTGTAGTGAGTGTGGAGGGTTTGATCGTGTTAAGCATCCTCACTGCATGTAATTTGGACTTATAGTGAAGGCCTGTAGCCCTGGAGGTCTAAAGCCCAGACTTAGAGCCACTTACTGGGCCTTCGGACTTGACATGGGGTTCTGGTTGATGTTGACCCAGCCTGGGGTCATCAGCCAGACTTAGAGCCACTTACTGTTCCTTGGGAGTGGTGTGAGGCGGTGAGGCATGTTAACCCAGCCTCAGGGCATCGTTTTTGGGGCTTAGGTGGAGGCCTGTTGCCCTGGAGGTCAAGGCAGCCTCAAATAATCTCATGGGCCTTGGAGTGAGTGTGAGGTGCTGGAGCGTGTTAACCCGCCTCAGTGCATTACGTGGGGCTAGAGTGGATTTCTCTAACCCTCGAGGTCAGAAGCCACTCAGATCAACTCACTTGGCCTTTGAAGGGAGCAGAGGGTGCTGGACGCATGTTAACCTGGCCTGTCAGACCGTTACATTGCCTTGGAGCAGCATGAGGGTCTGGAGCTCTGTAACCCGGCCTCACACAGCCACTTACTGGGCTTAGGAGGACATGAGGATGCTGGATGTTGTTAACCAGCCTCTTGTATGTAACTGGGACTTTGAGTGGATGGCCTGTATCCCTCTAGGTCAAAGGCCAGACTGAGAGCCACTTACTGGGCCTTGATAGGATTTTGAGGATGCTGAGTTTGTTACCCAGCCTCAGTGATCGTTTTGGGCTTAGAATGAAGGCCTGTAGCCCTGGAGGTCAAAGGCCACCTCATAGAATCTCAATGGGCTTGGAGTAGTGTGAGTAATACTGATCATGTTAAATCCACCCTCCAGTGCACGTAACTGGGAATTAGAGTGGAAGACCTTTAGCCCTGGTGGTCAAAGGCCAGACTGACAGCCATTCTGGGCCTAAAGATGGGAATTTGAGTGTGCTTGTTAGAGACTATATCCCTGGAGGTCAAAGGCCCATACTGCGAGGCACTTATTGGGCCTTGGGATGGAGTATGGGGGTGCTGGAGGGTGTTAACCCAGCCTGACGTCAACAGCCAGACTTTAGAGCCACTTACTGGACAACTGGGGGGATTTTGAGCAGGGTATGTCAACCCACTCTCAGTTCTCGTGAACAGGACCTTAGAGTGTGTAGCCTGTAGCCTTGTAGGTAACACGCCAGACACAAAGGCCTTGGCGAGCGGCACTGGGGGGGCTGGAGGGTGTTAACCCAGCTGGCTTGTCTCAGCATACCCATGCTGTAAGAGCGCAATTACGGGCCCTATTGGCGGGCGTCTGAGGGTGCTGGGGATATCATGTGCACCCCAGCCCACAGCCCCTTATGGGCTTAAGGGGAGAGCATGAGGATGCGACGGTGGCTCCCTACACCAGCCCTCAGAGACCGCTCAGTAACTGGGATTTGATGTGGAGGACCTGTAACACTGTGATGGTCAAAGACCACACTGAGAGCCACGTTACTGGGCCTTCGGGAGGGAGCATGGGGGGTGCTGGAGTGTTAAACCCATACCTGAGGTCATCAGACAACTAAAGTGATTCTCACTGGCTTCGGGTAGGTAGAGTGTGATGCCGTTGCATGGTTATGTAGCCCAGCTTCAGTGCTTCAGTTTGGGGTCTTAGATTGGAGTGCCTGTAGTCCTTGGAGGTCAAAGGCCAGTCCTCAAGCCTAATTGTGGGCCTTTGGGAGGAGTGTGGGGTTCTTGGAATGTTTAACTCAGACGCAGTTCATTCGTTTGGGCCTTAGACTTAGGCGGCCGTAGCATGGAGTTCACCCAGGCTAGACCACCTTACTGGGCCTGGGATGAGGTGACGGGTGCTGATGTATGTTAAACCCAGCCCTCCATTTGTTGCATCTAACCTGGGGACTACTATGAGGCCTGTAGCCCTGGAGCGTCACAAGGCAGACTGAAGCCACCTCACTGGTGCCTTGGTAGGGTTAGCTGAGTGTGCGTGAGGTGTGTCAACCAGCTCTGACGTGCAAGTATTGGGGCTATAGTGGCAGCCTTTACTCCACCCTGCAGGCATTCAGTCAGACTCTAGAGCACACCTACTACTCTTTGGACCGTTGACCCAGTGTTTGAGGGTGTCTGGAGTCAGTTACTTAAACAAGCCTCTTTGGTGATGAAACCAGGGACTATAGTGGAGGCCTATAGCCATGAGGATCATCAGCAACGATCTTACGTGGCCAGTTGGGAGTGAGGAATGGGGGTGCTGGAGGTGTTGTTCACACCACCTGTAATTCACCTCAGACACACTTCAGGCAGCTTACTGGGCTTTGTGGAGGGACGTGTAGATCGCTGAGGCAGCTTAACCCCAGCCTCAGTTGCAATTGTTTTCGGGCTTCACGGTGGAGGTTGTAGCCTGGAGGTCAACTGGCCGCCTCATAGATAGCTCATGGGCCCTGGAGGGATGTATAGGGTACTGTAGTTATGTTAACCATCACTCAGTGCATCCGTTTTCGGGGCATTAGCAGTGGATGTGCCTTTAGGCCCGTGAGGTCTCAGCCACGACTTTTAGCAGCCCATTCGCGACTTGGGCACTTTTTTTGGGTGGTGTGAGGGTGGGGATCATGTTAAGCACGCCTCACTGCTAGTATATTTTGGACTTTAGAGTGGGCACTGTAGCCCCGTACGGCCGTTGCCAGAAACAAAGCCACTAGGACTTGGCGAGCGGAGTAGGTGGCTGACTAGAGCCTGTTAACCCAGTATCAGTGCATCTACCAGTGCTAGAGTGGCAGCGCCTGTAGTGCCTGGAGCCGTCACTCAAGCCAGACTTACCGAGCAACGTACGTGGGCTTTGGAGGGAGCATTTGAAGGTGCGGGGGGTTATACCGTCTTACTTCTCAATGCAGTACGGGGACTCATAGTGGAGGCTGAGCTCCTGGAAGGCCGTTGCCCAGAACAACAGAACCACTACTGGGGCCTGGGAAGGAGCAGGCAGGGTGCTGAGCATGTTAATCCGCCGTGCCCGTACGGACGGCGTACACGGCACCTTAGGACAGGTACCGGGGCTGTGTGGCACAGCACTGGGACCTGGCCATCACGCAGAATCATGATGCCAGTTCTTAACTGGAGCTGTGGGTGGCGACGCCATGCAGGTGCTGGAGCACCTGTTAACTATATTGTCATTGCATCTAACCATGGCCTTAGAGGGTACGGCCTTTACACCTGGATGCCGAAGCAGGAATGCACGGCAGCACATCGGGAAGACTGCCAGAGAGACCACGAACGGGAACCGGGCGATGGATGAAAGTGATGGAGCTGAGGCTGCAATAGCCTGTTAACCCAGTCTCAGTGCATCTACCAGCTTGATGAGTGAGCCTGTAGAATCTGGGTCATTAGCCAAGACTTAGCGCAACGGTATGGGCTTCGGGAGCGGGCCGAGCTATGAGGGGAAGGACGGCAGGGGTGTAACCAGCCTCAGGTTTATCTATAGCTGGGACATATAGCTGGAGGCATGTTAGCCCTGGATCGGCTTCGTTGCCCAGCACGCGAGCACCTCTCTGCACCTGGGCCACCGGGAGCAGAGGATGCTAAGTAGTGTCACTCCGGTACTACAACACTATACCTGAGCCTTCGGAGGGCAGCATGATGGTGGCTGAGCAGTTGACATGCCCGCAATAGCCACTTACTGGGCCTAGGATTCCGTGAGCCGGAGGAGCTGGCACGGTTGTTTAACCCCAAGACCTCAGTGCACTATAACTCTTTTTTCTTAGTAGTATGAGGCCTCGGGTAGCCCTGGAGGGTATCAGACGCAAGACTTAGAGCAACATTCGGACTTGCTGGAAGTCCAGATGAGGGTGCTGGAGTAATGTTAATTCCCCCGTTCCTCAGAACCAGGCCATCCTAGCCTTGGAGGGATTGCTGCGAGGGTGCGCGGTCATGTCTAATCCCAATTCAGTGGCATTGTTTTGGGGCTTAGAGGGAAGCATGTCATCCCTGGAGGTCAAAGGCCAGATTGACCGACATATTACTGGGAACTGGGAGGAGAGCTTTGGGGCTGTTTTGCGAGGATGTTAATCAGCACTGGAGGTCATCCACCCTATTTAGAGCCAATTCTTACTGGTGCCTTCTGGAGGTGAGTGGAGGGTGGTGGATCATGTAAGCATGCCTACACTGCATGTATTACTTTGGACTTAGTGAAGGACCTGTAGCACTGGAGGGTCTAAAGAAACCAGACTTAGAGACTCACTTTACTGGCTATCTAGCGATCTTCTTTCCCTGTCCTCGAGGCATGGGGGTTCGGATGGCCATTGACCCAGCCTGCGAGGTCCCATCACAGGAGCACTTAGTAGCACCTTACTGTCCTTGGTGAGAGTGCCTGAGGGGCTGAGGCAGTGTAAACCCATCTCATGGGCATTCTTTGTGTGGGTCTTAGAGTGGAGCCTGTTGGCCCTGACCGGTCAAAGCCCAGTCCTCAAATATTCAAGGACCTTGAGGTGAGTGTGAGCCGGGTGGCAGGACCGCGTCGTTAAACCCTAGCTACAGTGCATTGTAAGTTGGGCCCTTCTTATAGATTGGATTTCTCTAACTACCTGAGGTAGAATTCGCCAGATTCCAGATTATACTCACTTGGCCTTTGATAGGTTAGAGCGAGCCGAGGGTGCTGGAGCTGATAACCTTGGATTTCAGCCGCTTACAGTGCCTTTGAGGGAGCTGATGGTGCTGGAGCATGTTCACCCGGCGTCACAGCCACTTCTGGCCTGATGATGGAGCATTAGGATGCGGTATTTTTTAACCCAGCCGCATGTATGTAACTGGGGACTTTGAGTGGAGGCTGTATCCCTCTAGGTCAAAGGCCAGACTGAGAGCACTTACTGGGCCTTGAAGGGATTTTGAGGATGCTGATTTATGTTACCCCAGCTAGTGCTCGTTTTTGGGCTTAGATGAATGCCGTTAGCCCGGAGGTCCAAGCCAAGCCTCATAAATCGCAATGGGCCTTGGGAAGTGATGTGAGTATACTTGATCATGTTAAGATCCACCCTCAGGGCCGTAACGGGAATTGAGTGAAGCCTTTAGCCCTGGTGGTCAAAGGGCCATACTGACATCCACATTTCTGGGGCCTAAAGAGGGAATTTGAGTGTGCTTGTTAGAGTACTATATCCCTGGAGGTCAAAGGCCAGAACTGAGAGGCACTTATTGGGCCTTGGGAGGGAGTATGGGGGTGCTGGATGGTGTTTACCCAGCCTGACTTCAACAGCCAAACTTAGAGCCACTACTGGACAATGGAGGGATTTTGACGCATGCTGGGGCATTTCACCCCCTCCCAGTTCATGTACAGGGATTAGAGTGGAGCTGTATCCTTTTATGCAAAGGGCCAGACAAGGCCTTGGGAGGAAGCAGGGGGGTCTGTAGGTGTTAACCCGCCTGATGTCCAGCCAGACTTAGAGCCAATTACTGGTCCTATGGAGGGAGTTTGAGGTTGCTGGGGCAATGTTGACCCAGCCTCATAGCCACTTATGGGGCCTTAGGAGGGAGCATGAGGATGCTGGACGGTGTGAACCCAGCCTCAGCGCATATAACTGGACTTTGAGTGGAGGCCGGTATCCGCTGTAGGTCAAAGACCAGACGAGAGCCACTTACTGGGCCCTCGGGAGGGCGCATGGTGGTGCTGGCAGTGTGTTACCCAGCCTGGAGGTCATCACCGACTTAAGTGACTTACTGGGCACTTGGGAGTGAGTGTGGGGTGCTGAGTTATGTTAACCCAGCTTCATGCATAGTTTTGTGCTTCTAGAGTGAGGCCTTTACCTTGCCGGTCAAAGCCAGCCCATAGCCATTTGTGGCCTGGGAGGTAGTGTGAGGGTTCTTGGAGATGTTAACTCATGCTCATTTCATCGTTGGCTTAGAGTGGAGCCTGTAGCCCTGGAGTTCATCCGCCAGGCTTAGAGCCACTTACTGGGCCTTGGAGTGAAGTGAGGTGCTGGAGTATGTTAACCCCAGCCTCAGTGCATCTACCTGGACTCCTAGTGGCGTCCTGTATCCCGGAGGTCAAAGGCCAGACTGAAAGCCCACCTCACTGGGCCTTGGTAATGGAGCATGAGGGTGCCTGGAGGGTTTCAACCCGCCTGAGTGCAAGTTATTGGGGCTTAATAGTGGGGAGGCCTTTACCCTGCAGGCATCAGTCAGACTTAGAGCCACTACTGAGTCTTTGGAGTGATGTGAGGGTGCTGTAGCATATTAAACAAGCCTCGGGCCTGTAACCGGACTTATATGGAGGCCTATAGCCATGAGGTCATCTAACCCGGCCCACCTGCTTCTCGTCATAGTTGTCAGATTTATCTATCATATAATCAAGTGTCAAAAGTGGATTTTGGACAGTTAATGTAAATGCATGAGAATTGCGGTAATGATTTATTAATGGACTTATGGCATGTGTTTTTAGGATTTTAGTGCTTGCATGTTTTTATTCTGTTTGTTGCATGCGTAAGTTTTATTTACAGCTTTTTTATT
>NC_045742.1:24158470-24158806 GCF_008692095.1 Etheostoma spectabile
TGTTTGTGTTTTTACCTTTTGACAAGACTGTAGCTCCTCCCTTTTTTACTCTCTGACTAACGAGCTCCAGCCAAGACAAGTGAACACACCTGAGCTTAATGAGAGCAGGTGTGTTTGGTGAACTGGGCAGTTAAAAGGAAAAGAGCGACACGGCAGGGGGGAAGACGGTAGAGACAGGCAGCAGAGAAGATACAGAGCACAAGAAAAGAAACAGAAAGCAGGAGAAGATGTGATGCTGAGGAGTGGTGGAAGCGCTGGGCCGGCCCGTGCGCTTACTAGGCTCGGGCTGTGCCTAGGCAGAAGTGGCGGGCGATGTCGAGAATGGAGCAAGAGAAA
>NC_045742.1:24158816-24159095 GCF_008692095.1 Etheostoma spectabile
AGAACCGAAAAGGGTAAACGAAAGAACAGGTGACGCTGAGGAGCAGAGCAGGAGGGAACAGAGCAGAGCGGAGGAGAGATCAACGGCCATGGAGGACAGTGGTAGCCGAAACGAACCGACGGGCTGGAGAAGTGCCAACGAGACGAAACGAACCGAAGTGCGGGTGACTCGGGGTGGTGCAGACTGGATTACGTCCTTCGAACCCGAAGAAGAGGGGGACTGCAGCCACCCAAACGAGGAGTTCAACGTGAAAACGAAGATAAGTAAAGGAAAGTCTGC
>NC_045742.1:24159105-24159453 GCF_008692095.1 Etheostoma spectabile
CGGAGAATGTGTGGGCAAAAGAACTGCTTTGTGACTTGTTTGAGAGCTCTCTCCTTGTTCTCTCCCAGTGTCAGCCAGGTGGGAACGCAAAACGCAACGCGGACCAGTGAAAGGAAGAGCCAAGGCTTCCCGGAGTGGGATGCTGCCATTCTTAGTATAACAACTGCCACGGACTATGAAGAACGTTGGACACGAACGATAAGGACATTACTCCTAGAATATTTAGTTTTAGTACTTGAATTTTAATCTTTTTAATTATCTGTTTTTTCGCTAGTTTTAACTTGCTTTTAGAATAAAGAGTTACATTTGAGCTAACTGTCTGGTGTCCTGTTTGTCAGTGGAAAGATT
>NC_045742.1:24159463-24159535 GCF_008692095.1 Etheostoma spectabile
ATACTTTAGTTTAGAACACTCCCCCAAGCGTCGGGTAGTGACACAAGCATATAATAAAACTAAAGGGAGACT
>NC_045742.1:24159545-24159629 GCF_008692095.1 Etheostoma spectabile
CCCGATCCGGTTGGGGAGAGTTCTAGCCTTACCAGGCTCCTCTTTACCCTATCTCTCTTGGTTTTGCTGTAATAGTTTTAGACA
>NC_045742.1:24159639-24159825 GCF_008692095.1 Etheostoma spectabile
TCCTTTGATACACTGAGCTCCTCTCTCCTCTATCGTCCTATCTTTTCATTTATGTGCATCCATGTCCCAGAAATGCGTGTTACAAACCTAGCTCTGGGGAGTCATTCCCCGGAGTCCTTATGTTCTTTTTTCCCTGGCATGTTCCCTCGGATCAGGGATGCTCCAAAATCATGGTAGCAGCTGTCG
>NC_045742.1:24159835-24160558 GCF_008692095.1 Etheostoma spectabile
GGTCCCGCTACATGTTCTGCGGTGCCATGTTCATCTGCTACACTCTGAAGTGACCAGCTACGTCCTGCTGTGCCTTGTAATGCCGCACAGTGCCCTGCTATGCCATGAACTACTACAAAGAACTGCTACAAACTACTATTTTTTTCTATTTTTGTTATTTCCACTAACCCCAACCAGCCCATCAGACACCGCCTACCAAGAGCCTGGGTCTGTCCGAGGTTTCTGCCTAAAAGGAAGTTTTTCCTCGCCACTGTCTCACTGTTGCTTGCTCTGGATGAAACTACTACAACTGTTGGGTCCTTGTAAATTCTGAAGTGTGGTCTAGACTCACTCTATCTGTATAGTGTCTTGAGATAACTCTTGTTATGAATTGACACTTTAAATAAAATTGAATTGAATTGCAAACACACACACACATACTTACAGTATAAACTGGAGACACATTTGTCTCGTCTTCTTGTAGTTGTCATCTTACGTCGTATTGTTTTGGACCTGTGCGACGTCAGCATGGCCCGTCGTTTGACTCTGGAATTGAAGCTGCATAGGGTTATCATCAGCAGGCCCGCTCCCAATGTCCCCGCCGAAGTATACGTACGAGAAGAAGAAAGTACAAGAGGACCGCAACGTAAACCCCCACCACCGTGACTCTGACGGCAGCTTGTGTGCGTCAGAAGAGGACTGAGACAAGGACCATTGCTGCGAAGTAGAAGAGGACGAAGACGA
>NC_045742.1:24160568-24161088 GCF_008692095.1 Etheostoma spectabile
CAAGACGATGTTGAAGTTGAACAAGAAGGAGAACGTGGAGATAGTTGGCCACAAAGGCCACACGAAGAATATGAAGAGGAAGAAGAAGAATATTTCGGCAAGGCCGAGACAATCGAAACGAAGTCGACGACGGCGCCGAAGCTCAACCGAGACCTCAGAGTGCCCAGCAAGAGGAAGAGGTGTCAGCTCTGTCCAAAGCCCACGGATCGCAAAACACAAACCGTGTGCGGCTGCTGCGAGAGATACATCTGTGGGAGCTGCATGTAAGCCTACTGCGCTGAATGCGTCAGGCCGTAGCCTCTTGGGAGCCGTGGGTCCGGGGGACAATGCGAGCGTGGTAGAAAATCAATAAACTGAACAGGTCCCCATGACATGAAGGACCATACAAGGGTTAAGAAACCAATGCAAAACTGTTGAAATGACAGAGAAAAGGTTAAAACATCACAAAAAGATCAGAAGAGGCCGAAATGCACGTTTCCAGCATGGAGATGTGTGTTTAACAGCTTCTGTTAAGGAACTA
>NC_045742.1:24161098-24167743 GCF_008692095.1 Etheostoma spectabile
GTTGAAATGACAGAAACAAGGTTAAAACATCACAAAAAGATCAGAAGGGGCCGAAACGCACGTTTTCAGCATGGAGATGTGTTTAAAGCTGCCAACTTAAAAGGGACAATACTGGGGGACGCAAGATGGCGGCGTAGCAAGCGGTCGACTTCGTTGAGCTGCGCACCATATATTTTATATCTGAGCAGAATACACCCTTACTCCGACATACAACCAAATGTGGTATACAACGCTGATAAACGCTTTTCCGACTCACTCCAGCACATGCGCCCAAAATCCTAAAGAAAAACTAACAAAACCTGCGAAGTAGAGTCTCAACTGGATGAACAGGTAACATGGCTAACACGGAGCTAGCTGCTAAGCTGCAGCGACGGTGAGCCACCACACTCGACCCTGCTCTCCGCCAAGTTATGGAAATCACTGGGAACATTTCATTAGTTATTTCCCGAAAGTAGACACTCTGACTGAAATGCTTAAGAGTCATGCCACGGAGATAAGGAGCTGGCCCCCGCCACTACAGACGCAGAGGACGGGTGTGCAGTCAGGAGAACGCCCTGGACCAGGCCACGGCCCGCATAATAAGTTGGAGAAAGAGGCCCACCCACAACGAATTGTGATATTGAAACGAGGCAGGAGAAAGAACATTCGGGTGCTTGGTTTAAAGGGGCATAGAAGCTGGCCCTGGAGCCTTAAAATTTCTTGAAAAACGGCTGCCCGATTATATTATTTACAAATCGAACCAGAACGGTCGGATCAAGCTCGAGAGGGCGCACCGCACACTGGCTCACAGCCCGGGCTCCACAGAGACCAAGACCGTTGCTGCTCAGATTTTAACTACCGAGATCAAACAGCGGGTTCTCGAGCCGCGCGGCGTGCGGGGAGCGGAGACCCAGCCCCTGGTATCAGAACTCTAAGATCATGTCACGGATTTCTGGCGGACACCACTGCGCGGCGGAAAGGATTCGATGCGGTAAAGCGACGGTTGCGGGAGCAGGCATCAGTACTCCCTTCTTACAGGCACCCAGATGAGGATCGTACGCGATGGGGAAGCAAGATTTCTGCCGGATCCGAAGCCAATGGAGTTTGTGGACAGCTCGGCTGAATACGCCCAGCGGAGATCATGGAGGCAAACGTCTGGACCGGACGGTGTCAGAGCTCTGATTTCTAAGTACCATATGTTCTGATTCTTTTGTTCTCTTCACGCATAGGATAAGTGATGTGAGTAACTGTGATTATGACTCTTCAATAGATCTGCTCGTTGTTTTTTTTTTTTTTTCTGTGATGTTTAGTGGTGCGCGGGCAACGTGGATATGTGATGACTTTCTCTTTGGGTTTGTGTACCTGGTGTGTTTTTCACCAGGGGTGAACCACATGTGCTTGGTTAGGAAGGGATGGCCCCCTGCAGATTAGGGGAAGCGCGCCGGAGTGTGCATTTTTCTGTTTTATTTTGGTTAATTTGTTGGTTTTGGTTGGTTCCTGTTCCGTCTCGCTGCGTCTTTCTGTCATCTCTGGGTGGCCTTGCCTTATGCCTTCTCTGGTTCCCCAACCGTGACGATACGCAAGTGTTCCTGTCACCTTCAGTGTGTCCTCCCCTTCCACGGCAGCAGTATTGCTGGCTCTTGGTAGCCCTTGAAGACGCGACGGGCGCCCTACGCATTTGAGTGTCGCTCGGGCCTCCGTGAGCACGAATAAGTTTTTGCATGTACCCGATGCATTCCACTCTTCCTCCGGCAGCTGCACGTCATAACCACACACACACCCAACTGTTGCGTCGTGCCTTTGCGGCAAAATGTTTCGTCCTAGACCTGTTGTACACGCCCCCAGTCTAGAGGCGGCGCACAAGCTTTCCGAGACACAAAGACAGTCTGCTTGATAAAGTAAATTCGTCATGTATCAAAGACCAAATGGGACGGTACGTACCTTGCCGCCTCCCCCACGAGATCACCCACTGCATCAACGTGGAAGATAGCCTACGCCCATACTTGCGAACTGTTTTTTTCACCGGGCCCCCATCCTTCTTCCCGGCCCTTATGGCCCCCACCTTGCAAGGGTCTCTCTCGCACTGTTCTTGTGCTTGATTTACGTCTAAGAAGCCACGGATTGCTAGGCTCCCCTTAGCCCCTAACTCGTCCCTTTCCGTAGACAGCCCCCACTCCCCCCACGATTTTTGTTTCGATCTCTCATGGACCCAGGCTCCACGCCGCCGGCTAAGAGATCATTGCGTGGGTAGTGCCGCGCCCACCCATACTCCCCTCTGATGGCCCCGGCCTCTCTTTCCTACTCCCCCCCCCCACCCATGACAGATCCCAAACGCGACACTTGGAGTTTTGCTCCCTATACCCCAGCCACTCTGTTCTTCTATGACAGTGTAATAACGTTGCTTCCCGCACATCATCTGACCTCCTGTCCTCTTGACATCTGCCGGTCCTTCCTTCTACATTTCCCCCTGCTCGGGTCCTTCCACTTGGCGCCCCCCTCTTTCAGTTTTCCACCGCTGCCCTTTGTGGCTTCTCGCCCGCCTTCCCCAAGACACTTCCCTCCGCTGTCAATTCATCTTCCGGCTCCGACCTCTTGCTCGGGCCCCCTCAGGCATTCGTCGCGCCCTCATATTCCCCTGTAGTCCCCCCCCCCTACCGCGCTTTGCCCCCAACCCTTATTCGCCGCCCGCCTTCGTCCTCGAAACGCGCAGTGATCTCTATCCCCCTTTCGGCGTCGTTGGGGGCCCGTCCCTGTCTCACGACCGTGCTCATGCCTCCCTTCCTGAGCCGCACGCTCAGTACCCCCCCACAGTTGTGCTTTGCTTTGACTCGCTTTTGACCCTCACCCCATAGTTTTTGTGTTAGTGTGTTACTTCACGGGCTCACCCGGTCGCGCAAACTCCTATCTCCCTAGTATGTCACCCAACCAACAACACCCGCGAGATACACAAACTTCTCACCCCAACCTTTGTTCTCATGGTTGAGCGAAGATTCTGGGGTGTATGACCGTTGTTTCCGGCCCCAATCTGTTTCAGGAAGTGTGTTTCGTAGCCTACAGACCCCCAAGAGAACCCTACACACACCCGCCAAATGTTGTTGTCTGGTGTTATCTTTTGGTAGGACCTAATGCCACCAATTACCCCCATGCTACCACCACCTCCCCTCCTGAACCCCTGTGCCAACCTTCCCCCAATCTTTACTAGGCCCCCAGGACCTCTCCCCAACCCACCCCAACCTCGAGCAGCGAGTAGAACCCATATGGTTCACTGACGGCCCCACCACGAACACACCACCCTACATCTGATCCCGCCCTGCCAGCCCATCGGACCCCCGGACACTCAGGTGGCCCGAGCCTCCGATCCTCCCGTGCCGCGGAGCCCGGAACCCCACGGGCACCCCACCGGCCCGGAATCCTCGAGAACAGATCTAAACCAACCAACCCCCCCTCGATATTGAAGAACCCACCGACTCAGATAACGCCACCGATCTGACTCTCCATGAACAGTGAATGACCTTTCATAATTAGCGTAAACGGTTTTGGTACTTCCCCTTCCTCGGAGCCAATATCCTAATCTAAGAAATCAAAACCTCCAGAAACTGTGGCTCTTACCGACCGATTTCCTTACTTAATGTAGATTGAAAATACTGTCAAACATTCTAGCAATCGCTTGGAAAAACATTCTACCCCTTTTGATAGGGATAGATCAAACGGGTTTTCAAGGTCGTAATTCCTGCAATAACCTCAGACGTCTTGAATGTGATTCAGCTGTGTCACTCAGCGGGAGTGGATGGTCTTGTGTGTCCTAGACGCAGAGAAAGCGTTGCGCGTGGAGTGGTCAATCTTTTCATACTCTGCATCAATTTGGACTGGCCCACACCTTATCAGCTGGATTAAAGTCCTCTACCGTCGTCCTTAGCAGCAGTTATTACAAATGGGGGTCGGTCTAGAATTTTGAGGTAGGAAGGGGAAACAGGCAGGGCTGCCCCCTTTCACCTCTTTTATTCCACTTTGCAATGAACCGTGGCTGAAGCAATGTCGTGACCCCACTGTATCGGGATCAACAATGATGGGGGACCATAAATTCTTTTTATGCCGATGATGTTCTGTTGTTTCTCTCTAGACCTACCACTTCAGTCGAAAGAGTCATTGCAGTCATTAATCAGTCGGGTCATTTCGGGATACAAAATAAACTTCTCCAAATCCGAGGCCATGCCCTTGGGTAACAACTCTATGTCCCTAACTCCCCTTTTAAGTGGTCCCCAGCGGGGTTTAAATATCTCGGCATATTCGTCACACTCTTTCGATCAGATGTTCAAAACAAACTTGTCCTATTTGAAAAAATTAAGCTGACCTTGAACGCTGGAATATCTCCATATCTGGTTGGGCAGAGTCTCGCTTCTTAAGATGAACATCTCCCTCGCTTGCTGTACCCAATTAGGATGATTCCTATTTTGTACCCAGAGATGGATCCAAAGTTGAAGAGTTGGTTGGTTCCTTTATTTGGGCCAAAAGAAGGGCATTCATAAAAAGTCAACACTACAGCTACCAAGAACCATGGGCGGCTTAGATCTTCCAGACCTCAGAGAATACAATGAGTTCTCTTATTTTATATGCCGAGAGTGGGGATCTGGAAACTCGTCCACAGTGTGGCGGATATAGAAGCCTCGTTATGTGACTGTCCTCTTAAAAGCCTGTTTTTTGAAAAATATAAAACACAATAACAAATACTGTTACAATCCAATCACTGTGAATACAGTCAAAGCCTGGAGGGCGGTTCAACACATTGAGGGAAGAACTGGGAAGAATCCCCATTTACACCCTTTGTCCAGAACCCTGACTTTCTTCGGGTATGTCGGATGCAGGTTTTGGGGAGGGTGGCTAAGGGTGTTTCCTCTTGGGCTGTTTTAGGAGGGGTCATCATGGCTTTTGATCAAGTTATGGAAGCTTGGAGTAGGGAAAAAAACCTCTTCCGTTTCTTCAGCTAAGAGACTTTATTAAAAAAGAAACAACTCTAATCAGGGACACTGAGAGTGGGGCATCGAAAAATTGTTCTTTGAGACGTGAGTGTCACCAGCATGTGCTACAAACATTAAATGTAGATAAATGTCACATACCAACTTGGCCCAGCCTGGGGAGGAGAGCTGAATATCGAGATCACGATGAAATGTGGGAGAGTATTTGGATCTGCCAAAAAAATTACTATTGTAAACGTCCTGGGCATTGCAAACTTAAAAATACATAGAGCCACACGGCCCAAACAGAGTGTCTAAATTTAAACGGGGTCCTTCATGTGTGCAAAATGCAAAATAAATGAAGGCAGCCTCCACACTGTCTTTGGTATGCCCCAAGATCCAGATATACTGGAAATATTCTGGCTGAGATTAAGAAATTTTTTAAAACTAACACTGATCTTGATCCAGTGTCTCTTCTCCTTGGTCTACCAAATAAACATATCCAAAATCAAAAAGAGTAGTTGTACAATGTTCTAATTTTCTGTGCCCGAAAGAATATTTATACAATGATTTCTGATAAATCTCCTACAATTTTTGGGTGGAAGAAGCTCGTTCTGGATATATCCCTCTGGACTTTCTAACATGCCCGTCCACTCTAGACTGAAGTTTTGGACGCTTGGAGCCCTTCTTGGACTATGCTGAAGACCACGTGTCTACCATCCTGTCTCGAGCATTATGAATGTTTAGAGTGTACTGTACAATTGGAAATATGTTGGCCCCTCTTATATTTCTTTTTATCTCTGGACTGCACTGCTGAGCTTTTTTTTTTTTTTTTTTTTTTTTCTTATGTGTTGTTGTTGTTGTTAAACAAAAAAAATAAATCAATAAACATCTACAAAAAAAAAAAAAAAAGGGACAATACTAGGGTTGACACATTTACATGTGTGAAACTGGTTTTGAAACTGAAATAAACAAAAACTTCAATAAATATCAATTGTTGATCAAGGACGCAAAGGATGCACAACATACTCTGTTAGAGTTTTTACCTGTGGAAGAAAGGGAAAAACAGGACGTTTGGTTCAAGGCAAAACTTTTAAGTGTCAATGAATTTTCCCAAAATGTGACAAAACGTTTGGCAAATGAGAGAGCCACTGGAAATAAGGATGTTGACATTGACGACAAGGAAAAAAAAAAATGGACAAATGGTCAAATATTGGATCAAGGGTTTTGAGTCGATCAAACAAATCTTCTATTGAAATTGTTCGTGTACAAACCGAAGCCAAGAGAGCCGCGCTTCTGGTGCAACTATGAAACAGAAACATGCAATGGAGAAGGAGGCAGAGTCATTGCGCAAACAAATGGAGCAATTGGAAATGGATGCTCTGATTGAAGCCTTAGGAGTAGAAATAGCAGTTTTGCAGGCGTTCTCAAATTAAGATGGAATGGAATCCTATTTTGAAAAAAACGTGGGAAAAGATAAATGTGCTGTATTTATATAGCGCTTTTCCAGTCTTAACAACTGCTCAAAGCGCTTTTACATCTACAGGAAACATTCACCATTCACACACATTCATACACTGTGGATGGGGCTGCCGTACAAGGTGCCACCTGCTCATCAGATAAACATTCATACTCCGATGCGCAGCACTTGGGGCAACTTGGGATTTAGTGTCTTGCCCAAGGACACTTTGACAATGACTGCAGGGGCGGGGAT
>NC_045742.1:24167753-24168727 GCF_008692095.1 Etheostoma spectabile
ACCAACCTTCCAATTGGCAGGCAACCGCTCCACCACTGAGCCACAGCCGCCCCAATGCAATCAGATCAATCAAAATTCTACAATACAAATTCTGCAAAGACAAAACAAAATATCGGAGTTGTTTATACAACAACAAGGGCAAGTCAGCTTCCACCAAGAGAGATACTAGTGTTTGAAGGTGATCCCCTAAAGTTCAAAGTTTTCATGCAAGCCTTTAACACTGTGTTGAAGAGAAAAGTTCTACCAAACGGGACTGCATGTATTTTTAGGAGAGATACACTAGAGGGCGCCCAAGGAACCTTGTACAAAGCTGTTTACACATGAGTCCTGAAAGAGGATTCGAAGCAGCCAAAGCTCTCCTACAAGACCACTTTGGGAATGAAACAAAACTTAGAGCAGCTTATATCGAAAAGGTGCTCAACTGGCCTGTTGTGAGAGAACTTGAGAGAGAACTTGACATGAGAGAACTTGACATGTCTGCAAACCTCAAAGTTGTAATTTCAAAACTTCCTTGTAAACTGAAAGAACAATTCCGCAGTCTTGCATGTGATGTTCGTGAAAAACAAAAGCGTGAACCAAACTTCAGTGATGTTCTGGAGTTTGTGGAACACCAAGTCAAGAATTTGTCTGATCCAGTTTTTGGAGATCTTCACACCTAAGAAAAAGGAATGTATATCAAAAAGGATGTAGATACAGAAAACCCCAAAAGGAAACTTGACAACATCACTAAAAATGTCTATGCTACCAATAAACTACAATATGAGGAGAAAAAAGTAACTAAACAGAGTTGCAATATCAATTGTTTATTCTGTTTACAAGGCCACTTTCTGGATGTCATCAATTTCCCAAGATTAGCCATCGTGAAAAAATCAACTTCTTAAAGGAGAAATGAGTATGCTTTGGGTGTCTCAACACTGGGCATTTGAGCAAAAATTTTGAAAAGCGCATTACCTGTGAAAAATGCAAACTGAGTC
>NC_045742.1:24168737-24169216 GCF_008692095.1 Etheostoma spectabile
TTTACACATTCATGTCAAAAGAAAAATTGACAAGTCAGTGAGCACTGATGGCCTAAATTCCTGTAAATGTGAACCGACCTATGCCTTTCTTAGACAATGGATCAACTTCTACATTTTGCACAGAAGCTTTAATGCGAAAGATAAACCTGACTGGGAAAAAAATCAAGGATATGTTTGTTAACAATGAGCCCAAAGACATCTGTATCAACATACATTGTGAAGTATGTGAAGTTTCAGGATGGACATTACAGTTTAAAAATACCATTCAAAACCAAAAACGAAACAATGTCAAATAACCGAAGTGTTGCTCAACAGCGCCTCGTCGGAATTAGAAGGAAAATGGAAAGAATTGAAAAGTTCAAGCAAGAGTACACAAAGTGTCTTGAGGATGTTATCGCAATGGTTATGCTGAAAAGGTCCCAGAGGATGAATTACGTTGTTGTGAGGACAATGTGTTTTACATTCCACATCATGGTGTC
>NC_045742.1:24169226-24169694 GCF_008692095.1 Etheostoma spectabile
GCAAAGGCAAGTTGCGGGTTGTTTTTGACTGTGGAGCTTAGTTCAAAGGAACTTCCTTAAATGATCAACTTTTGCAAGGCCCAAACCTTAAAAGTCCCTTAATAGGAGTGCTCCTAAGGTTCAGACAAGAACCTGTTGCCTTTATGTCTGACATAAAATCTGTTTTACCAAGTCAAGGTAGCAGAGGAAGACAAGGACTTTCTGCGATTCCTATGGTGGCCCAATGGAGATCTTACCAACAAAGTTACAGAATACAGAATGACTGTACACTTATTTGGAGCAGTGTCATCTCCCAGCTGTGCAGGCTACGCTTTGAGGAGGACTGCTGATGACCATCAAGGCAGCTTTCCAGATGAAGTTGTTGACACTGTTCATAGAAATTTCTACGTGGACGACTGTCTGAAAAGCTCACCATCTGTGCAAAAAGCAATACAAATAGTTAAAGATCTTGATGACCTTTGCCAGAAG
>NC_045742.1:24169704-24169968 GCF_008692095.1 Etheostoma spectabile
ATCTTACACAATGGATCAGCAACAATCGCAAAGTCCTGCAAACAATTCCAGAGAAGGACCACTCTAAAAAAGTGAGTGAGCTTTATTTGGACAGGGACCAACTCCCAATGGAAAGAGCCTTGGGGCTCCAACGGTGTATGGAAAGTGACACCTTCAACTTCCGCATGGACTGCAAAGAAAGGATGCAAACTCGACAAGGGATTTTATCTGTTGTTAGCTCAGTGTATGATCCCTTGGAGTACCTTGCATCAGTTACTCTTCCAG
>NC_045742.1:24169978-24170089 GCF_008692095.1 Etheostoma spectabile
TCTACAAAATTTGTGCAGAATGAACTGTGGCTGGGATGAAGAAATTCCGCAATTCCTAAGACAACAATGGATCAAGTGGTTGATTGACCTTAAAGGGCTTTTGATGTTCCA
>NC_045742.1:24170099-24170296 GCF_008692095.1 Etheostoma spectabile
TGTTTAAAACCATGTGACTTTGGAACACCTGTCAATGCCCAATTGCACCACTTTGCTGACGCTAGTGAAGTAGGATACGGCACAGTAACATACCTGAGGTTAGAGAATGAAGAAGGTGATGTGCATGTGTCTTTCACACTTGGGAAAGCCAGAGTATACTCACTAAAACCAGTAACCATCCCTCGTTTGGAGCTCAC
>NC_045742.1:24170306-24170486 GCF_008692095.1 Etheostoma spectabile
TTAGCTGTTCGGGTAGACAAGATGGTAAGAGAAGAGTTACAGCTTCAGTTGGAAGAATCCTGTTTCTGGACCAACAGCACCACAGTCTTGAAATACATCCATAATGAGAACAAAAGATTCCTGACATTTGTGGCCAACCGAATCTCTGTTATTAGGCAAGCTTCAAACACAGACCAATGG
>NC_045742.1:24170500-24170856 GCF_008692095.1 Etheostoma spectabile
GTCACAAAATCCTGCAGATGATGCATCTAGAGGTGTGACAGTCCACAAGCTTTTGAACGACAAGACACGGTTGTCAGGTCCAGAATTCTTGTGGCAAGCAAAGGAAACATGGATGCACTGGAGGCCACTATTGATGAAGATGATGCTTAATGGGACAAACTTTGTCAACTGATAACCTGTGTATGGCAGAAAGTGCTATTATCCAATTCTGCCAAAAGGAAAGATATAATGATGAGATTTGCGCTTTGTTGTCTGGAAAATCTGTGAAAAAGAGTAGTCCCATCTACAAGCTCAACCCTGTTGTAGGAGGACTGCTGAGAGTCAGTGGAAGGCTGTCCAGGGTGGCTATGCCAGAA
>NC_045742.1:24170866-24171088 GCF_008692095.1 Etheostoma spectabile
GCAAACACCCAATCATCCTGTCAAAAAATCAGCACATCTCCACGTTAATTCTCCGACATATCCATGAACAGATAAGGCGGGGGGGAGAAGTCACATCCTCTCCAGGTTGGGAAAAAAATATTGGATCGCACACGCCATTGCAGCGGCAAGAATAATCTTGTCAAGTTGTGTGTTTTGCAAGTGTCACAAAGGACAGATGTGCGATCAAAAGATGGCTGACCT
>NC_045742.1:24171098-24171460 GCF_008692095.1 Etheostoma spectabile
AAAGAAAGAATTACTCCTGACTTACCTCCATTCAGAATGTCGGGGTGGGATACTTTGGACTAATAGAGGTAAAGCAAGGCCGTTCCTATGTGAAACGTTGCGGAGTCATTTTTACGTGTATGGCAAGCAGAGCTGTTCATTTGGAAGTGGAACATTCACTGGACACGGACTCTTGCATCAGTGCCATTCGTCAATTTATATGTCTGAGAGGCCCAGTGGCCCATTTCCACTCAGATAATGGCACAAACTTCACAGGAGCAGAAAAGGAACTAAAAAGAGAAATTGCAAAATTGAACAATGGGACAATTGAAAACGCTTTACTGCATGAGGACATCAAATGGAGTTTCAATCCACCAACCGCT
>NC_045742.1:24171470-24171586 GCF_008692095.1 Etheostoma spectabile
GCGGTGCTTGGGAAAGCATGATCAGGCTGGTTAGGAAGGTGTTGTTATCTGTTCTACATCTACAACCCTTAACTGATGAAGTGACCTTGGTCACTGTCTTATGTGAAGCTGAAGCA
>NC_045742.1:24171596-24171793 GCF_008692095.1 Etheostoma spectabile
TGATCGACCCATTACCAAAGTCTCTGCAGATTCTAACGATTTGGAACCTCTAACGCCAAACCATCATTCACACTAAAAAGAAAACCAAGTTTGCATCCGGGTCTGTTTGATCAGAAGGACCAGTATGTAAGAAGACAATGGAAACAGCCACAGTACATTTCAGATTTATTCTGGAAAAGATGGGCAAAGGAATATCT
>NC_045742.1:24171803-24173690 GCF_008692095.1 Etheostoma spectabile
CAGGAAAGGCAAAAGTGGAACAAAACAAAACGTAATCTTGCAACAGGAGACGTTTTGATTGTGGATGCAACAACCCCACGGAATTCCTGAAAAATTGGAAAAATAATCAAAACATTCCCTGACAGGTCTGGCATGGTCAGATCTGTTAGTATCCAGACGAAAACAAACGTTATCGAAAGACCTTTGACAAAATTGTGCCTGTTAATAGAAAATGAATTGTAAATGTGCTGTATTTATTTAGCGCTTTTCAAGTCTTAACAACTGCTCAAAGCGCTTTTACATCTACAGGGAACATTCACCATTCACACCACTTCATACACTGTGGCCAGGACTGCCCGTACAGGTGCCACCTGCATCAGATGAACTTTACACAACATCCACTCCGATGCGCAGCACCGGGGCACCGGGTTCAGTGTCTTGCCAAGGACACTCGACAATGACTGCAGGGGCAGGATCGAACCACCAACCTTCGATTGGCGGCAACCGCTCTACCACTGAGCCAAGCGCCTCATAACAAACAAAAAAAAAAAAGGAAAATTGGTAAGGTAGCCACAGCCTGCCCTTAAGTTTCACTGGCTCCATTTAATTAATTTAATTTTAATCTTTTATTGATACCCTATGGGGAAATTACAATTCCCACTCTGTGTCAACACTTGGTTAGTTTTACACATAGTCCTGAACTACACACACACACACATGTTCAGGATCTATACATGCACTAATGGAGAGATGTCAGAGTGAGTGGGCTGCCAGCCGAACCAGCGCCCTGAGCAGGTGGGGGGGCATGGTGCCTTGCTCAACAGCACCTGGCAGTGCCCAGGACCACTTTCCATATATAAATATGTGTGTTTGTGTTTAATTGTTGTCTTCTATCGCCATATACAATTAGGGGCCGGTCGTGTTGGAGCCATTTCATTGGTTGACCAGCGTGTGATGCTGAAGGTGTAAAAAGTATATTTAAATGTGGCCTAATTAGTTCAGCTGTGTTGCGCACAGCAAGGTCACAGCTTTTTGACCGTGGTTAAGTGTAGGAAAAGGATTAAAAGAAGACCAGTTATTATGTTTGAATAAACGGATTGTCATATCCAATTTAAGTTTGAAACTCTTGGACAAGCAATTCATTGACAATTCTTATTACCAAGACACGCAGTTACACAGATGCCACGCGTCAATTTCTGACCAAACAAACAAATGTGCGCCATCAGTGATCATTTCATGCTTTTTGGCTTTTTCCCTTTCCTTTGTTGTGTTTCTCAAAGTGAAAAAGGCCAAAATCCATCCCAAAAGCACTTACCATCTTCAACAGAAAACACTATTCACAAACTGCTCCTAACAGCTCTACTGTAGTCCAGCCTTTACTTCCGTGACGAACATGCGTCACTGTGTAACAGTTTATATGCTCACCTTGCTGCTAGCATGGCACACCAGGTTCTGACTGGATAGTAGTCCTTACCTAACTACTGTTCATGTGCGATTCCAAACAAAA
Organism: Etheostoma spectabile; assembly: GCF_008692095.1. Taxonomy (NCBI): domain Eukaryota; kingdom Metazoa; phylum Chordata; class Actinopteri; order Perciformes; family Percidae; genus Etheostoma; species Etheostoma spectabile. Next base: position 24,173,290 of record NC_045742.1, read on the forward strand.
ATGGAACAGAAGTGTGATGCCTCACTCTGTAGCTTAAAAAGAGAGAGAGAGCTCAACACAGAGTGAAAAGGGGAGCTACAGCAATTAAAATGTTTTAGAAAATTAAACCATGTAAACCTATTCTGCTATAACCTCTTAATACAATTATGACCCTGAAAAAGAGCTACTATGAGCACTTTAAGGTATTATGACAATAACTAGCTGGTCACCATACAAAGCGACTCCGGCAAGCAAGGCCAATTAGCGATTGTGGTGCGCTGCAAATTAAATAAAATGCCTTTAGTACCCAATTTAGCAAATACCATGCTCATTTGGCTCAGACAGTTGGGTTTAAGGGGAAACTTTAAGTACATCTATTATGGATGAGCGAGTACAGCATTATCTGTATCTGTATCTGTATC
>NC_045742.1:24173700-24174960 GCF_008692095.1 Etheostoma spectabile
ACCACATGAATTATCTGTACCCGTATCCGTACTCGGACTGGGCGGGGCCTAAACCGGAAGTGGTCAGATTTAATCCCGGAAGTGGGTTGGGTTCTCTTCAAATGCGGGGCTTTAACCGGTATGTTATTTAAGCATGCAATTGTTATGGGTTGATCAAAAATTGTTATAATTTATTGCTGATTTGAAAACTATTTACATGACAGCACCGAGCTTCAGATCAATGGTGTTGTCATGGTAACACACAAACTATATACAGAACGTTTTGCAACAATGAACACAACACATGCGGTTGCAATTATGAAGTAAAATGTCATTACATTTTACTTAAGAGTTTTCATACTCAATATAACTTTTAATTTTTTTATGATCAGTGTGATTTTTTTGGTTCTTTTTTTTATTTTTTATTCTTCTATTTTTTGTTCTTTTTATTATTTATTATTATTTTGTATATGTGTGGTGTGGTGTGAGAGTAGAGAGAGACCACGAGAGAGGGGGGCGGGGGCGGGGGCGGCGGAGCTGACAGTACAAAAAAAAAAAAAAAAAAAAAGAACGCAACGGAGTTGCATTTAAACCAAGCAGCATGTCTGAAACCCACATTCACCAGAAATCTACTGGTTACTATGTCTGTAAGTACTACAAACGGAAGTTAAAAACAAACCTCAAGCAGAAGAAACCTTAAACGTTAACGGAACAGATCCGCAGACCAGACTGACGGAGCGGGAGAGAGAGCGCATTTCTCCTTTTTCTGTGTGTGTGTGTGTGGGATTATTGCGCTGTGATTATCTCAGAACGCTGCGCGGCCAGTTGAGGAGTTGTATTCAATCCGAGCACGGATATTGACTAACATTACTTGTTTAATACTTGTACTCGGCAAAAGTGCTTAGTCCGTACCGGATACTCGTTTCAGCCGGATACTCGGATCACCCCTAACATCTATAACAGTGATCATCAACTGGCGGCCCGCCAAGCCGTTCGATCCGGCCCGCAACTGGATTCCAAAATTGTGAGGATCAAAGAGAAAATATGTAGGCCTATTCTACACTATTAAAGCAACTAAAAGCAGCAACAACTGAGTCTCTTCTCAGTAATCACCACCATTTATGACTCTATTTAGGCTACACCCCAAAATGAGGACAGACTCGTTACACTGTTTTGTATTTATTGTTTCACACAGTTTTTTTGAAAACATAACTTTTCCTCAGGCCCTTACTTAACATTTGTTTTTTATTTCAAAGTCTCAACAACATGCTTGGAACTAGC
>NC_045742.1:24174988-24175137 GCF_008692095.1 Etheostoma spectabile
AAAAACGATCTGGCACAATTTAAAATAGCATGGTAAATAAATAGCCTGGAACCAGAGCAAAACAGGTCACAAATATTGTTCGCACAGCAAGTAAAACGTTAAGTGGGCTATAGCGAAATCAAATCACAAGGCTGAAATGGACTACTATA
>NC_045742.1:24175161-24175346 GCF_008692095.1 Etheostoma spectabile
TTACATTTCCCCTCTGACACTAACTTTTTCACATCAGGCTTGGCCGCTGTCAGACTTAAGCGCAAACAGTCCTCCAAAGACTGGGTTGACAGACAGTTCCTCTTGTGCGTTTTAATCGAGTTCATCCTGGAGAACGCAGCCTCACAGGTGTAGGTTGAACCGAACATGGTGAGCACATACATAGC
>NC_045742.1:24175795-24175951 GCF_008692095.1 Etheostoma spectabile
TCCCAAAGGCTTCAAGTTTTTCCACCAAATCCACCACTGATTTTTCTTTTCCTTGCAGATGTAGATTAGTTGAGAAGTTTATTTAAATGGGAGAAAATGTCATTGTGGAGTAACAGGTCATCATGAGAAGCCTGGGATTCCAGCACGAATTTGCGG
>NC_045742.1:24176022-24176141 GCF_008692095.1 Etheostoma spectabile
TTTGAGCTCCCCACTTAGCTTTGCGCACAGCACACTTTGATGGATGATACAATGGAGTACGTTAGTTTTAGGAGTTTTAGGGTCTTTATTCTGCTCACCAGACCCTTATTTTTTTCCAA
>NC_045742.1:24176151-24183014 GCF_008692095.1 Etheostoma spectabile
TGCACCATCTGTCACTGTCAGGTTGATTTTATCCAGGGGAAATCCATGGCTTTTAAAAAAATCCTCCAGTTTTCCAAAGATGATGTCAGCAGTGGTGTACTCCCGGTTGAAGCGTATTTAACCCGGTGCGTCTGCGCGATCAGTAAGATCTGTGTCATGGTCCTTTTTACTCCGAGCAGTAAGTGACATACTACCCTATGCCCTGAATGCATGCTGTCAAAAAACTATAATGCTAATAACTAGACATGATATGCTCTCTATAATTAAACTATAAACTATAACTAGACAGGGGGCTGGAAAACCTGACCTCCTGACTGCTTCGTTCACATTCAAGACGAAAGGCCTGATTTTCCAGCCAGATCATGATTGATCATGAAATCCCGTTTTTGATATGTTGTCAGTCATGTATGGTTCCCCTGCATTTTAGGATTCCTGGTTTTCACCCAGGTGGCCTGGGTTCACGCACGGTTTGGAATAGGATTTTAGCTGGTTAAGGTCTGCCCAAAGACCTGTCCGATCTCCTACATTGGTTGTGTATTAAATCAGAGGGTAGTTAGACTTTTCTGTACTTATCTACAGTTACCGTACAATACCATAAACGTTTATTTTACGTTTCATTCTGTAATAAACATTGCATTATGGGTATTATCATTTCATTTACCGTGATTTCTGTATATTTTAATTTGCGGTACATGTTAGACTTTCTGTATTTCTACAGCTACTTACCACACAATACCAGTAAAAAATACCATATTTTCTTTTCCGGTTTCTTACTGTTATATGCACTGCATTATGGGTATTAAATTTAATTTCAGTGATTTACTGATATTTTTTGAATTTGTGGTAGTCCTGCTGTAAACACAGCAATAGTTCTCTGTATATGATAAAGACCGACCTAAATAAAATGCTTAGTTTCATGATTAGTATAGAAATATATATAGTATAAGAAATGGAAAAGTAAAAATGTCTATAAAATTAAAGTTTTCATTTATAGAGAATATTTCCTTTTAATTTATTATGCCTTTTTAGCCTGTAAGGTAATTTGTAAATGTGACCATAGCTTTTCAGCAATGTAAACACTTTATTGAGAGTAAATTACGCTTCAGTTTTTATGGGTGTTTACGCGGTATTAGGAACACAGATTCCATTTTTAGGTTGAAATAGAACTTACTAGCCTTTAATTTACTCTTCACCAGTGGAGACATTAAATGTCAACAAGACTTGATACTGATACACAGTATAGGAATTACAGAGATGGTTTCAATCCCTCGACCTCTGGGTTATGTCCCAGCACAGCTTCCGCTGCGCCACTCTGCTTTCTAAGCCGGGGCTGGAAACATCTGTATATTAAATCATTTTGAGGATGCCCCAAGTTTACACATTTTTACGGGGTGGTTACAGTTAACATTTGTAGACCTTGTAACTATCTTTTTATGTGACTCAACCTTGATTATTCACAAGACTGTATTGGCTTGGTTTTAAAAAAGTTGCATTGTGAGTAGCGATATAACATCAGTAGGAGTCTACGAAGTTGCCTCTTATCATTTTAGTTTGGACACCCAGTGAGGCTTACCGGGGGATGGTTGGACTGGGTCGACTAGTGTTTTCTGCTGCGTCTCGAGCAGACCCGCTGGTACTCACTCTGGGTTTTTCTCCTTCATAACGCACAGTCCTTTTGCCTTTTACTAAATACTTCCATGTAAAGGGAAACCGCCGATGAGTTGAAATTATTTTCGTGGGCTTTGCGTTTGCGCCGAGCCTGGGTTGTGTTACTTGCTTTTGCTTTACCTTTGCTTTAAACTCATGAGCTCTGTTTTTTATCCCACCCAGAAAAGTGATTTTAGACCCTGGACGGGCCCTCTTTTATTTCGTGAAGGTCCAAGTGGGAACAAGTGCAAAGGAGTTTATGAATAAGACACAGGAAAAGGATGGTAGAGTGCCTGACTTTTTATTGTTTTTAGGGAACAGAATTTACAGCTATACACATAACAACAAACACGAACAAACATTTCCTCCGTAATGCAACAGAAGTAATGAATGTTGTCATTCAGATTCTGCGCAAATTAATGGTGAAAAAGTTGTAAATCCCCGTCGTTCGGTTTGCGTTACTGGAGAGCTGGAAGCAATCGGATTCTGTCCCTGCTGTACAACACAGTCCGGTGCTGTCCAGAGGCGAGGCGCTGAAACGCTTTGCGCAGCTCTGGAGAAGTGAAAACCTTCCTGGGCACAAGGATCACAATTTCCTGAGCGGGATCAGCCCGAGTTGTGGGAAGCCTCTTGAAAAGTAGACATGACACACCTGACCACATTGACTCACAGCTCTGGCAGGGTACAGGACCCACAGGTCTGCGTCTCCTTTACCTGAAGAAGCTGTGGAGCATTTTGCCATTCGAGCCAGTTGACAGTGCTAACCCTTTTTACGTACACGTTAACCCACGAGTTAAAATATTGATTTGTTGCATGCAGACATGTTATTTTCATTTTCGCTGCAGTTTTACATTGATTTCATAAATTTAACACAGACGTTTGTTTAACATAGCACAAGGCAAAACAAAATTATATACATTCTATTCATTTAAAATTTTCAAAAGGTTTTGTGGCTCCCCAGTGCTTTCTTTACTGTGCATAAAAACGGTACCCAAAGGGCTCCTTGAGTGGTAAAGGTTGCCGACCCCTGCCCTAGACGCACACACGCCACGCAAAACAGCTTTAGCACTTTGTTCATGAACGAAATGCACGTCCAATCTGTCCTTGACTTGAAGGCAATGTTAAGTAGTTTTGACATGGGGTCTTTGAATGGCTCCCCTGCCAAATTCAGCTTTCTAATTACATTGGACGACAGAATACTTTTTGACGCAACCCTTTTACTAAAATTCAACTTGAATTTTTCCATCAAAAATGGTTGGGTTTAGTAGCGTTTTTTTCTCATTCCTTACATTGGCATTGTTTTTCCATGGGCCACATCAGAATTTTCACGCATTCCGGGCCACAACCATGTTGGCTTTGTTTAACGTTTTGTGAGCATTAATTCCGTGAATGAACAACGCCCCTTTAAGGTAGGAAAGGTTTCGTGCCATGACCCGCGGACCCCAATGGGACGGTTTGGGTTTAGGAAAACAATAACGGTTGGGTTTAGAAAGCCATAACTGGAATTGCTTTTCCCACAGCACCTCTGTATTACAACCCTGGTTACTCAGGTCGGTATAGCAATCAGTCTTTTTAATCTGATGGTCCAGGGTTCAGTCCCTGTTCCGGCGTAATGTGGTAGATTCGCTTAGCTGCCGTTATGGGTTGTGTACACTTTGGGCAAATCCTAACTCATTTAAGGACAGTGTTTGTAATCATTTAAGTAACATGCCAACTCTTTAAAAAGAAAATGTGGCAAGTTTGCATCATAACAATGCGGGTGGCTATCTCTAAAATGAACAATGGCCAACCTACATCTATCTTGTATAGCCCCCAAATCTCTGTGCTGATTCTCCCTTCTTGGCTGGCAAAGTGTCTGGTGATTTTTCCATTCAGAAGGAAAGCTGAGCAAGAGGAGAGTTGTTTTATTGTACCCACCACAGTATATTTATTTGTCCTAGAGCCCTAAAATTGCATTAGGCTATCACGTTTCCAGTGAAACAGAAACCACAGCTCAGTCCCTGGTAAGGCAACAGCTTGATTCGGCGATATTATGAAGTGTCGCATATCGATCATCTTCATTCAGGTTGGCAGGATGTTCACCATCTGCCTAGTGGCCTTGATGGTTGTGACATTGAGCATTTTACCGTTTGGCCAAGTTTAGCCATTTTCAACCAGTTTGGTGCAATAACATTGGTGTTCTCTCAGCAATGTGTGCAAAATTGATGTTCTACCCTCCTTCCTGTCTAGAAGACTGTGATCATGCAACAGCTTAATGGTCTTCATTTACTTCCCCTTCAATTTTGTAGTTTTCAGGAGATTGTTTTTTTCCACAGCCAGTGTTGCTTTCGAATCCTGGGGTACATTCATTCGGTGAGCAGCCCCTTTAATCTGAGGGTCCGGGTATCAAGATCCTGTTCAGTGTGAGTTTGCACATTTCTGCTAGATGGTTGTCCCATTTTGAACTGCCTTAACACTTCAGACACTGTCATCATTTGTGTTCCATGCATAAGTCCTTTAATATTGTGGCTGTTTTTCAAGCAGGTTTTATCAAAACAAGTAGTGTCTGGAAGTCTAAATGAACATGGGCAACCTACTCCTCTTGCTAGCACCAACTCTTGGGCCTTGGATAGTATGTCCAAAGGACATCACCACATATGTTCCTAATAAACACTTTTCATGGGTTTGCTACCACTCTTAAAATAATTCACTTTCATTAGTTCAATCTCGAAATAACCAAAGACTGACAAATTACATTCATGTGCTAAGTGTTCCAACGCCTTGAATGTCCTGTATTTTCAGCATCAGTTGTGTTTATGTTTTTAAAACACCTGCCTGCCTGTGCTGGTTGCAACTCAAACCTTCAGATTTATGAGACTGCCGCAACTGCCTACTGCACCAACGGGCTATGAAAGCTGTTGCAATGGTTTCGGAAAATTGTCAGAAATACTAACACATTTTGGTCTGTAATCTCAATAAAAACAATGTTTTTGGAACCTATTTACTCACACAAAGCTACGATCGACCCTAGATGCTTTGTCATGACCCCATGACAACCCAGGACAAAAGACCGTGTGCAAAGTTGAAGTTGTCAGTCAGTTTAGTCAAGTGGTGAATGTGTTATTCTGGTGAGTGTAGGTAGTGTGTCAGCGAATTTATTCTGGAAGTGTAAAACTACAAAGATGCGCGGGAGAGGTGCTGGCCGAAGACCTCTATGGCACATCACAGATTGCACAACCAATACTAAACACTACTGAGTGAATGTGTTCATAAAAAAAAAAATGAAGAACCATTGTTCAGAAAGCTTAATTAAGCTTCATTTGACCATAACTATTAACCAACCAGAACCTGGTAACAGGTATGAGGTACTCCTGCATACTATCCAGTGATTTTCCTACTAGTAAGATGGTGTCGGCAGCCAACAAGGCTTGAAAATTTGCCGATGGGGGATTCAGAGAAGATGACATTTTAAAGTTTAAATGTTCTTCAAAAAAAATTTTCTAAATTGTCCGCCTACATGCCACGCGAGCTCTACTCTAAATATTATCCGGGTACCCACTGCTATTCAACTTCACAAGTTAATTGTTGATCCCACAAACAACGCCCAGCTTGTGTTCCTTTGTTAGGGCAATCTCTGGCATCTACTTATTAAGAGTATGCGTTCTCTCTTTTCCCTTTTGATTAGAAACAACCCGCCTGAGATTTTCGATCCTCAGAAATACAAATAGAATCATCAGGCTCCATTCCTCACTAAAACAAGATGAGTCCATTCCAGTAAGTGAAAACGGAACTCACCTCTACAAATATAATTTGTGAATGTGATTCCCCTAGATGGCTATGTCTAGGATTCGGCGCTCTCACCGGCCGTTCCCCAGGTTCAATCCCGATCAGGGATTGTCTGGACTTGACACCTAATAAAGTATGCTGTAATTTTGACCTACCCCAATCATTACAAAAATAAACTGTAAGAAAGCCTGTAATTAGGTACTCTACACGTGTGAAACCACCTGTGGGTGTGGACCATGGATTGTGTAGAGATGTGGCTTTCAAACCCTGCACCTTTTGACATTTTGACATGTCCACAGTAGGAAAAGCAGGGTAATGAGGTAAAGTAAATTATGGCTCACTCAATTTACTTTTTACAGTAGACAAAGGCATTACAAAGTCAAGAACCTACAGTGAGGAAAATAAGTAATGGAACACCCTGCTATTTTGCAGTTTCCCACTTAAATCATGGAGGGGTCTGAATTGTCATGTAAATGTTGTCCACTGTGAGAGACATCATCTATCAAAAAAAAAAAATCCAGTCGTCTTCCCCATTTCTGAGTACGGAAAATTAGCTGTAAGCATACATGTGCAGCTTAACCTCAAAAGTCATAACAATGCTTGTGTTTTAAAAGCTCAAGCATCCCGCTCATTGTCAACGACACTTTATAGAGACCATTCATGGTCACACAATGCTCAGACATATCATTGTGATTCTACACATTACAATTCTGATAGAAGATTAAACCCTAGAGCTCCACGGATCACTATTTGGAATTTTGAATTTGTCAGACGAGTCGTACATGCAATGACTGAGTGTATATCGCACGGTTCAGGATAAGTTAACTGGTTTCTGAATGATGCTAACAGTGATAGCATCTGCTGAAACACACCACTTTTTTATCTCGAGCGAACATACATGAAAACCATTGATTCTTATTAATGGCGTGTTTGAAATGAACTTTTGGGTGCCCTGTCTCATCTTGCAGCAACTACATGGTGTATCACGGAAAGTCGGAAGTTCAGTGCACCTAAAATCAGATGCTTCAAATCAAATTTTAGAAAGCCAATAATTTTAGAGTGAATCTAAATGTATACTTTCAAAAAGTCGAACAAAACCACCAAACGGGCAACATTGTGTGAGGTTCAGCGCACGCAGGGTACCGTTAAAGATGGATTTGTCGCTTACGTTTAGGGAACATCCCTAAACCAGTGATCATCAACTGGCGGCCGCTGGCCGAATGCGGCCCGCCAAGGCCGTTCATCCGCCCGCGACTGGATTCCCAAAATTGTGAGTCGAAAAGAAAATATGTAGTCCCTATCTACACTATTAAAGCAACTAAAAGCCATACACTGTTTCTTCTCATATCACCACCATGTAATACTCTATTTAGGCTAACCCCCCCAAAATGAGGACAGACTCGTTACACTGTTTTGGGTGCGCTCTTCTTCGAAATCTTGCCATCATATTC
>NC_045742.1:24183039-24183188 GCF_008692095.1 Etheostoma spectabile
ATCATAGTATCTGACAAAAACGCACAACTGTGAGATATCCGTGTTGTCAGTGGACTCAATAGCCAGCGAAATATATTTGGCTTCCTTGACCCCGTCAATGACAACTCGCTGAACTTGCTCCGCCAAAACGTGTACACGACGTGCATTAG
>NC_045742.1:24183198-24183337 GCF_008692095.1 Etheostoma spectabile
TAGAGGTACTTGTTTGACAGATGCAATAACTCTGTCCATTGATTTTTCGGGGGCAAGTTCCTCCAGAACGGTGATCATGCACTCACTTTCAGTGAAAGGCCGGTTATGTCTGCAAAGCACCCAAGCAGCCTGCAGGGAT
>NC_045742.1:24183462-24183604 GCF_008692095.1 Etheostoma spectabile
AAAATTTGAATGTTTAGTGTGGTGGTGACGGCGCAGATTGTATTCTTTTGCAACAGCAGCAGTTTTGTTGCAAATTAGGCATAATGGTGAGGCATTCCGGAAGGTTGGCATGATAAATGCGTACTTTTCAGTCCAGTCATCA
>NC_045742.1:24183631-24183730 GCF_008692095.1 Etheostoma spectabile
TTGCGTTTCATAGCCTTTGAGAGTGCCATTTTACCTCTGTTAAGAGACCCTTTCCTGTAACTTCCTCGGTGTTTGTTTTTCAAGTGATCTATAAGTAAA
>NC_045742.1:24183740-24186265 GCF_008692095.1 Etheostoma spectabile
TTGAGTTGAGGCAAAATATCTATCACCCCTGGCAGTTGTCTGTGGTATATGTGATAGGAACCTGACTTTGCGGATTCAAATTTTGATGTCTTTTTGTGAAATACTCTCCATTAGTGAAATAAAAGACCAGTCACAAACACATTGTATTAAGAGTAACTTTATTAAAAAAAAAAAATCAAAATTAACAAAGCTTTCATAAAAAAAGTACCATTGGTGGTAGCGCCAAAAATAGCAATGTAATAAAGATGTCAACTAAGCAGACACTTAACATTTCAACAACCAATTTAACATTTTAAAAAGCATTTATTGGTACATCATTGAATACAGCCTTAGAGGGTGATGTAGTGTAGGGTGGATAGCTGGATTTCCCCTTAATCATTTGCAATTTCATTCCTCAAACAGAAATACAAAACAATGCAAGTTAACTGAAGTAGTAGTACAAAACACACAAAAAAAACAAAGTGTAAAGTACCATATGTTACCAAAATAAGCTGTTACCAATGCAACTGCGAGCATCTGTGTATGTATCCAGTGTCACCCAGAAAGCTAGAACACAGGCTGAAATATCAGCACAAAATCCATAAATCAACTATAATTTGGCTCCAAGACTCAAACAGAAAATAAAGAGAAAACAGTCTTCAGCCTAGATTTAAACAGGTATCTAAAACACAGACCGAACTTAACCATTCAAAATGGGGAACTCATTTATAAAAATAAAAAAAAAAACTCATCCTTTGACTTCTGAACAGGTCTGTTACTGCTAACAACAATAAACAGTCAATACCCACAAACAGAATAAAACCCATCTTTGTGCATAATGGTGTCTGACTATATTTTCACTGGGATGCAGTCCTTATCAGTCCATGCTTAACTCAATCTAACATATGTAGCCATATGTGCATCTGCCTATCCAATTCATTTGATCTTTGGTACAATTACAGCAAGTCATCATCTTCTCCTCCTCCGTACATGTCTGCCAATTTCTTGAAGCGGGGTCCCCACTCATTGAGGCAGTTGTAGTCCTGGTCTCCGCTGCTTGATGAGTTCAGAGACGAGAGGCTTCCTGAATCAGAGCCACCCCCTTCATAATCAAAAACCAGCAGGGAGTCATAAGGAGGTGCTGTTGGGTCATTGTCAGCTGCCTTCAGGTTCTGAGAGAGAAGCAGAGGATATATTTGACATACGTTTTGTATATACACAGCAGAATCAAGTCATTGAAGATGGGGAGAGATGATGATGTGACAAGTATCAAAAACCACATTTACACAAAAATCATGCCTTGACAAACAAACATTGCCATAACTGGAAACAAAAAGGAGCCCCATGGAGTTTGAACTGCATAATTTTGAAGATTGTGATTGAAGATGTAAGTTGTGATTTCAAACAAATGTGTTTACCAACCCTTTAAAAACAATTTAATACAGCAGTTATAAATAACCTATTCTAACAATGTTAGATTGGAATAAGTTTGTATGAGATCTCGAATGTTTGACTCACATCATCAATGAAGTTGCCAATTTCCTCTGGGTTGGCGGGGCGGGGCCGGTACTGAGGAGCCGGCATGAAGTTCGGCACCACGTCATTTCTGAACACTTCGGGCCGGTTGTCCAATCCACGATGGAGAACACTTAGATCAAAGTCCTGATGGCAAGACATGTAGAGTTCACACATAAGATAAAGCATCTTTATTTTAACTAAGAAATCCATTTGTATATTTATACAATACATTGAATGTAGCAGATCAATATTTTATATTAAAATCAAATCCACTTCAACTGCCTAAAACAATAAACTGCTGCTCACAATGTTAATCAGGTAATTTAAATGTTTGCAAAATGGGTTTACCTTGTGGTACTACTTTTAAAAAGGGATTTTTTTTTTAAAACTTTTTGGACAATTGCCCACTATTATGCTTTCAGAAAAAAACTTAATGTGTTACAGTTCCTTAAAATCATATTTAATCTTTAATGATAATTGTGATACAAGTTTACTAAAGTAGAGTATCGTATTGAATTATCACAAAGGCTGGGTAACGTCTTAATTTTAACTGGGTGCCTGACCGGCGCTGCTCGGCTGTGACTGCCAGAGATGTAGCCAATGCTTTCTGTTTCTGACTTTGATGTACCTCCTTGATTATTTTAATTACCACCTGACTGAGCCTTGTAATCAAAACATTATTCCAAACCTGTGTCTTAATTTTCTTAATTTCCTCACGGGAGTCATCCCAAAAGGATCATTAAAGAGAAGTCTAAGTCTAATTTACCTGATCGTCTTCCCCACCTCCCTCTTCATCATAGTAATGAATGTTGTCTCTGATATCGTCGTCTTGCAGTAGAGGTTCCTTCTTTTCTCCTCTTCTCCGTCTTGCAAATAGCAGCAGCAGCAACACGAGCACTGGACACACAGAGCACAAAGCTTAATACAACTAGTCTAGAGCCCGACCGATAAGGGATTTTTAAGGTCGATGTGATCCAAATATTTGGTTATTTAAAAATCCTATATTCCAATATATATATATATATATA
>NC_045742.1:24186275-24186698 GCF_008692095.1 Etheostoma spectabile
TATATATATATATATATATAAAAACAAAGAAATCCAGAAACCTAAAACAAAACAGATTTACCCAACATTTATTTGTAGTCAGCACTAAAATAAGATTTTTCACAACAGAACAGAAGAACATGCACATATATTAAAGTTCTGATAAATAAAATATATAAAAATACAAACTTAAGATACAAAACTTAAAGTCCTTTGAAGAAAAACCCAGAAACAAACAATCAGGTCTCCCAACAAGAACATTGTAGTGCCCTCTGGTGGACAAACTATGCAACACCAACACTCATAAAATGGTTGACCATGCATCTTCATTTTACTTTTTAAATGTTCATCAGAATAATTTGTCATAAATGTTTTATTTTTATTGGCCATTATAAGGCTGAATCCCATTCCTTCCCCTCCCCTAGCTTTTGCGCGTTCACGCGG
>NC_045742.1:24186708-24187159 GCF_008692095.1 Etheostoma spectabile
TGTCCCAATACCTATTACGACCTAGGGGAAGGGGATAGACCAAGGGCTGTATAGCCCTAGAAACCGAGTGTGGACGCGACCTCACTTGAAAACACACAGGCATCAATGGCTAGCCGTCGACCAGAAAGACACATAAATGTAAGTACTTTCGGCTTAAATAATTGATTAAAAAGTTATGATTTGTGGTCTAGCAGTCCTGTACATGTATACATGCAACCATTTCTAACGTGAAAACTTTTTAAAATTGCTAGCTTGCAATGCTATGAACAGTCCCACATATTTCTGCCTTGAATGGACTGTATACATTGTCGCTACATGCTTCACATATACCGCCCTGTATCACACAGGAGGACACAGGAGGGAACAGCAGCTGGACCACTTTGGGGCTGAAAACAGACGTTTCCTAAATCATGTGTTCATGTTGTACCCATTCATTATTGCATTGGTACTG
>NC_045742.1:24187191-24187283 GCF_008692095.1 Etheostoma spectabile
TCATTGTTCATGCACTTGTATATTGTTGTTGGTTTTGATATGGGACACTGATGATGTGTGAGGGGGGGGGGTTACTGGCCAACATGCATCAG
>NC_045742.1:24187293-24187410 GCF_008692095.1 Etheostoma spectabile
AATATCAGAACAGCTGTAGTTAATTTGTTTTTTGTGGTCTTGTTTGTATTTTTTAGTTTTACACATTTGAAGCCTTTTTATTTTTAGTTTTACACATTTGAAGCCTTTTTATGTGTG
>NC_045742.1:24187420-24188840 GCF_008692095.1 Etheostoma spectabile
GTTATGGTTCTAATAGTTGATAATGGTTCTGTAACAATTTTATGTAACGTGTTTGCCGGTTATGTTCAATTTATCACCAATAAAGACAGATTTTTTGTCAAAAAATGTTTTTTGTGACCTCAATTACATTCAAAACGGTGATAACTGAATAGATCTACACTCACCATGGCTACATGGTGTATATGTATGTATCCCCCAGGTATCCAGTTGTATATGTATGTATACATGAGACATTTGTATACACATTGGTAGTGCAAACAAACCTAAGTACTACACCGATAAAACATCTGCCTCTGGCCCTACAATGAACATAACATATATAAATTTTAAATACATAGGACAACTGTTGTCCAACCCCCCACAAATCCACCGACAGAGACGGCATCTTGGAGGTTGTGCTCATTATGTATGTGATGTCCCAAGTTGGTGTCCCAGTTCATGGGTATGTTTTCACCCCTAACCCCTTACCCCTTGGTTTCAAGGGCCAAGGGGTAGGGGTAAGGGCCAAGGGGTAGGGGTAAGATGGAGAAATGGGATTCAGCTTGAATGCTGATACGGATCGGGAAATGCCTAATGTTGGCCGATAATATCAGCCAACCGATATATCGGTGGGTCTCTAGTCTAGTCTCACTTTGCCAGACATCGTGGCACCGAGGAGGAGCGTCTGGCAAGTCTGCATAGCATTCTGGAGCAATCCCGGAAGTGGAACATTGAGGTTAAAGACTATTCTTACTTTGCAGTTATGTTCTCACCATGGATACCTGGCAGGCAAGAAAACGGCGAGAAAATGGCAACAGTAGCCAGCCAGAGGAATATCAGCCTTGAAGATTTCTAATACTACAATCAATTACTAAACTATTTTGACCATATGTCACCAAATGTTAAAGCGCCCATATTATGCAGATTTTCATGTTCATATTTGTATTTTGAGGTTGTACCAGAATAGGTTTCATTTTCAAAAAACACCATATTTTTTGTTGTACTTGCTGCAGATTCTCTTTTCACCCTGTGTCTTTGGGTTTCTCTTTTAGCTACAGTGTGAGACATCTGACTTCTATACTATCTTTGAGAGTTTCACATGCGCAGTATCAGCTAGCTACGGTTTTTCCTCCTTTGGTCAGTATAAGGGAGGATTAGCTGGGAGACTTCTTATAAACAAGGCCAAATTTGTGGAATACCTGCAGAATAGGGACATGGAAGAAGTTCTTTTGTAAATTATGGTGAACTAGTGTGTTTTAGCAGTGTTTTTCCATTGAGAATGTGCTAGCATGCTACAGAAAGCTGTGGAGATTTTGAACAGCTCACCCGGAGACTGAAGGCAGAGGCCATTCAGATAACTCTCTCACTCAAAACAGCATGGATAGTTTTTCTTCAAGTTTGTATGCGTGTGGAAGCACCAGAGACCCAAAATTCCCCACAT
>NC_045742.1:24189081-24189181 GCF_008692095.1 Etheostoma spectabile
GATAGCTATATTTTCAAGAGCAGAGGGGTTAACGCTGTCCTATGGGTGGTGAAAAACAGGAATACCTCCATAATCAAAGGTGAGTGTTACTAGCTAGCTA
>NC_045742.1:24189191-24189464 GCF_008692095.1 Etheostoma spectabile
CCAGAGACCCAAAATTCCCCACATCCCAGAAAAAGTGATTTTCCATAATTTGGGCACTTTAAAATTAGATATCATGAAAAGATTAACATACTTGGAACTTGTGATCCGTACAAAGCACCCACTGATGTTTTCAATGTTTTGAAGCTGGTAAAGTCCCTACCAGACTTGGAGTTTGAAGATATTTACATCCATCTCATAGAGATTCAGTCACCTAACATTTCACAAAACATGACAGCCTACAAACGTACAGATAGCTATATTTTCAAGAGCAGA
>NC_045742.1:24189474-24190618 GCF_008692095.1 Etheostoma spectabile
GTTTGCTAATTTGTTCAGTTGTGTGATGAAGTCTTGTATGTGTATAAACATTGTTCCAATGCCTGTTCTTATTTGTCTCGTTTTAACCAGTCCCTCTAGGATTTTGCTGACTTTCAAATTACTGCGGCACAAAATGCCTGATTTTGCGGGAGCTTTTGTAAATAATTGTGACAAAAGTTACTCTGTTTGTGGACTGAAGAGAGGAACCGCATGTCCATTCCCACCTTAACCCTTGTCTGTGGGACCCAAACAACACACATAATTATTATTTCTTCTAACTCACTTTAATGAAACTTGACGGTGTCTTCCTCCTGCTGTGTGTGTGTGTGTGTCTGCAGCATATCTTTGCGTCTGTACAGTATGTGTGCGTGTCTAAGTCTGTCATTTACAACTATCTGGCATGTCTTTCAAAAAAACAACTTTCGTAAAGTAAAACTGGCAACGTCCTGGCAAGATGATTTTCTTACTAGGTTTCGTTGCCAAGAGACTGATATTCTTGCCTGCCAGCTAGTAGTTGTGACGTCCCGTGCGTATGAATTACAAGTCCAAACCCCTCCTACATCACAGATAAAGCATAATAATCTTTACAAATACAACGTTAATTAAATATCAGACTTACTGAGCAACAACAGGATGCCTCCCAGTATTCCCAGGATTACAGGCAGCTCGGTGCCACCCGCCACACGCCCTTTGCATAACACTTCTTCCCCAGTACAGTCACACACTGTGGCCTGCACGGTGCTGTCCTGCCACTCGCCCTGGGTGTCTGTAACCCTCAGGACCACAGTGTACTCTCCACTGGCTAGCTCTGTGGCTAAATTCAGGATGATGCCCGTTTCTGCAACAAAGAGGAAAATTACCATTACAGTCTCAACCTGTGGAAAACACTGTAAAAGCATATCATGGCCTAAATAAACTAGATTCTTTGTAAATGCATTGCAAGAGGGGCCCCATTTTCACTGAGGTGTTTTCCTAAGATATTGCTTATTCCCATGCTGTGTATCGCCTTCCCAATAAACTCCAAGCATTCAAATCTCAGCAAGCAGACAATCTCTTAATTTCTTATAAACTAAAGCATCTCTGACCCAGTACC
The DNA here is from genome assembly GCF_008692095.1 of Etheostoma spectabile. Lineage (NCBI taxonomy): Eukaryota > Metazoa > Chordata > Actinopteri > Perciformes > Percidae > Etheostoma > Etheostoma spectabile. The sequence goes on from NC_045742.1 coordinate 24,190,568, forward strand.
TGAAATGTGTGGAGCTCTTGCAGAAGTGAGCACCGAGAAAACAGCACAATG
>NC_045742.1:24190628-24190708 GCF_008692095.1 Etheostoma spectabile
TGCATGGAGCGTGCAACTGCCATGCCCCACACCCACACCCACACAAAAAAAGGCTACATACTGGATTCGTTCATCCTAGC
>NC_045742.1:24190718-24190841 GCF_008692095.1 Etheostoma spectabile
GTCCAGTTGTTCTTCGACATGCCCTGTAAAGAGACGCTGTATGGCGCAGCAAAGCCTGGTCCGTCTTTATCTGTTACCGTCAGTAGTTGTTGAGCTGATTGTTTGTTGCACACCTGGGAAAAC
>NC_045742.1:24190851-24191148 GCF_008692095.1 Etheostoma spectabile
CTTAAGACCTTGTTTACTCATTACTTTACAACAGTGGCTTAAATCCCACCCATCACAAGTTCTGCACCCAATATGTCAATTTAAAATTGTATCTGTATTGAAATTGTTTAAAAAAAAATGACGCTTAAAAGGACCAGTTTGTAGGATTTAGGAGAGTCCAGTTTACTATTGCAGTTGAATATAAAGCAAAAGTATTTCTTATCCGATTAATCGATGGAATAATCACTAGAATGCTCTTTTTTTTTTAAAGATTATTTTCCCCCCCCCTCTATTTCAGCGTGACAGTTGATAGACAGG
>NC_045742.1:24191158-24194954 GCF_008692095.1 Etheostoma spectabile
GGTGGGAGACAGCTTGGGGATAACATGCAGCAAAGGGCCGCAGGTCCCAGGCCGCTGCAAAGGCCCAGGATCTCAGCCTACATGGGGCGCATGCTCTTACTGGGTGAGCTAGAGGTCGCCCGCTAGAATACTCTATTACTAAAATAATCGATAACTGCAACCCTCACCTGAATGCCACAATAGTTCTGACTATACACTTATCGCAATCTGCAACCTCACCACTAAATGATGCCACTAAATCCTACACACTGGTCCTTCAACAGTTTGGCAAGGGAGAGGCACCTTGATTGCACGTTCCTCAATGATGGGTGCATTGTCATTGACATCTTCGAGCTGGATTATTAAAGTACCAGTTCCTGTAGCTTGGACTTCATCTGGTGAGGTGACAGACATATACACATACATCAGAACAACAATTGAAAATTATATGAAAGCTTAATAACAGTAAGATAAAGCCCAAACGTTTTTGGTGTAAATGCAGTGCAGAAAGCCAGATAAGCATGTACAACTTTAAGGTTTGCCTCGCACGTACCATTGTCATATGCACCAATGAGTGCTTTGTATTTGTTGTCCTCCACGAAGACAGACTCTCTGTCCATGAGACTTTTTACTTTGATCAGGCCCGTCTCTTTGGCCACGTTCAGCCAGCCAGCAGGGTCTCTTATTATTCTATACCTGGACATAAACAAGATAACCACAGGCAGATGTAAATACTATGACCAAAATAAAACAGATTGGATCAGATCCCTGAATAACACCAGTTAACATGTAGTAAATACTGTCTACACTTTAGTTTCTTTCATGTTTTTTTCTACATTTTCTGTCTGTTTGGGATGTTAAACGATTAATTATTTCTTAAATCGCAATTAATTGCTGAATTTCAATAGTTAATCACATTATTTCACATGATTAAAGTTCAATTTTTTGCATTTCTTAACTGTTCAAAAGTCTGTATTAGGGATGGGCATGATTAATCAACAATCGATAACTTATCATTAAGAATTTTGTTGATCACGTTAATTTGTAATCGATTAAACTAATGCAGGTTGAGTTGCTTAGTGTGAGTCTTTAAAGCTTCAGTAGGTACTTTTGTAAAAATGTATTTTTACATATTTGTTAAAACGTCACTATGTCTGACAGTAGAATAAGGACAGAAATCTGTGAAAATCAAGCTCCTGGTTCCTCTCTGTGCTCCTGCGCCACTTGCAGAAAAACACCGCTCCCGGTCAGAAACAGCCAATCAGAGTCAGAGGACTGTCTTAGCAGTGTCAATCACCGTTGTACGCGCTGCTCATAACCCCTCCCCGCACAGCGCGTAACAGCTCAAGAGTGCTAGTGCAACTGCAGCTGTGCTAATCGCGGAAAACAACTTTTCAGGAAAAACTGCCAATTTCTCGAGTGACACCTGCTCAGAAAACAAAGACGGGAAAACAGAAGAAGACCGATGATGAAAAGCGAAATAAAAAGACAGAATTAACGAGCCCGAAATAAAACGAGGGTCAACATCGAAGCGGCTTTTCAGAGGTGGAGGGAGCTACGCCTACTGGAGATCAACAACGGATTCTGAGCTAGCGTACCCACATTTCTGCTCACATGTAAGTATCCCTGCTTGATTTGTTTAATTTTAAAGAACAAGCGTACACACACTAAGATATTGATGGTTACAGTACACTGGTGATAGCGCAAATCTCATTTAACTCTGTAGCTTGTTGCTAAATCTTACAGTTAGCTTGTAGCACGGCAGGACTGTTGTAGCAGGTGAAGATTAACTTTACTTGCTAACCCCTTCACCCTCAGTATAAGTAATATTGTTTCGATGCCTACATTTAGTAAGCCAAAAGGTGTTTTTGTTGATCACAATAACTGTAGCTATGGTTAAACTACTTTTATTGTGCGCTGTCCCTGTCAACGTTTGGCAAGGCAGACTTCTACTTTTGATTATTTTTTTACATACACGTTTTCTTCCCCCTGAGGATGTAATTTGTAAATCAAATGTCTGACACACATTCTTTGTGCTCCTTCAACAGGTCAGACATGGCCCAGACTCAGAGGCACGTGAAGGAATCGTCTTTCAGTCCAAATCAAAAGTTCAGATTTCTTGGCAGTTAGTACTTTGCAAAAAAGCTGATTTATTTACCCCATATGCAAAATAAAACCTAAATATATTTCTAATATGTTGTTATTCCTTGCTTATTGAGCTTCCTCACTGATTCATCATTCCTACTGAAAGTTTACTGTTTAAATTGATCCAAAGGTAATTCAGTAATGTATTTGTAACGTGCTACTTTGTTTCACACAAAGTGTGAGCGTTACATAAAAAATAATTTTAAACCCTTTATTGAAAAAATTTACAACACTTTTATACAAATATTTTAAATAAGCAATTTTTTTACATAAGCTATACCCTCCTCAGAATAAATCCCCTCTACTGTCCATGGAGGTGGAAAGCATCGGTGGCCCGCTTACTAGCCTGCCGTTCACGGCAAGCTCCGCTGTGGGGGAGGAGTGTGGAGGGGGGGGGGCTGTAGAGCAGCAGAGAGCAAGGGGGAGGGACCTGTAAGGTGTCTTGTTCAAATTTTTTGGCTAAGTCCACGTTTTCCTCAGAACTCCCTACTGCAGCTTTAAGCAATGAAATGAATTGTGGCAGCAGTTACACATTTTACCATCAGGGGGCCATATTTGATGTCTGCGAGTTTTGGTTTTGATTTCAAAAGTAATCATGAAACAATCACGGCAAAGTGTGGCGTGGGACCATTTTGATTAAAAAAAACACTTAGTTCACTGCAAACACTGCAATGCCGTGTACAAGTACAACACAACCAAGGTCAATACACTTTGTTTAAGTGGTACATCAATTTGAGTCGCGGCTAACGTCTGTGGCGGTGCATCCTGTTCTCTGTCTCAACCTAACATCAAGTCGCCGTTAGCACAGAGGAGCGGTGGTGGAGACCGGTGGGGCGGCTATCTCACAGCCTGGGTAAGACGAGGTTGCGTTGTCTAATGCGGATGAAGGGAGTGCAAACACTGGCCAAGTTAGCGCCAAGGTACCCGTTCATGTCCCGGCAACGTCAGTCCCCTCAGAGCGGGTGTTTTTGGCGGCTGGACTGATGGTCACCAGGTTGCAGTTGCATCTGACCCCAGATCATGTCAACATGCTTATCTTTCTCAACCAAAATCAGTAGACTAGTGCAGAAGTAGTATTTGACACAAGTTATTTTCATGAGGCTTTGCTATGTAGCCTACTTTTTTAAGTAGCCTAATTGATTGTTAGGTAGGCTTATCTCTCACCCTCTTTTGACTCCGTACCTTGGTTAGTTTTTACAAAACCTGCCAGATCTAAGTATTATGTTTTTGGTTTAGTTATTGTATTACAAGATTTTTTTTTTTTTAAATCATCATCATCCTCAAAACGAGGGTCTCAGTTTATGAACGCCGGCTTGCAGTCGCAGGTTCCGCTGCTTTAGAGCGGCGCAGCACATACATCTTAAAGTTTAGCCTAACCGAACGTCCAGTTTAACTGCCACAAGTTGTTCTTCTTGTAATAAAGAGCTCAACAAAAAAGGCACTGTAATCTGTATTTTCACTCCATTTTTAATTTCTAAAAAGTTAAATAATGCATTTCAATATAATAATATTATTGTCAATTGTTAATTCTCCCAACGATCAACTAAGAAAATGTAATCAAATGCCCATCCATAGTCTGTATTATCTATGTAAACCCATTCTTACCAGTGTGTCCTGATTGCGAATCAAATGAATGCAAGAGTTACTTTATGAACTTAACTTTTAGATTTGA
>NC_045742.1:24194964-24195097 GCF_008692095.1 Etheostoma spectabile
TCAAAAGATGTGCAACAAGACTGAGGTAACGCAATCAATGTTTTCAGAAATATAGCTTGCCTTAAGCTTCCTTTTTTTAAATGTCAAATTGAATTACACAGCAAAGGCGCATGAACAAGATGGTCTGCAGTTA
>NC_045742.1:24195107-24199199 GCF_008692095.1 Etheostoma spectabile
CATTTTACAAGCACTTCAGTTAATTTTTTCAATTTGGTTTCATCCACAAGTGTGTGGTGACTTGCACTCTCCAAAATAGTCCAAATAGTAGGCAGGAAGTGTCTTTGGCAGCTTGACAACAAGTAAAAGGGACTCAAAGGGTCAAAATAGCAGCACCCAAAGATTCTAGAGCTTAGTGATTCTTAATAGCAAAGATTATTTGGTAACAGCAGCATTGACATTGACAGCATTATTTAAAATAAAGATTTTTAGATTATAACAATTATAACGCGTCTCACTATGATTAACAATTTAATGCTGACAGCCCTAGTTACAAATCCGGATTTTCATGTTAAAAGTGGCCAAAGCTTCAAATGAGGTAAACGTATTTTAAAGAAATCCCAGTGAAGCAATGTATCTCCTTCAATGTTGCTGAACAGCATGTGAGCAAGTAGGGGTGGGGTTCCCAGGAGATTGTGAGAGGAGAGATGCAAACACCGGCACAGATTTACTGAAGAAATGGTTAAATAACGCAATATATCAAAACTATTGCAATATAAATAGTATTGTTCCATCCTATATCTTGTTGGAATATACATTGAGATATTTAATAAGAGTGCTATCAAAGTGTTGACCTAGGATGTTCTGGGAATTGCAAACGAATAGATTTGTATCCTTTAAATAAACTTTATCACATTCACTAAATTCTCAGCTACTCCTACATTTTGTCTCGAGTAATACAGTCACCATCAGCAGGCTAAAACATAGTGATGAATGCACTTATTGATGCCTGGAGTTAAGGAATTAAAGATGTTACCTGAAGCTTGGTTAACAAATTTCTTCATTTAATTTTCTCTAGCATGATAATATTGTGTTTGAATACAAGTTGAAAATAAGGTACAGAGTTTGATCTTACATGACTTTCTGTTTGCGTGCAGTATCTGGGTCAGAAGCAGTGTACTGCACCACATCACTGTCAACAGCAAGGTCCTCCCGTATTAACACATGCTTCTCTAGTGGATCAAAAACTGGAGCTTCATTGACATCCTGCACAGTCACCAACACTGTGGCGGTGGCAGTGGCTGAATAGCAAAAGGAACCTCATTCTCCACTGCAATCAACAACGGTGTGTGTTGCTCTTCTCAAAGTCAAGACCCTGGTTGGATGAAGGACACTACTGCTATAAAACTAAAAACGCCCACTATTTACTTAAATACATAACAGCGATTGTTATCTAAAAAATTGACAATAGGTTGGTGAAACAATTTAAAAAATTATCTCAAAAGTAACATCCAACTTAATATTGCGCGTTCTTGAGAATTATTAGTTTACATCCTACCTTGGCAGTAGAAATGATTCCTCATTGTTGTTACTTCCGTTTTCACTGTAAAAAGTCCTCCAGGATCACCATCAACATCCTGAACTGGCGTTCCAGGCTGGGGAATGTGGTTCATCACCGTCCGTTACTGATATTGTTAAGATCTGAGCGTTGACTTTATTTTCATCAACTGCTGCCAAATACGGGAGAATCCAAGGGATGTTTAAAGTGAAACATTTATTTTTTGTGCAGTTCATTACTTCACTGTACGATGCGAGATTCCCGTTAAATATAGGTCACTACTACTTAAGCCCAAACTTGTATTCCAAAATCCAATAGATCTCTATAGTGAGAGTTTCAAATGTGATATGCAGTGTTAAAAGAAAATGAACTGTGGTTCATACATAGTCAGCTTTAAAGTCACACAAAAGATGACAATACTGACTATAATTTTTACTTCAGCCCATGGACACTGCTTCAGCATGGGGAGAACTCTGAAGCTTGACAGATCTGCTATGCCTAGTTGTATGGTTGCTAAGCTATGCTTGGGGAACTGCAGATCTGACGAGTATTTAGTAAACATGAAGTTCCAGTCAAAAGTAAGTTGTTCTTACCGACGGCGGAATGAAGGCCGGAGCATTGTCGTTGCTATCTGTGACAGTAAGGATTACTTTTGCTTCTCCAATCAATCCTTCTCCCACAGTTTCTGCTGCTCGTACCCCAAGTGTTATTGGGGTATTTCTGTTAGAAAAGACACACAATACTTCTCAGCTGAAAAGTTTAAATATTTTGCTCTCATTTTCCAGACTCAGTTGGAGCAGAATCCTTTAAGACACTTCTTCATATAGCTTATATAAAACAGCAAAAATGACATGTTCTCTATCCTCAACTGGTGTCATGTTACATGATTACTAGGGTGGAAAAAATTATTTTTAGATGCATCGCGATTCTCTGTAGAATAATTTGATTCTAATCTGTAATTAAAAACATTTTTTGTGTTGATTTTTATTAAAAAAATTACTGTCTACGACTGTACAAATCAGAAAATGGAGTGACTGAAAGGACGGTATAATAGACAGCAACTTAGAGTTTTGTAAAAATACAAAAATGCCACACACACAACACACACACACAACACACACACACACACACACACACACACACACACACACACACACACACACACACACACACACACACACACACACAGCACACCACACACACACACACCCACACACACCACACACACACACACACACACACACACACACACACACACACACACACACCACACCACACACACACACACACACACACACACACACCACACACACACACACAAACACACACCACACACACACACACACACACGATAACTGGTTTAGAATCAAATTGTGAGGTGCCCAGAGATTCCCAACCCTAATGATTACACCTTCAAGTATTTTGCTTTAAAAAATCACCTTCTGATAAGAAAAGAACAAGTGCACTTTAAAGTGGGTTGCAGACAGTGATATGAAAGTACAGTATTTCCTAATATAAACAACATCTCTTTTTCAGAGACATTTTTGGATACTTTATAAAAGTCAAATATTGTTTTCATACAATTATTGTTTTGAAAATAATTCTAATAAAAGCACAAGGTAGACTGTAACATCTTTTAAATAAAACATTTTTAGGTGAAAGTATCACTTCAAATTAATAGTAAATATTCCCAGGCCATCAGCTGAATGACCGCTCTAGGAATGGGAATCCCATCATTATTTGTTCTGTCAGGTAATCAGACACTCTCCTGTCAATCTCTTGGAAGTGGCTGCTTGAGGTCCACTAGGATTTTTCTGTCTGTTTGCATTTTTTTAGCTGGTGCAACATCTCCATTAGAACGCCCACTTGTACTTCCGTCTACTTCTGACTTCCAGGCTGTTTGACTGATAAATTTTTTTTTTTGTCTATGTATGAATGTGGAAAACGTTAGTATATTGAGATGCTTGCTACAGTTACACTTCTAGCAATGAATCGGCAATAACACATTTTATTTACATTTTTTGAGTCACGTTTTGGTTCTAATGCTGTTGGGCTCTATCTCTTCAGTCACTCCCCATCCATTGCATTTTCTGTGCGCTATTCATTAGGCAATTACAGTAATGTGCTCTTTTGATCATGCAAAATGAAAGCAACTAGCAAGCGCGCTGAACGGATAATCATGACACAAAACCATCTGTAAAGTAAACCGAGGATGCATTTTATACTTGACACCATAGACAGAAGGATAACGGATAAAGGCAATGCTTTCAGAACTCAAATACATTACAGCAACATTAACACAACAAATCTGAGTCACAAGGCAACAACTCAGTTCTATGAAGTACTTCAGGCTGATTAGCACTCGCACAGTTTCTTCTGCACAGTAATAGGTTTGGGTATCGTTTGGATTTCAACAATTCTTGATTCTGATTCTTTAAGGGATAGCGTGAAAACAGATAATAGGCCTATGCTTAATTCACAGGAAAAAAAAACTTAACCCAATTAATATTCACTTCATACAGTTTATGGAACCTATAAATTAATTTCTTCATCTTGTACTCATGTTTAGTTGTAACTAGAGCTGTAGGATAAAAATATTTTTGACCAAATACATTGATGTCAATATTGTAGGATTGACTGAGATGAGACAATTAGAATTTTGATAAATAATCACCAATAATGTGGATACAATGACTACATGGGTAAAGGCAAATATAAGAGCTCAGTCAATTACAAAATTGCATCAATTCACTGTAATGCAGCCTTTAAAACCA
>NC_045742.1:24199271-24199514 GCF_008692095.1 Etheostoma spectabile
CCTAAGTTCTTCAGGGTATTTCAGGTTTTAGTAAGTCAAATTAAAGACCTTTTAAGACTATAAGGTTTGACATTTAAGATTTACGATACATTTTGCAGCGAGCGTCGTACCTGGAGCTGGGTATTTAAATCTAAGGCTCTATACCTAGAGACTGGCATGGAGAAATTTCCATAAGATCATCTCTCAATGCCAATCAAACCAGCTATTAAGGTAAATGAAATAACACCATGCCAATCTCTAGGT
>NC_045742.1:24199524-24199904 GCF_008692095.1 Etheostoma spectabile
TGAAGGGTATGTGATGATATGGGGTTAGTTTAATTCCAAAGGCCAATGGATCTTTATCAAGATGCATAGTATCCTGGATCCATGAAATAATCAGCCTTTAAAAATAAAAATGTGCCTGCCTCTATAAGAATTTAACATACGGCTGTGAACACTTATGCCCCCTGTATTTTAAGGAAGAAAATTTATTTATTTACAATACATTATTCCTTCACAAAGAAAATTGGTGTCCTTAAAAGCTTGGATTTTCCTTATTATGACATTAAGATTAATTACCAAGAGATGTTTTTTTTATTCCTCTTTTTAAATCAACTTTAGCATGGGCGTGCAAACTTTGTCAAGCCACCATAGATAGATATAGATCGATCGATCCAAGGGGAATT
>NC_045742.1:24204546-24204685 GCF_008692095.1 Etheostoma spectabile
CTTCTTGTTAAGACCTGCCTTGTTACCTGCTCTTCCTCCCTTTAGGAATCCTATCAGCATATCTGCCTATGCCTGTGTTTTATTAAATGGTGTTTTGGTTGAGGCTAGGGGGGGAAATTCTGTCTGTAATCCCATGTAA
>NC_045742.1:24204695-24204903 GCF_008692095.1 Etheostoma spectabile
TGGGTGTACTTTATTGTGCTTTTCATACTGTTTAGAAAGGACTGAATGGAGTAACAAAACAAAATGACGGGGTCCCAGATTGTTTTCGTTTGCCTCAGACACTAGTTACTCTGTTAGTTTGTTCGTTTATAAACATACATCATATAATTCCCGTTATATTGCTTATTACCAGTGTTGGGGAAGCTATTGTATTGTTCAGTGCAAAGCT
>NC_045742.1:24204913-24205066 GCF_008692095.1 Etheostoma spectabile
ATTAAGCTTCACTACACTCAAACCAACGTTAGCCCACCCTAACAAATGAAGCAAGCTATAGGCTACATCAACATGGCAATGGGATTGGAGCCATGTTTTTTTTTTATACATCAAGTTAACTATACACGTCTGTTTGGTGGTGACAGTGATTCT
>NC_045742.1:24205469-24205781 GCF_008692095.1 Etheostoma spectabile
CAGCAAAAATCATAAATCGGCCCAAATCTAGCGGTGAGAGATGCAAACAAGAAAACAGGAAGCTCTTTTTGAATGTACTACAGTGTGAGTACAGTGCAGAATGGGAAACCTCTTTTTTTAAATGCACACAGACCAGCCCCTCCCTTGTGAAGTTGTGTGCAGCGTCTTTTGTTAGTAGTACATGCTGCTTGTGACTTCCCGTGGGTTTTACTGTACTAATTAACCATACAAACACTGTGGCCACACTTCTGTAAAAAGTGTACTGAATGTCATTTAGAGTCTGGTTGTTCACTCCCTCCAGTGTCCTACGCT
>NC_045742.1:24206021-24206210 GCF_008692095.1 Etheostoma spectabile
GTGTAAACCCAGCACTGGGTATCTTGCTCTGCCTTTGAGAAAATGAAAGATCTGGAATCTTTGGCCCACTCATGAGAGAGAGAGAGAAAGCATGGCTTTCAAACGAGCAGAGTGGCAATTAGTCAAGGCCACACCGCCAGCCTTCACCTTGCCCTCCCCTCAAAAGCTACAGACTCAGAAATGGCACAT
>NC_045742.1:24206220-24209315 GCF_008692095.1 Etheostoma spectabile
GCTCATTGTGGGACTGGCTCTAGTGACTGTAATTCTGCACCAAGGCTGAATTTTGGGGAATACACTTCAGATACAGTATTAGGGACCACTAAGGTCTATAAAAAAAGCATCCAAAGAACAACATGTTATGGGAACTTTAACATTTCTAATAACTAGTAACTTTTGATTAGAATTTTACTGAACCCAGCCATTAAACGTCACACCGACACATTCTGCGCCACCCACCACCCCAAGTAAATTCTAAACCTATGGGAAAAACTGTACTGCAGGTTTTGTTTTTATTTTTTCAATTAAAATACAAGCACGAATAACTGAAAGTCAGAGCTCAATGACTGCAGTGAAAACCAACATGAAGTCATTCTTTCAAAATTACAAATAGTTGTTGTGAAACCCCGCTTTAAAGAGACTAGAGCCAGAGATAACCAGTGAGGCACCGATGTTGGAGCTTTGACACTAGAAACTCAATCAAAGCCCTTTGATAAAGTCACTGTGTTCGTAAAATTGTGCAAAATTAGTTATTTGAATAGTTTGAACCTGTGTGTTTTAGAAGGAACATTCAAATGTCAATTTTGACAGCTCTTATGTGTTTTGGATCAATCAGATGAGATTAAAAATGAAAGGACCCTTGGGTGTGCCTGTCGTTTGCTTGTTTCCCTTATCTATCCAAACTGAACAGCCAAGTTGCCAATGCCAATTCAACATGTGAAATCAAAGTCGGCGGCTGTCAGCAGCTTCAAAAAAAGGCCAATAAAGGCCGACGGTGCGGGACACATAGCACAGAAAAGGCTGATGGTTGGTCGCTGTCAGTCCAATTACGACCGGCAGCCGACTGTCGGCTTAGTATGTCAGGGCCTTTACTGTTATTTAGGCAGACATATCTTATTGGGTCCTTGTAAATTATAGAGTGTGGTCAAGACCTACTCTAAAGTGTCTTGTTATAACTCTGGTTATGAATTAATACTATAAATAAAATTGAATTTAAAGATTTCTATTATTGAAAATATGTCAGGAAAATGTCCAGGCCCCAGACACTGAGCTTTCTGAAAACATGTCCCCCTGAACAATATTAATTAAATGCTGTGGGCGCCCAGATAGCTACGTTGGTAGAGCGTGACCAAAAAGGTTGTCACAATGGGTAAGGTAATTTTCTTTCAAAAATTGTACACTTCTAATACTACTGTTTACAACTTAAAGTGCAATCATGAAATACATCCTACTTCGATATTATTGTAGCTATCCCTGTGCTGAATACAAGTAATGTGACTTGATAAATAAGGGAACTGCTTATGTACACACACACACACACAAACAATATCAGGCATGCCCAAATCATCAGCGTGTCTGACGAACCCTTAGACCCCAGAGGAAGAGCCATGTAAATCTAACCAGACACATACAGGCTGATTTTGTGTATAAAAAGCAGTTTGGTCTTAAACTGTTTTTTTTTGTTTGTTTTTTTACCAATTATACTAATTATTTGCTTATCTTTTTGTACAAAATTTGTTATTGCAAAGAGCAGTGCCAGCAAAAAAATTGCACAGATAATTAATTGGAGCCCTTATAGCCTCTATTCTGGCTTTAACAAAACAGGTTCTAAAGTTTCATATAGGCACTATAACAAACAATTAAACAAGCACTCCATAATAAATTACATCATACAAATTTAAATAGTAATGCCGTGTTGAAAAACACCTTACCTGAAATTGACATACACAGAATTGATCATTGCCATACCAACATAGCTATGAAAAAGACTTGGACTAACAAAATGGAACCAGTGAGTTTGGGCCAGCCATACACAGCCGCAGATAAGCAGTGTTTTCTATGAAAAAAAGTCTTTGCATGAAGAACCTTCACACTGTCAAAACTGCCTTTAACAATGTCTTTATTGTACTAGATCCTCGATAAACACCAATTTGATGCATTCTGCACTTGCGAAGCCTATTTTGCATATACTGTTTTGAAAAAGGTAATTTAGACTACAAATAGCTTGCAAGTTCCCCCTTATGCCCCTTTATCAGTGTCTCTGATCCTACCTCTGTTTTATTAGCATATTCCACTTCAGTATGGGGATGTTGATGGTTGTGCTCAACATTTTGGTGGTGGCTCTCATGGTAATGCAAATGGTGCAAAACTCTGACAGGAACACTTATTTTGTAACCTTGTGAGTCCCAGACGTGGATAATGAATTCCCGGTGTCCATGAATATCAGTCGGTCTTTTTACCTGGAGGGGAAAAACCCACTCGTTATCAAAGGTCAACATGCTCGCAACAGATTTGGATTCAAGCTAGCTCGCTACATGACAAAATTTGGGAATCTTTAAAAAAAAATCTGCTTGATGACATTCTTCACAAACATCTGAGTGTTGTTGCTGTTACACAAAATCTGTGCACATGGGTCACTCAACAGAGCTACTGCTGTCACATGTTGGAACTCACATGGGTTCAATTCAGTAAAATAGATTTTACCCCCTTCTTAATCTAGGTTAAGTCAAAGTTTTCTTTTTGATAGTCTGACAGTTTTCCGTAGTTTGTTAGATAAACTACCTAAATTGTTGCTGAGAAATTATATTTTTACTGACACAATCCCCTAATAATTTTACTTTCTATAGGCATAAAATAATGTGGAACATATTTGTAGAGGTGAGGTGATTAGAAACCGCAAATTTACAATCAAGTCTGTTGAACTGTACTGACCTTCAACATGCCATCTGTCTGTACCATGAAATGGCTGTTATCACTGCTGAAACAAATCTTGTGCGGTCTGTGCAGTCAGTGAGCCCACTGTAATTAGACAGAAGAAACTCATCCATTACAAATGCAGTACATACAGAGAAACAAAAAAACAGAACAGAGTAATGTACACCCTTTAGCAATCTGTTTACACTCTACAAGTGCCCTTTAACAAATATGACATGCAAATGAGATGATCCTCGACATTTATAAATTAATTTGAAAAGAGTCATCTGTTAGTCATATGTTGCTAGGTACGTCCGACGCATTACATCCGAAAGAATGCAGTAATTCACTATTGACGTGTCCAATGTTTCCCACACAAACTTAACTTGGGGCGGCCCTCTCAGGTAGGCTATATC
>NC_045742.1:24210978-24212247 GCF_008692095.1 Etheostoma spectabile
TATTAAGGGCTGCCAAAAAGTATGCGGTGACCCATTTTACATCTGTCCAAAAGAACATACAATCCGTGATCACTCTAATATTTTCCTAGAAGACATGGACAGCAGGGTTTCTGCCAGTGTATTTATAGTTTTCAGCCATGTGACTGTTGCAGAGACTTGGAGGGCAAAACACACCGGGAACTCTATAGAGCTACCGTACAAGCCTGTCAATCTAAACCTACAAGTGTTTAGATCGGGGGGGCTATTGCACAAAACCAGGATAAGGGATTAATGCTGGGATATTCCAGTTATCCTGGATGAATTTAGCCTCTCCTTGGTTGCAAAAAAGCAGAGGCACCTAAGTTATCATAGAGATTTATTCTAAGCAGCTAGCCTGCTTCTGACCAGAATAACAGCCAGGATTTTTAAATCTTGGAGCCTTTTCTGTACACTCAGCAATGTTTTTACCTTATTTTTATTAGCCTGAATTATAATACAAGTAAGGGTTGCTGTTCAGTAAAGCACCATTATTATATGCAGTTTCTGCATTTAAGACTTTTTAAAGGCCTTTTTAGGACCATTATGAATGTAATTTAAGACCTATTTTACAACCTTGAAAACAAAAAAGCCATCACGTTTGAGTTAGGAAACATCTGAAACAATTCTCGGATTTCCTCATTCACATAAGACTGGTGTTTAGTTACCCTGTGGAGGACCTTGTTTGTTTTTTTCTGATACCAGTCTGGAAACAAATAAACTTTAAAATTGTGTTAGGGCCTTAACAGTGCCTGAATCAATACTTTAAAATAAAGAGCATGAATTGTATATTGCCAAGGCTACATGGTCAAATATGTTTTTTTATTAAGAATTTAATAACAACAACATTGATTGCACCACTAATTTACAAACTATAATTGAACAAAGCATGAGTTTTATCTTTAACAGCAGACTGTTGGGATGTTCCAGTTTTGGAATAATTTCCAGTGAAAAACTGCCAAACTTTAAAGTTACACCGTTTAGCTTTCAGTGTTTAAAACCGTGTTCAAGCAGCTACTGGCTAACGTTACCTGCTGCAAAGTGTAACATAAACTAGCGGTGGCCTCTGATGTCGGTTTTAGATCACCAGACAGCAGCGCAGGTATTTCCGTGGCACCAAAATCCACGCTGCTATTCTGCCTGGTAGATACAAAAGCAACATGGAGGTTGCTTACGGGAGTTGCGGACCTGCTGTGTGGGTCTCGCCTAGGCAGTGTATAGGTACTGCCGGGACTGGAGCCGCCAGATACTCGG
>NC_045742.1:24212257-24214471 GCF_008692095.1 Etheostoma spectabile
TGATGGCTGTCGTTTGACTTATGCCCATACCTACAGTATAGACTGTATAATTATACATATATCTGTATCTATATGCTCGTCTTTGGTATGGTAAATAGTAGAGCATGATGCTTTTTATGATGGAATGCATCATACAAAACTCCACAATGCAGAACATTGACCCGGAATACAATAAGTTATTATTTACCATAAGGTCACTTTTAATGAGTAACGAAAATGGTTTGTGGCATAAGCACTGTGTGTCGGAACTAGCCACCACGGCAGTGAGGCTAACAATAGCCATGTTAGCTCTTTTTAGCGTCAACACTTTTGGAATATCTGCAAGGATTTATTAAATTACTCAAGTTTGTCAATGACCGTTGCCTAACATTAATGCCGCTGTCAAAGTGGCATGTGCCATAATATATACAAACCGCTGTAATGAGCGGCATGTGCCGCCAGGGGATCAATATGTACAACAGTGGCTAACCATAAGCCACTTTTATCTTGGTGCTACAGCAGAAAAAAAAGCCCTGCAAGAGCATTTCAATGAGCATTGGAAGTAGCATTGTTCTATTTTTTTTCTACTACTATGGGCTAACAGTAAACATAAAAATTTTAAAAAGCAAACTTTGATAACCTAATATATCATCATTACTGAGATTAAACTACATTCTGTTATATTTGCACTGTATAACTCATTCAATAAACAGAAACATTACTTTTGCAGCGCACATGAACCGATGAGCAGTATTAGCTCACACATAAAATAGCACCCTTGTAAATTAGCCTACACACACACACACATATACACATATACACTACCGTTCAAAAGTTTGGGGTCACCCAAACAATTTTGTGTTTTCCTGAAAAGTCACACTTATTCAGCCCCAGCCACAGTGTGTGAATGGTGAATGTTTCCTGTAGATGTAAAAGCGCTTTGAGCAGTTGTTAAGACTGGAAAAGCGCTATATAAATACAGCACATTTACATTCTATTTTTGCCGGAGCATGGAGCCATCACGCAGTGGAGCCGATCCGCAGCCTTTACGCATCCTATGGAAATTGGGGGTCATGGCCTCTTGGTTGCATCAATCAATCAATCAAAACCTTTATTTGTTGATTCATTTTGCTGCAGTAGCAAGAAATTGACACACGGTACATGACAACAAAAACCTAACACATCAATTAAATACAGATCAGACCAATAGAGAAAATAAATAAATGCCACACATTAAAAGTTTAAATCCGTGTACCATATGTGCCAACGTTACCTATTCTTCCCAGAGTTAAGCAGAGAGATAGCGAGGGAACGAGAGAGTTTGTACCTATTAGTTTTGGCTAGTGGCTGACTGAAACGGAACCGGAGGGCAGCAAATTAAATTCTGCATTTAGGGGGTGAGAACTATCGGACATGATGGATTCTGCCTTTTTAAGTACATGTCTAGTATACAGATCAGTTGGTGTCATCTGCTGAATCCCAATGATTTTGCTACTAACTTAATTACCGTTGCTATTTTGTTTTTCATTTTTAATTCAGAGAAGCATACCACACATACATGAAAAGGTAAAGACAGACTCAATAAAAGATTTATAAAACAATGTCATCAGGACTGTGTCCACTTGAAACTGAGCTAGCTTCTCATCACAGACGAGACGCTGCTGACTTTTCTTACTCATCATGTCTGTGTTTAGTTCAAAGGTCAACTTGTTATCAATCATGATTCCCAGATACTTGTATGATTCAACAATTTCACACTCTCTTTTCCCTCATAACCGTCTTTCCAGGAGTTGGATGGTGAGTCTAAAATCATGCACATGTCCTTGTCTTTGTAACATTTAAATCTAAAAGGCTTCTTTGCACCAGTTTAAAAAATAGGGCACTACAGGGCCGGAGATTTTTCATGGTGTCCATTAAACTTACTATGACTGCAAACTTTACGATATAGTTTATTGTCAGTTCACTGCGGCAGTCATTAGTGTACATAATATAAAAGAGGAGAGAGAACCAGCCTTGAGGGAGCCGGTTGATGTCACAGATATTCCAGAAAGATGTCCATTTACTCTCACTCTCTGTGTCCTGTTAGTGAGAAAGTCCAAAATCCAGCCCACCAGATCCCACCCAAAATGTTCTATGAGCTTCTGCACCAATAAATGGGGCTGGATGGTGTTGAAGGTAGACGAGAAATCCACAAACAGCAGTCTGACATGGTTTTTGTTACCCTCTAAATGCTTG
>NC_045742.1:24214487-24214677 GCF_008692095.1 Etheostoma spectabile
GAGTTACGGTAGCATCCTGCACCCCCCTGTTGGCTCTGTATGCAAACTGCAGGGGGTCAAGGAGGTGTTCAATCCTACCCAGCAGTTCTTTCTTTATCGGTTTTTCAAGGGACTTCATAACTAATGAAGTTCGAGCCACAGGTCTATAGTCATTCAGAATTTTTGGGTGGTTACTTTTCGCGATGGGAAT
>NC_045742.1:24214702-24215005 GCF_008692095.1 Etheostoma spectabile
TTAGCAGCCGCTGCTGACACCCTGTGCGGATCAATTAGGCTCAGCTGTTTCATTTATTTGTTTTTTTAATCCCTGTCCTTGTGTAAACCAAGAGTCCCAAACTTTGTGGAAACAACGTACATTATTTCCCATCGCGAAAAGTAACCACCCAAAATTGTCGGGGCCAGCGCTAGTACAAGACTTGCTATGTTTAAAAGTGTTCACAACATTGCATTCAGAAATAAAAGGAGTAAAAAGACCAGAGTTAATTAGACCGTCCCTTAATTCGCCGGTTTCTTTACTATAATCGTGGACATCAAACCT
>NC_045742.1:24215015-24217859 GCF_008692095.1 Etheostoma spectabile
TTGTTAAACTCCTGTGCCAGTGCAGAGTCTGCTGTAAAACCTTCTAAAGAGCTGTCCGTGATCTTTGACTTTTCAAAATAAAAAGCTTGTTCCTGGTCCGCTATGTTTGCGTATGTTGGTGTTTTGGTTGTTTATGAACTAAACAATACAACAATCATGCTAATGAATAAAATATTTTTTCAGCTTAGTTACAACACAAGGGAACTAACAAAGCAGTTTTGTGTTTATATGTGTTGGAGGGATTTATTTATGGTTGCTACAAAGCTACAGCTCAAATCTAGCTGACTAAACAGGGAGGGACTCATCTGCTAGCAATGGGGGGCGGATACTGAGAGAGCTACATGGAGCTACATGGAAAAATATATACCAAACAAGCAACTTTGAAATGTTGCTGTTTTAATGAATACAAAGTTGGGTGACCCTCCCACCTAGACTAAAAAAAGTTAGATGACCCTGCCTAACTAAGAATAAAAGACATGATCCTCTCCTATTTTCCTCCGGTGGTCCAACACCAAATGGTCCCTTAATTAAAGTTATTGTCCGTAAGATTTTCATGTAGTTAATGTCTATAAAGACCTATCCATCAACAAGTGAGTAAAACAATGAGCATATGAGCCCTGATGAAAGTGCTGTTTTGCTGCTTTGTCAAGTAATAAGATGGCACTTCCCACCCTAAATTTAAATGGAGCGCACCATTTTTGTGATGCTATTTATAAACCAGTCAGCAGGGGCAATTATTTACATTATATACGTTTGACTCCGCCCTTTTCCATCAGTTTTGGTTTTAACCAATTTGTTTCGGACAGCGGCCTTGCTCCATTCCATTCCATTTTTTAAGATTAATTAACAATACGACCTTTAACCTCATGTAGAACTGTACCAGCAAATTGTTCCATTCCGGAAATTCTCTCACGGTGGGCGTTTATTCTGTTTTCAAGAAAGACTCCATGTTGCTATTTATCCCATTACACAAGTGATACAGTAGGCTACTGATATGGGATCTTAAAACATTAGTGTGTGCCACGAAAACATGGAATGTGTTTCCAAACGCCTGGCCTTTTACTTACTGCTGAAATCCACAATATACCCAATATTTGCAAGTAATGTATTGCTGTGAAATATTGTCAGGTCTCTAGAGAGACAGTAAACATTTGTCGGAACACAATTAATAATTTTAACAATTAAAAAAAATGAACTGTGAAATTTGACTTAACAGACTCTGAATTTCAGCTTCCGCACATTTACTTTTAAAGTTTTTAGTGCCCCTTCCTCATAGGCATTGTAATATATCCCACATTACACGCTTTAGTAAGAGTAAGATGAACAGAAGAATGGGGATTTCTTGAAAAGCAATTAATGAGTTTCTTTTTCTTCTTCCCCTATCATGCATCCACCTCCCACAAAAGGATGTGTGGGCAGAAGAAAAGACACGTCAGCACTTTTACATTGGTCACCCACTGAAAAGGTTCAATGTGAGTAGTAAGGGAAGAAAAAAAGAGGGAATGGTATGAGGGGGTAGAAGAAAGGAGGCAGTATTTGGAGGTAAGGCAGTGAGCAGTGTCAGATACATTTTTCAGTTTTTGTTGTGTCTGAAGAGAAGGGATTCATTTAATGGTGCTGTGGGTGTAAAGCACCCCTCACTGTCTATGGGTAGAATGTAATATTTGTCACGTTTTGTTGTTGGCTCATTTAATTCCGGCACACTTTACACCAACTGGACACTAATTAGAATTTTTGGAAACCACCATGTCAACTGAAGCATTCATCAGGGTAAGTATTGACCAGACAAGCCTTTTGATTATCACATATTGTTTAGTTGTGGCTGGATGTTATATTCCCATCCATTATTCATGGTACATTGACAATTATTTGTTTTGTTGCAATTATTATATGTTCAAATGAATAAATAAAATAAACTCAAGTGGAAATCAGACCGTAAAACAACATAGAAAATCAGCAAGTGGAAACGCCCTATTTTTATTTGAGCTTTTAGTCTTAGTGTGGTGCTCCCTTCAATTTGGTTCTATAACAACGTAGTCCTTCCTGTCCTCCAGGAGAAAGACCATCACCTATCAGAGAGTAGAGTTCCACAGCCAACACAGCTCATGATGTTTCATATTCCAGGTGCCCCTTTCCATTGCCAAGGTCCCTTTGCCTGAGGCCCTTGAAGGTGGTGTCCTAGCTGAAGGAGTTTTTCTTAACTCTTCTTGACTTTTTGACTCGAAAGTACGGGTAGACCAATTACAAAATTGTTGGATTGTAAAATACGTCCACATACCAACAGTCAAGAGTATTAATCACCTTTTAAATAGACACCTTTATTTTGAGATTTTAGGTATTGTTTAATTAGTGATTTAGTATGAATTACACATCATTCTCCTTAAGAAATTTCCTATCACCATCACCATTGTGTGACTTTGTTGATACCATTTCTTACCTGTCATTGTTTTTTTTGTAATAATTTGTCTGCTAGTGTCAGCCCTGTTCAGACATGCATATCACATAAATGTGATGGCAGTTTAACATGTTGGTCTCACGTCTGAATAAGTATTTAATAAAATCAATTTTATATACCAGGGAACAAACTCTTTTAAGTACTAATGCAACTCTTTATGTAACGGTGCTGTTCAAAAGTTTGGGCACCCCAGGTAAAAATTTGTATTAATGTGCATAAAGAAGCCAAGAAAAGAAATTTCCAGACAACGATTGAGAACAATCCATGACACTGTCAGGTCTCAGCTTTCCAAAGGGGGGCGGTGCATGCTTGAAACTCTGCACGGTGCCAAAACTTTTGCAGATGCCATTTATTTTATTTTCTGTTATTTTGAAAGTGTAAATGATGGA
>NC_045742.1:24217869-24220323 GCF_008692095.1 Etheostoma spectabile
ATAAAATCTAACTTTTTGTGACATATTATACAAATGTCTAATCTGTCTTTTGGAGATTTTTCCATCTTGTCTTGGGTTCTTTATGCACATTAATACAAATTTTTGCCTGGGGTGCCCAAACTTTCGAACCCCACTGTATGTCTGAAGAAAACTATAATGGACATTTATGTAACATACACCAATGTCTGAAAAACAAAAAATCCAATACTTTAATAGATTGATGAAGCCAGCAATGTAAGGTATTCCAGGTTTGAAAAGGCCTTAACATATGCAACATTTCCTCCACTACTCAGCCGGAAACATTGTCTTAATTTTTACTTTTAAGTTCTGTACATTGATTTAAAACTGATCTTGGTGTGTTTAGTGTAAGGTTGATCTATACTCACCATAATCCCTAATACCAGTTTAAGGTGGGTATGCATGATATTACAATAATACCTCCATGTATAAAGCCATCCAGTGTTTCCTGCCAGTTTTAACTGCCTAGATTATTTAAATTAAAGATAAACAGATTAAGTGCTAGTCTTGGCCGGATCTGTTATCTGATGGTCTATTTGTATTGTTAATGCAGGCATACATGTCTTGACTTGTATTGCAACTTTAGCAGTTCAGTAAGTAAAGACTAAGGAAACCAAGGTGTAGCAGTCTACCAACCACCCGTCTTATTCAAGTAGAACAAAAAACCCAATGACCTTGACTGTGGGTTTGGGTATCATAAGAGACAAAGTTACTCTGGTTTCAGTAGCACTCACACACACACACACCACACACACACACACACACCAACACACACACACACACACCACACACACACACTGTGTCCTTAATAATCAACGGGATGTATAGACAACTTCCAAACTCCAGATGAACTTGAATCTGGTAATTGGAAGATAAAGCCAAATAGTTTGAGGTGAGAGATAGTGCTGAGAATAGCCAGCAGCAATGTTATGTATTCATATGGTAATGTATCATCAAGCTGGCGGCAGCAGTGAGCGTTTTGATGAAGCCAGGCCTCAAACTGACACATTTTCCTTCAAATAACTCGTAAATTATTTTATTTGTCTTGGGGCCACAGAAGCCAACCGACGCATTATCTAAATAACGCATCAAAACGCCTGAGTTACATTCCTTGATTCCTCACTATTGAAGCAGTTCGTTTACCAACAATTTTTAGTTGACACTTCAACACTGAAATGCTGAATTCTGGCACACTTCGACGATAACAGGAACAACATTCGTTTACTTTACTTCATTCATGGCTCTCTTAAACAACAACTTTGTGTGACCATGTACGGAGCTTGAACACAGGGTCCCTCCAACGAGGACAACTTACTCTGAATACAAAAAACGCTTGAATGGGCACGCGAGGGGTGAAAACTCACATCTGCGGGCTAAACTGTGACATGGCTGAAAATCGAATCAGGGCTACAATCTTCGCTTCATTCATGTTCCTGAAAAAGCGGAGGGTAAGGCATCACGAATGTTCATCCGGCCAATCCATCACTTCTGGGTGAGGAGAATTTTCCCGGTACCTCCAGCCTTAGAGCGGGTTACCGCTTCCCCATGCTACAGTCCCCCCAGAGCCAGAAAAAGTTTGCCTCCGAGACCTATCCTGGTGGAAACTCCTTAGCCTTCAGGATAAATTTAAAATCCGACAACTTGCCCGTAAAAAAGATTAACTTAAGTACCAGGACAAAACGTGTCATATTTCCCGGCTTAGTTCCAGTCTTCGCCAGAACGCCTCGTGAGTTCGATGATGTAGTAAAGAACGCAGTGGAACTTAACATTCATATTCCTTGTATTATGCCTGCCAACGCTCAAGATCACCTCCAATGGTAATTGGTGCGAGGCAAACCCCCGGGAAGCTGAAAGTTTCTTCATGATTAGCTACAACCTGAGTGACGGACTGCTCCTGTCGTGTCCTAAGGTATTTTAACTTGCACTGGTTGTTTCTTGCATGATAATTGTTTGCTTGTAGTACGTAATGGATTTATTTGCCAATGTGTTGAAAGGTTTTACTAACAAGAACTGATTTCTTATTTCCTTTCAGACCACAATATTGAGACCTCATTTCTCTTATTTATTTTATTTTATTTATTTAGACCATAGGCAAGGCAGGCCAGGCAGCCAGCTTTATTTTATAGCACTCCCATTTCAGTCAACAGTGCCATTCAAGGCT
Organism: Etheostoma spectabile; assembly: GCF_008692095.1. Taxonomy (NCBI): domain Eukaryota; kingdom Metazoa; phylum Chordata; class Actinopteri; order Perciformes; family Percidae; genus Etheostoma; species Etheostoma spectabile. Next base: position 24,220,049 of record NC_045742.1, read on the forward strand.
TTACACCAAAATCAGTTTCACATATAAACCACAAGTACAAACAGTTAAAAATCATAAGCATAAAACTAATAAAACCATGAATAACAGTTAAAACAATCTGCTGCATTTAAAATGTATCTATTTGTTGAGAAACAATACTTAGTTTCTTTGATTTGTCTATGTAGCTTTTTCCCTAGTCTTATTATTACTAGGCTATTTATTTTTTGTTCTCATTACTGCTCATAAGGAGGTCTGTACCAGTGAATATTTAGGACATATGTAAAGTCTTCTCCTTT
>NC_045742.1:24220348-24220694 GCF_008692095.1 Etheostoma spectabile
ATACTGGAATGTATAACAAGCTTCCAAACTCCAGATGAACTTGAATCTGGTTAATTGGAAGATAAAGCAAATAGTTTGAAGTAGGAGAGATAGTGTCTGAGAAGTAGCAAGCAGCAAATGTTATGTTATTCATATGGTATGTACATCAAGATGGCGGCAGCGTGAGCGTTTGAGGAAGCCAGGCCTGCAAGAATGACAACATTTTCCTTCAAATAACTCGTAAATTATTTTATTGTCTTGCCACAAAGGCCAACCGACGCATTATATAAATAACGTCATCAAAAACTCCTGATTTACATTTCTTGATGCCCACTATGGAGCATTCTGTTACCAACAAGTTTATAGT
>NC_045742.1:24220704-24220800 GCF_008692095.1 Etheostoma spectabile
CAACAACTGAAAGCTGAATTGCTGTCACACTTCGACGATAAAATGGACAACATTCAGTTAAGTTTAACTTCAATTCATGGCTCTCTAACAACTTTG
>NC_045742.1:24220810-24221972 GCF_008692095.1 Etheostoma spectabile
TAGCGGAGCTTGAACACAGGGTCAGCTCCAACGAGGACAACTTATCTGACATACAAAAACGCTTGAAGGCACTCGAGGGTGAAAACTCACATCTGCGGGATAAACTGGACGATGCTGAAAATCGAAGTCAGGGCTACAATCTTCGCTTCATTCATGTTCCTGAAAAAGCGGAGGGTAAGGCATCACGAATGTTCATCCGGCCAATCCATCACTTCTGGGTGAGGAGAATTTTCCCGGTACCTCCAGCCTTAGAGCGGGTTACCGCTTCCCCATGCTACAGTCCCCCCAGAGCCAGAAAAAGTTTGCCTCCGAGACCTATCCTGGTGGAAACTCCTTAGCCTTCAGGATAAATTTAAAATCCGACAACTTGCCCGTAAAAAAGATTAACTTAAGTACCAGGACAAAACGTGTCATATTTCCCGGCTTAGTTCCAGTCTTCGCCAGAACGCCTCGTGAGTTCGATGATGTAGTAAAGAACGCAGTGGAACTTAACATTCATATTCCTTGTATTATGCCTGCCAACGCTCAAGATCACCTCCAATGGTAATTGGTGCGAGGCAAACCCCCGGGAAGCTGAAAGTTTCTTCATGATTAGCTACAACCTGAGTGACGGACTGCTCCTGTCGTGTCCTAAGGTATTTTAACTTGCACTGGTTGTTTCTTGCATGATAATTGTTTGCTTGTAGTACGTAATGGATTTATTTGCCAATGTGTTGAAAGGTTTTACTAACAAGAACTGATTTCTTATTTCCTTTCAGACCACAATATTGAGACCTCATTTCTCTTATTTATTTTATTTTATTTATTTAGACCATAGGCAAGGCAGGCCAGGCAGCCAGCTTTATTTTATAGCACTCCCATTTCAGTCAACAGTGCCATTCAAGGCTTTACACCAAAATCAGTTTCACATATAAACCACAAGTACAAACAGTTAAAAATCATAAGCATAAAACTAATAAAACCATGAATAACAGTTAAAACAATCTGCTGCATTTAAAATGTATCTATTTGTTGAGAAACAATACTTAGTTTCTTTGATTTGTCTATGTAGCTTTTTCCCTAGTCTTATTATTACTAGGCTATTTATTTTTTGTTCTCATTACTGCTCATAAGGAGGTCTGTACCAGTGAATATTTAGGACATATGTAAAGTCTTCTCCTTT
>NC_045742.1:24221997-24222955 GCF_008692095.1 Etheostoma spectabile
AATCCAGCAGCTTCTGGGTGAGGAGAATTTCCCGGTACCTCCAGCCTTAGAGCGGGTTAACCGCTCCCCTATGCTACAGTCACAGAGCCAGAAGAAGTTTGCTCCGAGACCTATCCTGGTGAGAAACTCCTTAGCCTTCAGGATAAATTTAAAATCCGACAACTTGCCCGTAAAAAAGATTAACTTAAGTACCAGGACAAAACGTGTCATATTTCCCGGCTTAGTTCCAGTCTTCGCCAGAACGCCTCGTGAGTTCGATGATGTAGTAAAGAACGCAGTGGAACTTAACATTCATATTCCTTGTATTATGCCTGCCAACGCTCAAGATCACCTCCAATGGTAATTGGTGCGAGGCAAACCCCCGGGAAGCTGAAAGTTTCTTCATGATTAGCTACAACCTGAGTGACGGACTGCTCCTGTCGTGTCCTAAGGTATTTTAACTTGCACTGGTTGTTTCTTGCATGATAATTGTTTGCTTGTAGTACGTAATGGATTTATTTGCCAATGTGTTGAAAGGTTTTACTAACAAGAACTGATTTCTTATTTCCTTTCAGACCACAATATTGAGACCTCATTTCTCTTATTTATTTTATTTTATTTATTTAGACCATAGGCAAGGCAGGCCAGGCAGCCAGCTTTATTTTATAGCACTCCCATTTCAGTCAACAGTGCCATTCAAGGCTTTACACCAAAATCAGTTTCACATATAAACCACAAGTACAAACAGTTAAAAATCATAAGCATAAAACTAATAAAACCATGAATAACAGTTAAAACAATCTGCTGCATTTAAAATGTATCTATTTGTTGAGAAACAATACTTAGTTTCTTTGATTTGTCTATGTAGCTTTTTCCCTAGTCTTATTATTACTAGGCTATTTATTTTTTGTTCTCATTACTGCTCATAAGGAGGTCTGTACCAGTGAATATTTAGGACATATGTAAAGTCTTCTCCTTT
>NC_045742.1:24222980-24223677 GCF_008692095.1 Etheostoma spectabile
TAAAATCCTACAACTTGCCCGTAAAAAAGATGAACTTAAGTACAATGACAAACGTGTCGATATTTTCCCGGACTTTAGTTCCAGTCTTCTCCAGAAGCATCGGGAGTTCGATGATATTAAAAAGAAACTCAGTGAACTGAACATTAAATATTCCTTGTATTATCCTGCCACGCTCAAGATCACCTCCAATGGTAATTGGTGCGAGGCAAACCCCCGGGAAGCTGAAAGTTTCTTCATGATTAGCTACAACCTGAGTGACGGACTGCTCCTGTCGTGTCCTAAGGTATTTTAACTTGCACTGGTTGTTCTTGATGATATTGTTTGCTTGTAGTAGCGTAATTTGGATTTATTTGCCAATGTTTTGAAGGTTTACATAACATAGAAATGATTTATTATTTCCTTTCAGACCACAATATTGAGACTCTTTATCTTATTTTATTTTATTTTATTTTATTTAGACCATAGGCAAGGCAAGGCAAGGCAAGGCAGCTTTATTTGTATAGCACATTTCAGCAACAGGGCAATTCAAAGTGCTTTACACAAAATCAGTTAAACAGATAAAACACAAGTACAAACAGTTAAAAATCATAAGCATTAAAAACTAATAAAACACATGAATAGACAGTTAAAAACAAAATAAGGCTGCATTTAAAATGTATCTAGTTGTTGATAAACAATACTTAGTTTCTTTGATTTT
>NC_045742.1:24223687-24223815 GCF_008692095.1 Etheostoma spectabile
TAGCTTTTTCCCTAGTCTTATTATTACTAGGCTATTTTATTTTTTGTTCTCATTACTGTCTCATAAGGAGGTCTGTACACAGTGAAATATTTAGGACATATGTAAAGTATTCTCAGTTATTTCTCTGC
>NC_045742.1:24223825-24223913 GCF_008692095.1 Etheostoma spectabile
TGCATTTTTGTTTGATTGTTTTTGTTCCAATAATTTTTAGGTTATGCCTTGGTTTGACCAGTGTGTGTGTTTTTGTGTGTGCATGGTG
>NC_045742.1:24223958-24224048 GCF_008692095.1 Etheostoma spectabile
TGTTATATGCTCTCCCCTCCCCTACACCCTTTTCTTCCTGACCACCTTATTTATTTATTTATTTATAAAGTATCAGTATAGGTAAAGGTT
>NC_045742.1:24224058-24224278 GCF_008692095.1 Etheostoma spectabile
TCATTTGAATATTAGGAGTTTGATACACAAAATTGACTTGCTAAGAGCTTGGCTTTGTTACAATAAGCCTAGTGTTATCACACTTTCTGAAACATGGCTGAATAGCAACACATCGGATGCAGACGTCAAACTTGATGGTAATACTTTGTATAGAACAGACAAGGGTACTCGGGGGGGTGGGGGAGTAGCCACCTATATTTCTTCTCATTTATCTTCTGAA
>NC_045742.1:24224350-24224468 GCF_008692095.1 Etheostoma spectabile
CAGATAACTATAGGTAATATCTATAGACCTCCAAATTCCCCTGTTGAATCAACAAATTTTATTCTTGCTACTATTAATTTCTTAAACTATACAAATGAGTTGATTCTTCTTGGTGATT
>NC_045742.1:24224478-24224630 GCF_008692095.1 Etheostoma spectabile
TTGGCTTGATCGTTGTTCTTCTCATGAAAAGAACATATTTCATGGCCTTAACCTTACCCAACTAATTACTGTTCCTACTAGGGTGACCAATAAGTCCAGGTCTCTTTTGGATTGGATCTTGGTTACCCACCCAAATAGAATTTCTCATTCTG
>NC_045742.1:24224640-24224741 GCF_008692095.1 Etheostoma spectabile
TGATTGTTTTAGTGATCACTCAATCGTTTTTTGTGTTTGGGAAATAAGATTACCACGTCTACTGCCTAAAGTAATTCGGATAAGACAGTGTAAAAAACTAC
>NC_045742.1:24224751-24224851 GCF_008692095.1 Etheostoma spectabile
TTTCATCCAAGATTTATTAAGCATTAACTGGGCTAGATTTTAGATCCCTTATGTTGAAGATGCATGGAACTATTTTCTTTCAGAGGTTTTTAAAGTCATA
>NC_045742.1:24224876-24236007 GCF_008692095.1 Etheostoma spectabile
ATCTCGTTTTTAAAAATAAATTATACCTCACCGATTCATCCAGTACAGACACCCTTAACCTTACCTGAATGTCCAAGGTCGTTTTATCTATGCCTTTAAAACCTCCTGAAAGAAAATAGGTTCCATGGCGTCTTCAACATAAGGGATCATTTGAATCGAATCCCCTTTAATCTTAATATCTTGGATGAAAGCCTCGTATGTAGTTTTTTACACTGTCTTATCCGAATTACTTACGGCAGTCAGAACGGTGGTAATCTTATTTCCAACACAAAAAAGGGGGGGGGGAAGAGTTGAGTGATCACTAAACAATGAGAACTTCTATTTGGTGTGGGTAACAAGATCCGTCCAAAAGAAGTACCGGGCCTATTGTCACCCGTATTCGGAACATAATTAGTTTTGGGAAGGTTAGCCATTACATAATTCTTTTCATGAGACGAACAACATCAAGCCATTACGATTAAAATCACCAAGAGAATCAACTCATTGTATATCTCAGGAATTATAGTCCAAGAATCCAGATTGTTGATTCAACAGGGAATTGGAGGCCTAGAGATATGACCTATAGTTATCTCTTATTTTCATGAAAACAATATTAACAATAAGCCTTCAAATGTACAGCTCTCCTCTTTGGCATAATAAGTTCAGAGATAAATGAGAAATATATTGGCTACTCCCCCCACCCCCCCGAGTACACATTCTGTTTCTATACAAAGGATTAACCATCAAGTTTGACGTCTGCTCCGTATATTACTATCAGCATGTTTCAGAAAGTGTGATACTCTAGGCTTATTGTACCAAAGCCAGGCTCTGCAGAGTCAATTTTATGTAACAAACTCTAATTCAAATGAATACCAAATAACCTTTACCTATACTGATACTTATAATAAATAATAAGTGGTCATGAAGAAAGGGTGTAGGGGGAGGGGGTAAGCATATACCACAAGTCCGTTACCCACATGTTAAACCAAACAGAAACACACCTCACACCACACCATGCACTCCACAAAAACCACACACTGGTCAAACCAAGGCATAACCTAAAAATTACTAAAACCAAACAATCAAACAAAAATGCCGGCTCAGGCCGCGAGAAATAACGAGAAGACTTTATATATTCCAAATATTTCACCATTACACCTCCTTATGATACAATAAATTAGAACAGAAAGTAAAATGCCTATTCAATAATAGGGGGAGGAAGACTATGAAAAAGCTACACTCAAAAACTAATATTGGTTATCACAACTAGATAGGCGACATTTAATGAGCCATATTATCTAAATAGAATAAAATAAACTAGTAAATGATAAAGAGTCTCAATATTGTGGTCTGAAAGGAATAAATATCGTTTCTATGTTATATAAACTTCAAAACATTGTCAAATAAATTCCAATTACGCTACTTCACAGCCAACATATCTCAAGAACAACCAGTCATAAACTATACCTTAGACACGACAGGAGCTCGTCCCAGTTAGGCTAGTCCTGAAGAAACTTTTTCAGCCTCTCCCCGGGGTTTTGGCACCAACCGATATACCATTGGAGGTGATCTTGAGCGTGGCAGGAAAATACAGGAAATTTAATGTCAGTTCACGGGTTTGCTTTTTAATATCATCGAAACTCCCACGCTTTGGAGAGAATGGAACAAAGTCCGGGCAAATATGGACAAACCCACTTTGCTTGTAACTTAAGTCATCTTTTTTTCGAGCAAGTTGTAGGATTTTAAATTTATCCATAACCATAGAGTTTCCGCAGTATAGTGCTTTGGAGAAACTTCTTCTGCTCTGTTACTGGTAGCATAGGGGAACGTGAAGCCGCTCTAAGGCTGGCGGTAACCGGGACATTTCTCCTCCCCCATAAGCTGCTGGATTAGGCCCGCCGATGACGTCCGTGATGTCTTTACCCTCAGCTTTTTTCAGGACATGAATGAAGCGAAGATTGTATGCCTGCTTCGATTTTTCAATCATCGTCCATTTATCCGCAGATGTGCTTTTCATTCACCTCGAGTGTCTTCAAGCGTTTTGTAGGTCGGATAAGTTTGGCCCGCGTTGGAGCCTGACCCTGGTTCAGCTCCGCTCGATTGTTCACCCAAAGTTGTTAGAGAGCTGCCTTGAAGTTAAACTTAACTGAATATTTGTCCATTAAGCGTCGAAGTGTGGACAGCAATCCGGCTTTCAGTTGTTGCATAGTGTCCACTATAACTTGTTTTGTAACATAAGTGCTCCAGAGTGGTTTATCAAAAAAACTCTAAATCAAGAGGTGTGGATAACGGATTTATATATGCGTCGGGTTGCCTTTGTATCGAGACCATAATAATTTACGAGTTGATTTGCAGGGAAATGTTGCATTCTTGCAGGCCTGCTTACTCAAACGCTCAACGGGCTGCCGCCATCTTTGAATTTAAAATTTGATGAGGAGTTGAGGTCCTACCAAAGAGAATTACTACTATGCTTTTAACTTAAGGCATCTGGCCCACTGGTCACTTCCTCTTTGAGAAGCCCCCACCCTGGGTATTGTATGAGTCATCTGTTCCAGCCCCCCTTATCGCATTACCTTTTGTTTAGATATCTGGATCCAGTCTCTTCAGCGGCGCAAGCCCCTAGTTACCTTAGATACGTCAATTAATGGACTGTTCTTAAAATCGCTTTTGCTCTCAATGACTACTCAAAGACGCCAGGGCCACTTCCCCTTCACCCACCTTCCACATATGATGTGAAATAAATCCATTTATTTGCCTTAACATGAAATGGGTTTCTTTTAAAGTTTTCTCCTCATTTCAGCCATAATTCTGTAAAAAGGCCGATCATCTCCACTGTTTGATCTACCTGTGCTAACCTGATGCTAGGTTTTGCAATAACCTAACTCACAACGTCAGTTCAGAATGATAGAACTCCGCTCGAACACATCTTGCAGTGCATTTTGGCTCAGTAGTCAATTTTCACAGATTTTTGTGCATGTGTTTTGCGATGCCAATCTTTTATCCAAGCTTTAGATTTTGTGAAACTCCATATGACCAGACATGTGTCATGGTTGCTGAGGATGATTGAAATGTTTTTTTCAAGTCAACCAAACCGCTTTATTTGCCAAAGCTGAACTATCTCTCACATTTCACAAACAAGCCACAGAAGCCAATTTACATCTGGCTATGAATAAACAAGCTAGGGCCTTTCCACTCTTTCGCCATTTGTTCAATCAATTGCATCATTTCTTTGACCTGATTAATGGTCCTGCTCTCTGTCAACATGGCTATTAGTTCTTGTGCTTGCTTTGTTGTTGGCATTTGCTGGGATTTTTCAATCCTCCTCCTGCTGTTTCCTATGGAGCCAGAGTGTCAAAAACGCCTAAAACGGGAATGAAAATAATTAAAAGGGACGTGAAAGAAAAATGGACAAAAAATGGCAAAAAAGTAACAGTTTGATGAAAACTGCCATAAAGCACTTTTTTCAATAAACATCACAAAAATATAGGCAATAGTGCAAAGATTACATCTTCCCGACCCAACATTGTAACGGAAACAGTAGGAAGATAAGAAAAACTGTAGTGTAACTTGCTAGATTGTGACAGATTATAGGTGACAAACAAAAAGCCGAGCTGCAAATTGTGGGACAAACAGCATCCTCTTTACTAATGAGACCCGCTTCTCGTGATCAGTACTAAGGGATGCAAACAACTCTATGTCAGTGTGTGCCTGGTCGATCCCTGAGGCTACCTTACCAACCCGTTGTACAGTTGGGTGTACCCTCAGGGCCGTAGTGTCCCTACCCCACCACCCTACAACCAATAGCAACCAAGCAGGATGTGGCATGGAATGAGGACGTAAGTAATATACTGGTGTGTGTGTGTTTGTGTTTGTGTGTGTGTGTGTGTGTGTGTGTGTTTTGTGTGTGTGTGTGTTTGTATTGAAAAAAACCGTCTTGTTGATAAGGCAGTTGTAAATGTTTCAATTGTGCAGTGCAGACTTTAAAAGGAAGCAAAGACACCATTGCCCAATGACATCTACATACTCAAACAATTTTATTACCGGATGATAAGTTTGTTGTGATTGCCCCCCCCCCCTCATGTCGACAGCATCAGTTCAGACTGGAATGTGTTCCAGGAGGCATTGTGACCTTTGGTGCTGTGACATTTTGGAAGACAGACTCTCCTACAACAAAGTCACCAATCCCCACCTGTCCTGCTGCTCGTCCCCAAAGAAGATTTTATTCACACCTCTGTTTACATGTTTTGTGAATTGCTAAATCACCTTGCTCATCCACATTGATCTCTTTGTTCAGAAAAAAAGCTTGCTAAAATAAGCCACCTTACACAAAAAAGAATAAATATTGCCTATCAATTCCTATCATGCATCAATGTGACAGAACTGCAATAAACTAACGTTGTTTGCTTACCAATAGTAGATGGAAGTTGTAAAGATTTAGTCAAGCTTAGCCAATTTATTTCATAAAACCCACCCTGTCCTTTTGCCTCAAGTCAGTGTTGTATTTTTTTTTTTTTTAATTAGACTAAGATACCATCTTTCCATCTGCTTATTGGTCTAAACAGATAGACTAATACATGTATACTAACAAAGTTAATTAGCTTTGGGTGTGTATGCTCTTGTAGGGTTGTAAGGTATTTGTGGAAGTTTCTGTTCACGAGGGAGGACTTTCGTGATGAAGAAGAGACTGTTTAACAAATAAATACAGGCTGAACTGGATTAAAGTTTACCTCGAGAAACATATTCGTGACGAGTTAATTATTCTTCTCGAGAGCCAATCAAACAAAATTACCGAATGGCACGTTCACAATGACACAGAGTAACAAGGTGACACCACATTTCTGTTGCCTGCGTACCACTGGACACCTCCTTATCCTCTTCGCCCCACAAACACTATCATGTTTGGAAAAATCATTTGAACCAAACAAAACACTTCATCTCATTCGTCAGACTTAATGGAGCCGTTGCTGTTTCCTGTCCATCTGTTAGTGCGTCAAAGTACCATGTTGTCCATTCTACTTAGCAGTTCAGAGATTATCTTTCATAGATGAGTTCCTTTCTGCCTAGATTTTGGGCAACCTGCCCTTTGCCTGCATCTGTTTGCCATTGTTTATTCCGTGATAAACGAGTCACACCAGTTGCTGTCCCTGGAGAGGGGCCCCAACATTATTTATCTTTAGAGGCCAGTCACTTGTTTATGAGACAACAGTGAATTATAGGACACATTGATAGGCCATATGTGGAGGTTAACTTGTAAAAAGATTTACTTTTACGAATTAGTAAGAACTTCCTAAACCAGATAAACCTCATTGCCTATGTTTGAAATCATGGTCTATCGAATTTTCCCATACAGGTACTATTGAGCTCTTTAAGATAAGATGGTTGCCTGGACCATGCCGGCTTTGTCGGTTAGAAATAGAGGATTTTAAATTCTATTCTGGAATTTTACAGCTGTAAGCCAATGTCGAGAAGCTAAAACAGGAGAGATTTGTGATTCTCTTTTCCGGTTCCTGTCAGAAACGTGCTGCGGCACTTCTGATCAGCTCAAGTCTTGCTGGACATTTTTTTGAGCATCCTGATATAAGAATTGCCCAGTAATCTAGTCTAGAATAACAATGCATGGACTAGTTTTTCTGCATCATTTTTAGACAGGATTATTCCTGATTTTGGCAATATACGTAGGTTAAAAAAGGCGATCCTTGAAATTTGCTTGTGTCCTGATCACAGATAACTCCAGATTCCTCACAGTGTTGCTTAGCCAGGTGATGCCATCCAGAGTAACTATCTCTTCGGATTAAGGTGTCAGGAGGTGCTTGGTCCCATAGCAATACTTCATTTTTTAATGAAGTTAACATTATAACAGTTCAGTCACCCAGGTTTTAAAAAAAATAACAAAAAAACTCCAATGAAGGCACATTTGAAGTTTAGCTAACTGAATTATTTCATGCCCCCCCCCCCCCGCTTGATTGATAGATAAATTGATATCATCGCATAACAATGAAAGTTTATGGAGTGCTTCCTGATAATATTGCCTAAAGGAGCATGTAAAGTTAACAGGATTCGACTGAGCACAGATCCTTGTGGGCTCCATGACTAACTTTGGCGTGCACATAGGATTCCTCTTACATGTAACACCTGATATCAATCTGATAAATAATACTTACCAGCTTTAGAGCAGTCCCTTTACTCCAATTAAATGTTTCCATCTCTTTAATAGATAGATGGTCAATGGTATCAAATGCAGCAACTAAGTCTAATAACCCAAGTACAGAGAGAAGTCTTGTTGTCGATGCAATGAGACTGCTGAAATCCATGATTCCTTTCATTGGAAGTTTTGGACAAAGTAGGCCCGCAGTATGCCTTATCCTATCATGTGAGATGTTAAACGTACATTGCTTTTTGCAGTCTGTTTACGTCACGTGGACACCAATGGGGAATCTTTGAGTCATTTAATGACAAGGATGGTCCTCACTTGCAGTGAAGCTGCTGACTCTGACTTTTTTCTTGGGTGGCTCAGGGAATACAAGCGGTCGTGTCAGCCGAGATAGAATTTAACTAGGGTCATTTTCCTCTCCACTGGAGAGTGTGTGTGCGCATGACGTCAAATTCGTGAGAAGGACGGCCCTATCTAAAGTGTAAAGGCTTCCCCTGTCTCAAGGATTTCAGAAGATCTGACGTAGCGTTGTCTACAGATCTGACTGATTCCCCCTCGGATCGTCCACAAGATCCGGCTGACCCACCTCAGCATCCACTCCGAAATCTGAGTGACGCGAGAGATGCACCGTTCCACAGCACTGTTTCCCAACTTCCCTGGGTGACTACAGTAATTTTCAGAGCTGGCTTATGACTGCCCATCGTTTCAGCCAATAAGCCAAAGCTGTCACAGCTGGTTTCCTTGACACTATCTGGACAGCATTACAAGTGCTTTGAAGTACCATAAAGCAGAATGATGATGAATTGACTGAAGCATATGGATGAATTTGCTTTATTGTGAAATAACCCTGTGTCTAGCTCCACCCACACAACCCACACATGCACATGCACATGTCACACAGACCCCCGGTCCTCAACGCACGCTACGACGGTGGTGTTAGGTTCAATATACCTGAATGCTATTGCTATTAGTTTTTTTTTTTTAAACTCACAAACGATGACTGTACAAACATACTTAAGGTAATTTATACGTGTCGATTTAGAGTCTTCCCCAAAAGGGGATGCTTGCTATCACCAGCTGTAAACGCTAATGTAGGCTAAACAGCAAACTGACAAAACGGTTTAGAGTTTTGAAAATTACCACTTTTTTTTTCATCAGCCTTTTTCCAGGAACATTGATTGCCATTTTGACAGTTCCTTTTTTCCGGCTCTTAGGAGGTTTTTATATCATGTTGATTCCCTCATGCCACTTCGCAGTAGCACAATGTTCATGCTGACACAAAGCAAACTGCCAGTACGTATGGAACGCAGGCAACTGCAAATCTACCGTTACCTGTTTCATGCTACCTTTCTATACAACAAAATGTAAAGTATCTAAGAATTTATTAATCAGTTCCATTCAACTGTCTTTAATATTATCAATTCATATAATAGTTTCCCGCACGAACAGTTTACAGATAGAGTAGGTCCCTAGACCCACTCTATAATATTACAAGTAACCCAACTTTCCAGTAATGCCCCCAGAGCAAGCTTTTAGTGCACAGTGGCAATGAAAAAAACGTCCTTTTAGGAAGCAACCCTCGGACAGGCCCAGGCTCATTGGTAGGTGGTGTCTGAAGGGCTTGTGTGGGTGTAATGAATAGTGGCATAATCACATAAAAATGATGATGGAACAGTTACTAGAAATAGTAGTTTGTATTATTTCCTTGGCATAGGCAGGTCCTGCAGGGCGTTACAGGGCACAGCAATGTGGCAGGGCCCTCGAGCATAGCAGATTAGAAGGCATTACAATGTTACCACGTGTGACAGCTGCAACTATGATTTTAGGTGCCTCCCTGATCCAATGAAACATGCTAGGGGGAAAAAAACTAAAGTACTCTGGGAAACACTCCCGAGTGGTTAGTTTATAAGCAAGCATCTCTGGGACATTGCAGCACACAATAAAAAGATAGAGTGCTCAGTGTGGTCAAAGAAGTCCCCCTGCAGTCTATCAGCCAATCCAGGCAGATATTGCTTTAGGCCTTATATTGGGGTTGAAGCATAGCCGAAGCCTGGCCCCAAGTCAATATCTGTAGGAAATCGTCTATTGCTTGCTCTTTGGTACTTGGTTTGTGAGATGCAGGCACAGAGTAATTAAGTTTTTGTTTTTTGTTGCTCACTTTTACTTACAACAGCTAACCGCAACATAGATTCGATTCAGTACTTTATCTAATTACGACTGCTCTGCCGGTTTTTCACCGAACTAAACATGCTGCACTGGACAAAAAATGCTTGCCACCTATCTACACTAGTGCAGACCGGCTAAGCCCTCTTTCAACAACGGTGGCGTTTCGTTTAAGTAATGTCAAACCGCTCAAGTCACTTAGTGGCTACTTCCCAAAGCCTTAAATATTATATAGATATATCTATATATATATATAATGATTATATCTATGTATATATAAATAATGCTTCTCTATTCGCTTCTTCTATACTACTGCCGACATCAGAGAGTTGCGTACTGAGGCATTTAATTCAGTATCTACCACAGTGACATCCTGTGAAAGCTGCCAGGACATTGCTCTTTTATTTCCATGTTTCCAACCTGATTAATGTGACATATCATACCTGATTGGTACCAGGAATCCCTTATGAGGTCAGAAGAAGTAGGTTTACTCTCCCCTTTATCTGCTTTGCTCGCTCATAGAATTCGGGCCCACCCCTGAGAGAGAGACATCCATGGTCTTTCACCCCGAGCAAAGTAGAGTTGGTCAAGGCCCACCCCCAGGCCTCCCTTTAACCCCCCCCCCCCCCCCTTAATAGCTACAGACTCAGAACTGGCACGTCGTAGGAAGTGGTCCACAGATCCCAGGTGTTTGCAGAACACATAAATATCCACGCGTCTGGAAAATTAAACTATTTAATTAAATTAAACGTTTGACTGTGCATATTCTGTAGCAACCTTGCATTGCAGTTAATGCCCCAGCGAAGTGGGTGTTCAGAGATTTATTTCACGGTCACAGTGGCACGGACCCAGCGCGATTCCAGCGCCCATGGCCAATAAATCCAAGTTTCTTGAGATGACATTATAGTTGGGAACTCAACTTCTGTCTTTTTTAGGCCTCCGGCCATCTTTCTCATGGAGTTGTGACTTTTAGCTTTTCAGTTGCCTGGCGGCCTCATATCTAGCCTTTGTTTGAAAAGGGCGCCCAGGCCGCCTGTCTCATTGTCCTCGAGGTCACATGCTCTGAGGTGTTTGATAGTGTTTTAACAATACTGCTCCGGTCCGAACAATATTCTGCAGACAACACAGAATTTACATAACTTTCTTAAATTTAATGAACAAAAACTGAGGTGTTTGTTTTTTAGAGCAAAAGAGAATGATAAAAAATGAGCTCTCAGCTTCAATTGAAGCGATTCCGAAACTCTGCTGCTCGATCCTTGCTGGCGACGCATAAAGTGGATCACATCACGCCAGTTTCTGAAGTTTTTACCGGCGTCCGAGAAGTGATGTCAAATACTTCGTGTATGAAGCACTAAACTGGCGGGGCCAAAATATATTCTGATCTCTGCTGCCTTATGACCCCAAACCTCTCAGGTTGTCTGGGACAGTCTGCTTTCTGTCCCAGTCATACTAAACAGGGGGAACCATCGTTCCGTTTTTAGCGCACACCTTTATCCGGAATAACTCCAAAAACGGCAAGTGCCGTCGCAACGCAGTCTTTTAAATCAGGCTGAAGTTTTTTTTTTCTTTCGTCAAGGAGTGAGGCAGAACAACCAGAATGGATAGCTGCTAAATTAGCAGTAAATTAATCATCTAGTCAATACTCTTGCACATTACTTGTGGTCAAGCCCAGTGCTGTTTAACATTACTTTGGTCAAAACAATTATACATAAATACCCTTATACATGTTTTACATACTAGGGGTGATCGAGTATCCGGCTGAAACGAGTATCCGGTACGGATAAAGCAATTTTGCCGGTATTGTACGAGTAAATTATGAGTCAATATCCGATGCTCTGTATGAATAAACTCCTCAACTGGCCGCGCATCGTCTGTGATAATCCCAGCACAGAAAATTGAATTTGCGATGACGTCACTCAAGGGAGTTAAGTCTCAGCCTTGCAACTAGAACTACGGGGGACTGACTGGGATGAGAATGAGGAGGAAAAGTCAGCATCCGAATATTACGAACCTGACAACGGAGAGGGAAAATGATGAATTTCAAGATTGGTGGGGAAGTCTCCTTCATTTCTCTTCTTTATTTAGCAACCCAGCCTTGCATACAAGACTTTACTTTTACTGTCAGGTGAATAGCAGCGGAGTGAACGTCAACGGTTTCTCTCGATCTAGTGACCGGGAGCCTGGTGTTTATTCAGATAACTACTGGTAGGCCTACCCTGATCTATATCTAGGAATAGAATATGGGAGACAGACTCCCCGTGTTTCCGGGGACAGTCCCGATTTTGGCTACCTGTCACGCTGGTCTTTCGTCCCCGTAAATGTCCCGTTTTGCACTGTGACTGAACAGCCCCGAAAAATTGGGAATTAAAGAAAAAAAACTGACAAACGTAGCCGATAATCGCACACCCACACACGCAGGCTCCAGGCAGCCATAGCCAGCTGGCTCGAATGTTTGTTAGAAAGCCTGTTTTTCCATGCTAATCACTGATATTTACAGGAGTATGGTGTGTTTGCAAACGCAATTTCGCGGACTTTTATGGTTAAAAAGATCTTAATCTTTAACAAAAGGTGGACAAAAAAGGGGAAGCTGTGGCCTGCGCTCATAAAGCTTGGGTCAGATACCGAAAGACAAAGGATGATGCTGATTGGTCTAAATACAATAAATTAAGAAATGTTTGTACTACTAAAACACGGAATGCAAAATCAAATTACTATGAGCACTCTTTATCGGATGATTTAAAAACCCCAAAGCAGTTTTCGAAGAAACTCAACTCTTTAATTAACAATACCAATAAAAATCTTCCTACCAAACTTAGAATAAATAACGACATTATCACT
>NC_045742.1:24236017-24236209 GCF_008692095.1 Etheostoma spectabile
CTATGGCCAATGCCTTTAATCAACATTTTTCCTCTATCGGTTGTTCTCAATCATCTGAGCTTTTTCATTCTAGCATAACAAATATTGTGAACGATAGCGCATTTTCATTTTTAACAATTAACCCTTTTGATGTTCAACAGGCAATCTTAGAATTAAAATCCTCTACTGGTGCTGGTCCTGATGGTCTGGATA
>NC_045742.1:24236239-24236351 GCF_008692095.1 Etheostoma spectabile
TTGCATTTCCGCTTTGTGATTTATTTAATTTATCACTTTCCACCTGTGTAATCCCATTGATGTGGAAATTTTCAAAAGTAATACCACTACATAAAGGTGGGGATTCACTTGA
>NC_045742.1:24236361-24236431 GCF_008692095.1 Etheostoma spectabile
TATAGGCCAATCTCCATAATCAGTAATGTATCAAAGATATTTGAAAAACTTATTTTTAAGCAATTGTCTA
>NC_045742.1:24236441-24236545 GCF_008692095.1 Etheostoma spectabile
TGATTTTTCTATTTTGACTCCAAATCAATGCGGATTTAGAGCTAATCAGACTTAGACTTAGACTTAGACTTCTCTTTATTGATCCTTTTGGGATGACTCCCGCA
>NC_045742.1:24236570-24253052 GCF_008692095.1 Etheostoma spectabile
CTGGGCTGGACCACAAACTGGACTGGACAACCCAAACAGCAGCCACCTACCGGAAGACACAGAGCCGCTGACTTTTCCTGAGAGTCTGCGCCCTTTAACATCTGCAGCAAACTGCTGTGGATTTCTTACCAGTCTGTGGTCACCATTTCCGCTTCTACACTGTGGTGTGCTGGGGGGGCAGCATATCAAGACGGACCCCCCGGCTGACAAACTGGATCAGGCTGGCGGCTCTGTGGTTCGGCATGAAGCTTGACTCACTGTGCGGTTGCAGAGTAGAGGACATGACAAACTGCTGGCTATTACTGAATTCCAGCCACCCCCTGCACACTTCATCACAGCCAGATGATCCGGTTTCAGTGGTCAGGCGCTCCTTCCCAAGTGCCGGACCCACAGACTCACGGACATCCTCTGTCCCTCATGCCATCGACTCTACAACGCCTCACTAGGGGGTATGAGGAAATAGGTCAAGAGGACATACATACATATCGAGTACATACACACATACACACATACATAATACCTATATACATACATCCATACCCACATACATATCATTATACTACATACATACATCTCTAACATACTATTACATACATATATACATACATGCATACACAGTAAAACATACATACATACCATACCTCAACACCTAGTCACTTTATCACTTCAATACGGGACTCACACTGACAACACCTTTTAATAATACTTTATGGTCGTTTGTTGTTTTATTTGAAATGTTATAATTGTTGTTATTATCATTCTGTTATTTTGTTTCTTTATACTCCTTTTTCTTTCTTTTTTTTAATCGATTTTTTAATTTGTTCTTCTTGGCTAAAACTTGGTTGCTGGAATTTCAATTTCCCTTGCGGGAGTCCTCCCAAAGGATAACTAAAGAGACAGTCTAAGTCAATTTCAATTCTATCTTTCTGTCTGTCTATCTGTCTGTATGTCTCGCGGAGTTTCTAGTGGATCATTAACTTTTGTTCGGAGAGGGTAAGCACAGAGATTTCTCTAGCAGATTTTACTTACTACACATGTGCGTGGGTGTCTGTTTGTGTGTGTGTGTGTGTGTGT
This sequence comes from Etheostoma spectabile, assembly GCF_008692095.1. Taxonomy (NCBI): domain Eukaryota; kingdom Metazoa; phylum Chordata; class Actinopteri; order Perciformes; family Percidae; genus Etheostoma; species Etheostoma spectabile. Next base: position 24,237,645 of record NC_045742.1, read on the forward strand.
GTTTGTGTGGTGTGGTGGTGTGTGTTGTGTTCCCACCAGTTTGGTAGCAGCATCTCAGGATCACTGCAGTAGCCGTTGAAGATCGTAGACTGAAATAGAGAGAGGAGAGAGACAAGTTTGTTTTACTCTGTTTCTGGCTCCGTTTTGTGTTTTCTGTTATTCCATTCTCTCTGTTTATCACACCCACATTTTTAATCTACCATGGGGAAAAGATATTTTCCTTCTGCAGCTGTGCAGTGTGTTTGAGTTTGGGTTTACTTTTTGTTATACTCACTTTCCTCTACGACAGAAACAAGTTTGGCTCCCACCTACATTAATTCTCATTAATAAAAGTACCCACCATGATAACCTAGTTTACCTTTTAGTTGATACACTTAGGTAAAAGGAAAAAGAAACAGGTGAACTCTCTAAGTGGACACATTACCTTTGCATTAACCTTGACCTTCCCCTATGATGGTCAGTGTAACCATGAGGCTGCGTTGCTTTGCCCCATTTATAAATTGGGTCACAATCACAAGTATTCATATCTTCCTGCCAGAGTTTCCTTTTTCTAATATGTGATCTCCGTAAAAAATAAATCCCCTTACCTGGCAGGGAATGTTTTAGTTCATAGTGCGATACATTGACTGCCTGAGGCAAACCACTTTATATGTCTCAATACACTAATCTTCTCACATAAGTAAACACAATTAGTTTTATTTTCACAACGGATAATAACCATCAGTCATTCTTCCAAATGATCAAAGCACCCTTTTTTGTTTCCCTGGTCTTCAAGACAACAGTACGACAGCATTCCTGTTGTAATCTGTTTGTGAAAATTCTGAAACGTATGTGGTGTTTCCAGTGTTGTTAAGCGAGCTCTGCAGTACGGTATTGACGGCCTCAGCTTTGTGATGCTCTTAACTTTTGGATGCCTTATATTGGACTAAAAAAAAGGTATCTAATCCATCCAATGATCATGATTCTTCCTGACTAAAGGCATGAAGAAACGATGATTGAACAGATGTTGCAATTGGGATACATGGAAAACCTTCACTGATACATTTGTTGTTATAAAAAGTGTACTTAGGCGCCTGTTAGAATTTCAAACTTCTTATTGACCTCAGAGCAGCCTGAGCTGAGTTGTGTTTTTGGATTTTAGTATTGTGTCTTCCTCCGTTTGCTTTTCATGAATGGTTCCCCCCCCATCTGAGAACGTGTATGTGTGTGAGTGGTAAACTGATAGGCCACTGTAAAAAGTGGAACGACGGTCTCTTACAAGTCTCAAAGTTGCTGTCGAGTCAAGAAGGGGGAAATTCAGTTTTTTCTTTCCTTGACTTTAATCCACAACACCTGCAGTCTTCAGAACATACCTCAGACATAGTTAAAGGGTAACCGATTGCAAATAAAAAAATCGATCTGGAATTCCTGTAAGAACTTGGCCTTTAGTGATCCAGATTCCTACCAATAGGCAGTTTTTTTATATGGAACCAAAGAACCCCCGAGAATGGCACCGCTCCAACAACCAAACCAGCTAAATCGTTAATTCTTTTTACCACCCACACCCCAAAACTCAAAAAATGCATCAATAAACAATTTGTAAAAATACGACCGCATATCTGGAATACAATTTTCACCTGTCTTCAAGTTTCCTAGAGAAAAAGCTATTACTTTGCGGTAAATTTCAGTGCATAGTTTTAAATTACATAGCTTTTACATTAGCATTCATTGCACAGTTATCCCTGCGAGTAACTTCTAATTGGTAGTCACATGAGAACCAGACTGTCTACTACTTGTGGTGTGTGTTGTGTGTGGTGTGTGATGTGGTGTGTTTTTGTGTGTGTGTGTGTGTTTGTGTGTGTTTGTGTGTGTGTGTTTGTGTGTGGTGTGGTGTGTGGTGTGTGTTGTTTTGTGTGTGTGGGTGTGTGTGTGGTGGTTGTGAGAGAGAGATGAACTGACCTCTCTGTCCTGGAAGCGTTCAGGACAGAGATCACACACACCACAGCTCACACGCACAGTGACGATGTCCAACTGTCCTGGTTTCGGGCCATTGAGCTCACAGCATTTGAATCATAACAACCCCTCTCCTCCATCAATCAGCTATAGAGTTCTGCTCTATTAATGAAAGATGTCTCACACAACACAACCGCATACAACATCCACCACACTTTCCTCATCCTCTTTGTTTTGACCTTGGGTTGGCTCATTGGTGTGTGTGTGTGTGTGTGTGTGTGTGTGTGTTGCAGAAGTAAGAGAAGGAGTGGCAATGGTCATTGCTTTGCAATACTGCAGGAGAGGATGTAATCTGCTTATGATATGGGCTACATAATCGCATCATGTTCTTAAACACAAAGCACACTAAACACCCCCACACAAGCACACTAAACACACACACACACACACACAAACCACACACCTTGTTTGACACTCAGAACAGAGAACATTTGTACACGATAATTCCACCTCGCATGAAACATGCCACAATGGCACATGATGTGCATGTGTGGCTTAAAGATTCTGTATTGTTTGTATTATTAACACTGAACACAACATTTACCAGCACATGTTTTTGGTGCACGGAGACTCGCACATGAAAAACCCTGAAGACAATGCATTGCGCCGTAACGGGATCTGTAAAGGTGTGTGAGTATTGGGGTAGTTCAAAAATTGCTGGGGGTGGATGAAAAAGAAATAAGGGGCTAAAAAGCAAGGAGGAGGATATATGAACTAGAGAGAAAGCGAAAAGGTGCTTACGGAGGCTTTCAGGCACTAATTGTAGGAAACAGTATCGTCTTGGCCTCTGTGTCAGTGTTTGGGCTAACAACTGCATCATAAAAAAAAAGAAAAACTGATAAGCAACTCTAGTGGGTCTGTGGAACTAGCACACACATATGCTCATGTTGTGCATTCTGAAGGTGACGCGGGTAAAAAGAAAAGAATCAGAAATAGGGGACCGAAAGACAGGAGCCGGGTGGATCGCTGACAAGAAACACAAGGTGGTACAAAGAGAGTGCAAAAAAAACAAGACTGAGATGGAGCGGTCGCATACTATCTGAAAGATACACACAGGACTAATGTCAGTGAAAAGGTGGTATCCGGTGTCGGAAGCCGACGTAGTCCTCTGACCGTAGGACTAAGCAACACTGATGCTCGTATCTGGTGGGGCGGGGACGGGGGAAAGAACAAAATAAAGAGCGGGAAGCCAAAATATGCACATGCCATCTGCAACTGGGGGGCAGAATGGGAGGCAGTTTCAGTGAGTAGTGATGAGCTGTTTAAAATCGTAACCACACAAATGTGCTCTTTGTCGCTTGAGCCTGACACCATCAATCAGACCGACTCAGCTCTTGGCACAATAGTGGCCCCCTTCCAGATTAAAAACAGAGACACTACCACAGACTCAATGGCACACGCAACAGAATACCCAAACCCCCACACACACACCCACACGAAGCACAGCAGCACACAACACAACACACAACACACAGAGAAAGGGGGAAACACACACACCCACACCACACACACACACCCACCACACACACACACACACACAACACACTGTGACTCTGTGTCCAGCTGTGTCTCTGCCATGCTGTAGGTCACACGTCCAGCACGGAGGTAAAGAGAGTTGAAGAACACTGACTGCAAATCAGTGCCAATTAAAAATATCAGCTGTGTGTGGTGTGTGTTTTTTGTGGTGTTTGTTGTGTGTTTGTGGTGTGTGTGGTGTTTGTGTGTGTGTTCGTGTGTGTTTTGGGTGTGTTTGTGTGTGTGTGTGTGTGTGTGTGTGAGTGTCCTTGTTTGCATGCCAAGGATAGGGTTTGCACAGAGCATGCTTCCTATGCTCCCAGCATGCCCTCTACGCTCTTACCCACCCACACACACACCACCACACACACACACACACACACACCACACACACACCCACACACACACACACACACACACACACACACAGCCTTTGATTTGTCTCACCCCATTGTCTTTTTTTGTGGGAAGTTTTATGTACGTGCGTTGTGCTCCACCCGCAGTAAGTTTATAGCCTGACAAAGTTCAGCTCAGAACCTTGCAATGATAGAGAAGGCGTTGGGTGTTGAAATAGTGACGGTGTGGTCCGTAATTTGTTGAACAGTAACATGAATGAGAAACACTTAAAGCTATATGGCATAGTTTCTGTCGCACCCATGAGGAATTCTAGTAATGACAACAACGCTATCATCCACACGGCTGCACCGCCTTTGAATGATCGCACACCACCCCCAACCCGCTCTTTCAAACATGCATATGGACTCTATGTAGAGCTAATTATGTTGTAATTTTATATCCTCTTTTGCTCCTAAGCTGACCGTGCGTTGTCCTGTCTTATCGGGACTAAATGCATCACTCAATCTTCGGCGAACAAATTTTTAAACATAGCCATACTGAGAAATACGAGAAGTTTTGTAAAGCTGATAGGCTTATTATTTTGCTCACTCCTTTGGCAACAGCTTGAATGCTAATGGACGTTCATTTCTATAAAATATTTGCATACTATAGCTACAAAGCAATAGATGCTTCCTTGGAGCTGCTTAGAACCTAATGACAACATTAGGGTCTAGGCTGACCAGTAAATATTTTGTCATTAGTTTTTTGGTCTACTACATGGTGTTGCAAACAATGCAGTCCCCCCAAAACATCGAACACTGAACTGAACTGAATCCCGTTTTCTTAAGCTTTGTGACTCCAATGGGTTTTTGATAGTTTATTGAGCTGAATAGATTAGACACCAAATTTTGGATACATGGTTTTCACTGAAGAGAAACACTGTGCTCTTTTCCCCCTACCGGAATCAAAATGGCATATTTCAAAAAGTGTCAAGTTCTCTAATTGCCTAGCTAGTCATTATTTCATGTTTTGTCAGTGCTTATTACCCACAGTAACACATGTTGGTTCTAGTCTGAGAATTGTTTGACTGTTTACTGTAGTTGTCTAGGAAATGTTAAGTCGACCCCATTTCTCTTTCGCTTTGGCTTTGGATACAACAGTCAATCAGGGTTATTTAGACTAATGATCAAGCTCCTGCACCAACTTGTATCCATATTATTACATCATAACCAAACCCCCATGGATTTTATGCACTTCTAATATACCACTATAAAAGTCTTAATAGGTTTATTCTCATTTGAAGAGAGTGGGTGAGGAAGTAGAACCGCCATCATAAAATGTTTATGATATTTACAGTAGGTTGTATATCTCAGGATTTCTAATAGCAACCTTTCTTGATACAGTGTGTTTGCATGCAAACCCCCGGATTGTCACTCGCCTGAGCTTTAGCCTGGAGGGTACTAGCCGAGAATGGCTATAATGGTTGGAAAGAGTTGGCATTGGAGGGAGAATTTATTGTAATCTGCAATGCTACCTTTATTTTATGTTTGTCTTTGCTGAATGATTTGTATTGCTTCCTGGCTTGTGATATTTCTTTCTTCGGGTTCCTTCCTTCTAAACAGTGTATCATAAAAATGGATATTAAAATGTTCAGGTCAGTCAACATGAATTTTTGGTATGGCAACTGAACCTCCCCGCAGCTGCCACCTACCACGTCCACTAACTAACGTCCCGTAAAGAGTGTGGAATTGGTCTAAGGATGTGGAAGTAAAAGGCCACTGGTCTTTCCATACATGTGTGCACCGCAAGATAACATTCCTCCCTGCTTTGAGCACCTGGAACCTTCACAGAGGGCTGATTCCTCACTTGTGGTATGACAGATTGCGTAGACTAGGAAAATGGGCTTGCGGTTAAGGAAGGCATTTCCCTTACTTATCCGTGATGGTCAGTCACGCAGTCCACACCACACACACACACACACACACACACACCACCCACACACACACCACACACACAAACACCCACACACACACCCACACACACACACCACCCACACACACACACACACACACACACAAGACTCTGCATTCTTCTGCCTCGCCTACCACAGCTGTCAGCCACTACCCAGCTCCCAATATTTTGTGGTGTGTGTGTGTGTGTGTTGTGTGTGTGTGTGTGTGTGTGTGTGTGTATCTGTGTGTGTGTGTGTGTGTGTGTGTGTGTGTTGTGTGTGTGTGTGTGGTGTGTGGTGTGGTGTGTGTGCTCCCGGTGATTGTCTGTCCATTTATAGATTTATAATGGTGAAGCTGGTGTTACTACATGATGTCATTGGTTGAAAGTAATATAAAGAGAGTTAAATGTCAAAGGCTTTGAGAGTTCACAGCTCTTCCAGCTCCCGTAAAGGTCCATTAGAGCAAGCAACACTATTTATAAGTTACACCGCATTTTAAGTATGAAGCAATATGATTTGAACGTCATGTTCTGTACCCAGATTTAACCTCAACCAACATTTGATCCCGGCAAGAAGTTTGGCATGGTGTTTTGATCCCTGGCCCTTCACTCCCCATGTCAAGTGTTCTTGGGCAAGACACTGAACCCGAAGTTGCCCGAGCTGTGCGCCATCGGAGTGAAATTGTGTGTGTGTGTTTATCTGATGAGCAGGTGACACCTTGTACGGCCAGCCTCGTCACGTGTATGATGTGTGTGACTGTTCCTGTACATTAAAAGCTTTGGAGTAGTCGTTAGGCTAGAATAACGCTATATAAGAAACCGCTATGTTACATTTAACTCATTGTATTTTTTAGGGAATGCACCTTCCGAGGCATTTTTTGAGTAAAATCTTTTGCTGATGTTCGCCTTTGGGCCACATCCTGTTGTGTAACAGCTATCACCATTTTTTTAAATACTAGACTGCACTGTTAGGCAAAAATTGACAGTAGGCAAAGGAGTCGGCAACAGCCTTTGGATTGTGGGTGGCCACCTTTTTTTTTTTTACTTACCCTTGCAAAGAGAGAATTGGAATAATGTGGCACTTAAAGACATGCAGTGATAGTTGAGCGGCCAAATACTTCATTGATTAACACGCCAGCATCTAGTCAGTACAGAGGACTCTCACAAAAAGAACACTTTTAGGCATGTTGAATATCATCACCTCTTAATGCAAGGCACGGCAATGCATGGCAGCGTTATTTGTATAGCACATTTCAGTCAACAGGGCAATTCAAAGTGCTTTACACCAAAATCATTAAAACAGATAAACCAAGTCCAAACAGTTAAAGTCATAGCATAAAACTCAATAGCACATGATAGACAGTTAAAACCAAATAGAAACCATAGGAACCTAAAACACCAGAATAAAAGTACCAGTGCATTCATAAGAAAGAAATGAGCATTCATTTAAAAGAAAGCAGCATCAAAAAGGAGGTCTTCACCTTGCTTTAAAAGCACTGAGAGTATCAGCTATCTACAGGTTGCGGGAGTTTTATTCCATATGAGGAGCATATTAAGCTAGATCACCACAACAAATGCATGACCAAAAAGTGTGAACCCATCCCCCATTGTGGCGAAGACAACAGCAGGACATGCACATGAAAGACTGTACTTAAAATTTGATAAGTGTTTAAATCACTCATTCAGTCAATTACACAACTATGTCCTACTTTCAGCTGTACTGGCAAACCTGTAACGTACTGGAAGTTTCTCTTATTGACTGTGTCAGGTAGATTTCTTGACCTGCATAAAACCTTCTTTGACCCCTGTGTTTCACTGAGTAGGTAGAGTAACCTAATTTGTGGGGGTTTTTTTATACAACAAGACTAGTACCGAACTCTCTCCTCTCTCGTTTCTCTCTCCTCTCTCTCTCTCTCTCTCTCTCGCTCTCCTCTCTCTCTCTCTCGCTCAACTACAACACACTCAAGCAAGCACACGTTTTTACTCTTTGGATTCATGAGAAAGAGGGATGGTGTGAAGATAGAGTACGCTCACACACTTCAATCCGCACTGTGATTTGTACACAAATGATATGCTTCGGTCAATTAAAGTGCATGTACTGCAGCATTGAACATTGTGAACTGATCAGCACGGTGGCTAAGTGGTTAGCACTTCTGCTCACAGCAAGAAGGTGCTTGGTTTCGAATCCGGTCGTTCACAAAAACACACTGGCCTTGTCTGTGTGGGAAGTTTGGACATGTTCCCCCGTGTTTGCGCGGTTTCCTCCGTGTGCTCCGTTTTCTTCCCACCTACAAGACTGCATCCAGAGGACTCCAGTTGAAACTAGCCCAATTGGCCTTAAAGAGGTGAACTTTTCATTAATGTGCATTGTCCTAATCAATAAAAATAAATAACATGATCCGCACACAGTAACAGATCGGGTTGTGAATTTTAAATTAAGCATCTGTTTTATGAGGTTTTGTTGATATTTGTGTTCTGGTGACAACATATCTCATGACGCTATTTTTTTATTTTTTTATTTTTTGTTTCTTATTTATTATATCTTGTAATATTATGCCTTCTGATAGTTTTATATAAGAAAACTGCCCAAACTTTGTAGTCTAGAAACGCCCTCTACACTGGCAACAGCCTTGTGAAATGAGGAGCAGGACAGAGGATGAGGGTTATATGACACCCTCATTCTCTGTCCTGCCTCCTCCTTCCTTATTTCACTGACATTTTTCAGCTTTCCCATACGCCTGCTGTGTCTCGCTGGCTTTGCCATGTTGTCCTCCGCCAGTGAGTTCTAAAAAAATCTGCTCTTCTTCTTGAAATAAAGAAATTTTTAAATTCTCTGGGGAAAATCTCTCCTTCCGTCTTCTCTCACCATCTGTTCTCTCTCTCTGTCTTCTTTCCCTCTGCCTTCCTAATGCCTTGTCTCTCTGTGTCTGTTTTACCTCATCTCCATTCTACTCTCTCCATCTGTCTTCCTTCCTGTTACCACTGGATCTCTCCTACTGTTTTTCTCTTCTTTTAACTTGTTGGCTGTATCAATCTCTTTTTTTTGTCTGTCTCTTTCTCTTATCTCCGTCCTTCTTTCTACCTTGCTTTTGAACACCATAATGAGGGACTCCTTTGCCTTTTGGTGTCCTGCTAATCCAAGTTTCAGCACGCATCTATATTCTGCCTTACTTACCCCATGACAAACCTCGGGGAGATTTATTACACACAAATCCTGCTGCTTCTGTTGCCTTAGCTTAATATGTGTGTGCCTTCATGCTTGCTAATCGAACCTATAACTATACTCCACTGTGTAGCCTATTTGATTTTCCCATGTCTACCAGCCCAGACAGTCCTCTGTTGTTGTTTCTCTTGTTTTGCGTCTGCCTCACTGTCCTATTATCTATTGGGTAATTCCACCCTAACTCTCATTCTCTTTAGAATAAGTCGTCATGTAGACTGTAACATAAGACGTGTCGTGATTATATCTTGTTCAACATTTACTATGTAATTCAAACCAGCCACATGCTGTTATTCCCCTCATGTCTTTCCTAGCTTTCCCACAGCTAGACAGCAAGACAACACACTCCTACCACTCTCATTGTAATTCAGACATGTAAAAGTGGGTCATAGATGTTTACGTCCCACACCACCTCCACCCACACACACACACACACACACACACACCACACCACACACACACCACACACACCTGCAGCTGGTAACATGTATCCTTATCGCCCTGTAAAATCCCACATCATTCCACCACAACGCTTAATGGTCCCACAAGTGTGTGCCGCTGTGGACTAATCAGCCATTCTTTCTCTTAGCCGGGTGTGTTGGTGTCTGCTAAATCAGCTTGTTGCCTTTTTGTGTCTTAAGATGCCTGGAGTTTTTTTTTTCCCTCCATGAATTGACATGTCCTGTTTTAATGATGACTGTTTGCATTGTTGTTTTTAAAAGATAAAACATTATGCAAACAGTAGCAAATGAAAGCTACAGAAGGAAACATGCATGGTGAAAATGTCAAACGAGGAGTAAGGTCTACAGGCCTCAAGCAAAACATTTAACAGAAAGAATGCGTAGAAATTTCTTAAAAGAGAATAATATATATTATATATTATATATATATATATATTATAATATACATATATATATATTATGAAAATATACACATACATACAGCGGTGTTCATTGGTCGTTCACGACGTAATGTCTCATAAACGCTCTTTGTACCACACATATAAACCCCTTCCATTTTTGTGGTAAGTTAACTCTTTTTTTTCCTTCACGTCCTATGTAGATTACGCATTCAAGGTCTCTACAAGTCCTCGCCTCAATACCATGTGTTGTATTGCTTACGTGGGCTCTGTACTAATGGCACAACAGAAAATCAAGGCTATTGGAAGTAAAAGACAAATGTTTTGCGTGCATGTGTTTGGCTGCCAGCAACTTTTTTGCTGTAAAATGTACACTCCCTTATGTGTTTATGCGTATGATCAAAGCTAAGTTACATACACCTGGTGATGCTGTGGCTGCCACTGATGCGTACAACCCCAGTGTATAGTATTTCAATGTGTCCTGTCATGTTATATCTGTGCGTTCCCTACCTTAGTGTCAACTTTTGTTGTTGTTGCTTCATCCCCCAGGGAGTGCTGAGTCCCTGATCAACACTCTGCATTCTGGGATAATCGGTGTGAATCCCCCCCCCCTCTCCATTGGCTGTAAACCACCTGTTGAAGACCCGTGGGGTCTGGAGGAGTTGTGTGAATGAGTGAGATTGTCCCCATCTCTTAACATGTGCTACTTCAATTTTTTCATTAAATAATTCGTATTTTTTAGCTATGTAAACTGGTTAATGAATAGATGGAGCTTATTCAGTTGATTAAGTTGACAGTGGTTCACTGCATACTGCTGAATCAATACTGACAAACTGCTGCCATGGTTGCTATACAACCTAAAGTTGCTAGTCTGAGCTGGCGTGTTTAATTTGATATTACTAATTCTGACGTCAAGAAATTTTGTCAGCCCTGTGTTTTTCCTTATAGCCCGGCATTTGCGTTGTCCCCTGTTCACACTCCAAATGCATGTTCAGTAAAGTGCATTTGGGTTTTAATGTGAGGGAAGTTGCAACCTACTCACATACTCGCTACTCGCCGTGATGAACGCAAGGTTTCCGCAAAACAGCACAATGTAAATGTTATGTCTCCAATTATGCTCCCCCCCCCCCCCCCCCCCCCCCACCCCCCCCCCCCCCCCCCTCTCCTAATCCGCATTCTCTGTCATGAACTATGGTATCTTTAGCCACTTTTTCATAGGTATAAAAGATTTAAGAAAGACCTAGTCTAGTCTCCTATTACAGTTCTGCCTAGTGACTGCAGTGTTTGTCTTCTTTATGATACTGCATTCAAGCTTCTTTGTTGGAGCAGCCATATATTTTCATGCATAACACCTTCAGGACTCGTTGTGAGGGGTCTTCCTTTTATAAGGGCCTGTCTTATTGCATGCTGAAGCTCAAAACACCCGATAATAATGTCTCTGGAAGGCAGCGTGAGGTGGATGTATTTTAGTTTATCGCGTTGCTTTAATCATTACTCCTGTGAGGTTTGGGTGGCGAATGTCTGCGCAAGTTCATTGATGAATCTCTTATAAAACACTTTTGCCATTCTATCTTTAAATTAGTAGCAACCACAGCTAAACTGCTTTGATACTTGTCTGTTTACTCGCGTTCTTGATTCCAGAGGAGAAATTCTCTTTTCACTTCCTCCCCTTCCACTGGCAAGTAATATTGCGGGTCAGCTTGCAGAAAAGCACCTTTGGAGCTGCTGAGATTGTCTTGCTTGCAGACTTTCCTGCGAGCAATTCCTCAATGGTCCAAGGATTAAACGCGCGGCCTTCGGTTTGATGTATAGTTTCTCTCTTCCTACAGTATAGGCATTCTTACAGGATTTAAAGAAAATCCATATGAACAAACAGATACGCAAAGTCTTCAGTCTCTCCCTCCACTTTGCCTTGCCTGACTGGATCTGATGTTATTTTCACTCGCCTCTTCCCTGAGGGTGCTCTGGCATGTCTGTTTACTGCTGTCATTAGCATAACCATGGACAGGGTGACTATAACAAACACAACCACCCTCACCAGAGTCTGCATGCAGAGGGGAAGATTAATTTTGGATCCACTAGAGTGTTCAGTGCTAATGGCAGTTTAAGTCTCAAGGCAGCACTTTATCTTCCCAGCTTATGAGCCACTAAATGCATCACAAACTAATAAAAACCTTTCATTTTGCACAGTCCAGGCATCAACGTGCAGACATAAAAGTAATACTGGGTGATGTCCTGATCAATGAACTCGTCTGAAAAATTCTAGAAGTCACTGCTAAAAATTAATTTGCTTAAATATTTCTTTGCATGTTTGTGATACAATCATTTTTGTTAAGTAATAATCAAATCAATAAGTAGAATAACAGTAGTGTTATTTTCAAATGTTGTCTATTGTGTTACACTTAAACTCGTCTAGTCCATATGTGAAATCGATCTCCGCACGCCTTGTTGAACACTATGAACCGTTTTTAAAAGAAAAGTATATTTGGGCAACTCATTGTGAATTAGGTTTAAGTATTGCTTCTCATTAGCCTATGTCCATCTTGGTTTGAGTGGAAAGCAATCTCCTGTTGGGTTCTGTTGCCTCAATTTTCAATCATTTTGGTGCACATTGTAAGTAGGGATTGCAGAAGTGGTCCGGTTTTAGACAAACACGCTTGTTTAGGGGGGGGGGGGGGGGGGGGGGGAAAAAACTCAACACACACACCCATTCACACGTAAAGTACCATTCACAGTCCGCGCATTTACCCCCCCATGGAGAAGAGAGTTTTGAGAGGTCTGCCTTCCCCTGTGGGAATCTCGTCTGTCTTCTCCTCTACTTGCTATCTCTTTTTTGCCTCTTGGTTCATTCCAGTTCCTTTCAGTGAGCTTTATTAGCGTGACCTGCTATTAAAAACTGTTGCCATGCATATATTTACGCTCAGAGCAAGACGCAGTGTTTTTTTCTCCCTCTTTTTTCCAATCCAAATGAGCTTTATCCATAATGTATGTACATTACTGCCAAAGCCTGTTGTCCAAGGTTTACAATTCAGAAATGTGCCTCTGTCTTTTTTCCTTGCTGTTTCTTCACCGTGCGATCGAAGGTGTGAGGCTGTAACTTCTCTCCTTCACACTCCCTCTTTTTCTCATTGAAATCCAAATAGTACAAACGTGTGATTGCTTGAGTTTGTGTAGTTGAGAGAAAGAGATAGAGAGAGAGAGAGAGAGAGAGAGAGAGAGAGAGCAGAGAGAAAGGAGAGAGAAGAGAGAGATAAAAGAGAGATGAGAGAGCTATTCTGTCTGTTAGGGAAGTCTTGCCTCCCTTGCTTCTGGTAAACGGATTTTTGGCCAATTTCTTGAACACAAGCATTTTCCTTTATTCTGTCCTCTTAAAACATCACACAACAGATACAGACACACAAGCTTGTTTTGTTACCTTCGTAGACTGGCATTGACTTAAATTTCTCCTCTGGAAGACTTACCATAAACGCTACATGCTAAACCGAACCATTTATACTAATTACTATACTAATGATGGTTTTACCTTGAGGTGGACATGACCCACAACATATAAATAGAACACACACACACCCACACACACACACACACACACAGCACACACACACCACACACACACACACCACACACACCCCCACACACCCGTGTTCGGCATAATATACTCAATCACTTGCTAAGGAGTGGGATTGGGAGTGGGAGTTTTTGTCTGCCTGACTTCTATCAGCTAATAGATCTCATACTGTAAGTCTTTTTCTCTATTCCATTTCACCCCTTCCTCTCTCTCTCTCCCTACCTATCACTGCAGTTGTCAATCCTACAAGGTGCATATCACTGTCTCTCTATCTTTTTCCTGCTTCTCCTTCATCCCTCCGCCTCCCCCCGTCCTTCTTCCTCTCCTCTTTGTATCCTCTTTCAGCATTTGTGTGTGGTTGTGTGTGTGTTGTGTGTGTTTTGTGTGTATGCCAAAGCTTCTCACCTTTTATTTTCAATCCATAGACAGTTGCATGCTGCAAAAAGTTTGTACCAATACGTTTTTTTTTGTCTTGCTGTTTTTTGCTCAGTTTTGAAAAGGTCGACCAGCTAATGCCCCAAAAGAGGAATTGTTTGATCAGTGTTTGTGTACACTATACTGTTTGTGTGTTGTGTGTGTGTGTGTGTGTGTGTGTGTGTGGTTATTCTGTGTGTGACAAACAAAGAGACGTGTAGGCAGTTTATCCTGGCTTTCTGTTACTCTCACTCTCTCTGCAATCCCCCCACTCAATCACTCTTACACTTGATAGCAGTATAGTATCCTCCCTATGCAAACTGGTTTGTTAGTCAGAAGGCGCTGAAATGTGGATATTTAATCAAGAACGAACTATGCTCAGCTAATTGGCAGAATGTAATTAAATTCCAATAATGGGGAATGGGGTGTTAGAGTCCAAAATATTTTTTTACTTAAATAGTATTTTAATGTAATATGTTTCTTTTGTCTCCTTCCGTAGTAATACATCTTTGTTTTCATATATACGCTAGTTTTATTATTCAAAATATTGTGTTTATTTCAAGACATTTACTGTTACAAATTGACTTTTATTTCTATATTAAACTTTTTAAATGATATGTTTTAATGTTTTAGTTTGTTGTAAGTATACATTACTCACACCAATCTTAAAAACAGAATTTGCTGTTTTAGATTATGTTTTATAACTTGTTTTTATCTAACCAATATGTTATTTCAAAGGTGTCGGTACAAACCTTGCAACTCATTATTTATGTAAGGTATCATATTGAGATTGTTTAAGAGTTTTTTTATATATAATATCCCCACCAAAGACATTATCATCATAGTCAAGAATCATAGAATACCAGTGTATCATCAAAGAAGAGTTAGACCGAGAAATAACCATGTGTGTACAGAGAAAAGCTCTCCTGTGATTTTGTGGCATCTTTCAAACTTCACATTTATGACAATATTCTGTGGATCCTTTTAGTGAAGGGTTACCATGAAAGACCCTCAATATTTCAGTTATTCATAAAGCAAAGTAGTTACCAGGCCCTTTGATTGTCTTAATTTTCTGTCCTATTGTTGCCACATAAAACCTCCTTTTGCTAAAGAAGCACACGTCATACTGCTTCCACCTCTGTGATATTACCCAATCATCTGAGCCATTTTCCCTGCTGTGGAGTCTAATACTGGGGTCAGCACTCAGCATGGCTTAGGCACATGATTATATACTTTTGAATTGATAAGGTGAGTGGACTTGCATATGGGGTTGGTAGTCTATTGTTGTGTTCAATGACAGTGGCCACAGCCCGAGGTATTTGTATGATTGGACTGCCTCCACCTCAACTCCCTCCAACAGCACTGGTTGCGGTTTTGGTCTGGACCTCCCAAAATCAACGACCAGTTCCTTTGTTTTAGAGGTGTTGAGCTGCAGGCAGTTAGTGCGACACCAGAGAGCTCCCTGTCCCCCCTGATACACCCAACGATGGCTGTGTCATCTGCGTACTTCTGTACGTGACACAGCTCTGAGTTGTAACAGAAGTCCGAGGTGTA